>NC_134855.1:128679512-128989721 GCF_049852395.1 Peromyscus maniculatus bairdii | reverse complement strand
GAACCAGTGGAGCTGCAGTGACTGAGATAATGCATCTAGGAAAGAGAGGGCCTGGGAAAGTTGTGTACTGTCCTCTAGAAGGTGACCAGAGAGTGACCACTCCCTGGTTTGGTTGATGGATGATTTGAAAGCACTGGTATTTATTGATATATGGCCACTTAAAGGGAATTTGAGGGGCCCAAGGGAGCGAAATCTGAAGCCTCTGGTGCAGGAGCAGAGATCAATAGGAGTCACCAGGAGGCCTGACCCTGGGTGTACTCACTGAAGATTTCATCATATAGATGACCCTGTGGCCACTTGGCTCCCATGGTGGCTGGACTAGCTGTTTTTCTCCCAGGAAAAAAAAACCAGACTCAGCATTGTTTTGTAGTATTGTCTCCATGTCACAGCTTAAAGTGGTGAAAGGTCAGCATTCTGAAACTTCAATGACATATTTGGTGGCATTTGTGTTTCTATATATGCCTTTCTCTATATGTCTCCTTGGGATTTTCTGAAAGGGGATGTATTTTACCCCAACAGGAAATGGTTTAAACAAACAAACAAAAGACAAGAGTAGTGGAACACAGCTGTAATCTCTTCATTTGGGAGGCTGAGGCAGAAGATCACAAGGCCAATCTGGCTACACAGTGAGAAGGTGTTTCCAGAAAAAGGGAGGACATGGGGAAAGGAGACTGATGGGACAGTCCATTCCCCGCTGTGTTGGAGATCAAGTTCCTCACTGACCATGATGAGCTCAACCTCATCCTTGTTTTTTGTATGAGTCTAGATGTTGAGGACAGAGATGTGTTCCTAAAATTTCTTGGCATTTTTGCCCCACCACTTGTGATGCTGGAGATAGAACCCAAGGCCTCACACATGCTAGGGTAGTGATCTGTTGCTGAGGCACACTCCAGCTCCTTCTGTTTCCTCTAACTGGCAACAGCAGGGAATCACAGAACCTCTCTTTTGGTCTGAGCAAGGAGGTTCAGTGACTGAGATCGTGTACCCAGGAAAGAGAGGGTCTGAGAAAGTTATGTGCTGTCCTCTAGAAGTTGATCAGAAAGTGAGCTCCCTAGTCGGATTGATGGACCATTTGGAAGCACTGGTCTTTATGACCACCTAAAGGGCATTGAGGGTACCATGGGAAATGAAAGGGAAGCCTCAGGTGCAGGAGCAGAGATCCAGGGACGCTGGAGATGGAGATGGAGAGGGGTGTGTACCTCACAGAATCAGCAAATTCTTGGAGTGCCAGGACTTGAGCAGGCTTAGCAGAGACTGTGCCAACTTTGACCTGAGGGTGGTGTGTGTGTGTGTGTAAGCATCTTTTTCAGAGATGGGACTTGGGGGAGGGGGCTTACCATTACTTTACCTGTCTTTTGTTCCAGTTACAAACCTCATCAAACAAAGATGCTATCTTCATTGTTGAAAGCAGTTTAGTTAAGTTTGAGAGGTTTGAGTATCTGTTTAGAAGGCACGGAAGAAGCCAGTGTTGTGGTCCATGCCTGTAATCCTAGCACTCAGAAAGTAGAGGCAGTAGAGCATCACAAATTTGAGGCCATCTTGGGCTACAGAGTGAGAATGAGAATGCTTACATACATACACACACACACACACACACACACACACACACACACACACACACCCCTATACCCCTACATGTAGGGCAGGGCGAGGCAAGATAAGAGGATGGAGAAGGATGGAGATAACAGAGCAAGTTTCTACACACAGATGCACGCACGCACGCATGCACGCACGCACGCACGCACACACACACACGTGGCAGGGCAAAGCAACGCAAAGCAAGGCAAGATAAAAGAATAGAGAGCAGCTTTCTAATTTTCAGCTGTGTAGGGAAGGCCAAACATGGTCATTCCAAGAGAATAGGATGTGCCAAAGAGGCTCAGGAGGACAGACAGTGAACTTTTCATTCCTCCTAAAATAATGTTTATCACTTACTATTTACAGTTACAACAATCCTATTTTACCTAAGACTTGGTGTGCTACTGGTTGGTTTTCCAGATTTCTGTTGCTGTCACCATGTTCCCTGGTTCATTAGGGATCCTGTGTGTGTCTGTATAATGCTCTGAGCCCAGAATGCCTTTGTCCTGGACACCAGGAAAGGTGGACGGTTTTAGCTCCAGTGTTTTTGTCTGATATGTGGCTTCTATAGAACATTTTAGGCCAGAAGATATAAGGCCTGGAAGTTAATGATGAAAATCTAGGTGCTTATGAACTGGAGTACACAGGAGAAACACATATTCTGGCTCTGTAGATGAGGCTGGCTGGGGGCCTCTCTGCATAGACTCTCTCAGGCCTTCCTGCCTGTCTCCTGCTTCTGCAGGTACCCCTCCCCCAAAGTTGTTTCTTTCAGGTATGGAGAAAAGTGACTAATATGTGAATATGGTTTAGATATTGTTTAGGGCTTCCCAATCTTTAAGAATTCAAGAGTTTGTTTGGCCACTGTAGGGTAGTTTCATTTGCCCCCAAATTCCTGTCCTCAGGTTTATACAGAGACCGTTGAGAAGGAAACCCCAGCATCTTCAGTACCATTACTGTCCCGAACTCTGGGTAAAGGCCACCATGTGACTCTAAAATACAGGCAGGAGAGGTATTAGTGATTGCAGGTAGGCACTCTTAGATGATGTGTTGACTGAGAACCAACTATGTAAGACATTGAGTTAGCTCTGTGAAGTCAGATGGGAAGGTCCAAAGAGCTAATGGCCCAGGCAGGCTGTGTTCTCTAGATCCAAGACAGATGTGAATCACTCATCTCTAATTCTGAGGTAATTACTTATTTCTCAACTTTGACAAGAGCACAGTTAATTCTCTGTCCAAGGCTCTGGGCTGATTACCAGGGGTAGAAGTTGACCTTGCCAGCTCTGCTCCCAGTTGGACCCAGCAACACAACAAGAAGTTGCAATGACCTCGAAACACATTTAGAGAGAGTATATTGTGAAATGACTGCGTAGTTAAGTTTCATGTTTTGCATAGAGACTTGGTTAGTCTATATTCTCACCTCCATGTTCATACTTTGGGAGTTAGCTTTAAAGAGACATGAAAATTAATGTCTGTTTGCCAAAGTGAAATGACACCCTCAGCTCTTACCACTTTATTTCTAGAGGTGTGTGTGTGTGTGTGTGTGTGTGTGTGTGTGTGTGTGTGTGTGTGTGTTTTACTGAGGTTGGAACGCTGGTTCACACTCCACTATTGAGCCCCAGCCCTATGACAGAATATATGTTAAGGGTATAAATAATGAGCAAAATGAAGAAATACATGGGACAAGGCCTGGAAGGGTTTTGAGTGCAGGAGATTCCATCTCTATGGAATTTTGCTTCTCCATGCAGAAGATGAATTCTTGTTCACCTTCCCACAAGTCCATGTGATCAGCTGTCCAGCTTTCCAGTAGGTTCCTGTTTTCTTCTCCCCATAGGCATGACTGAAGCATGTACAACCACATAGAACAGAACTAGACAGAAAGGAGAACCCCAGAAGGCCTGTCTGTCAGCTTCTTGGCCTGTTGATTCGGCAGGACGCCATCTGAAATAAAAATTGTATGAAAGGTTGGGGAGACAATAGTTTACATTATCTGCCTTGAGGAAGAGAAACTGTGACTGTATCTTCCTCGTGATGGAAAAGAAACAGGTGAAAGGGCAGGGTGACAGGTCAGAGGGAGATTTCGTTCCTGGAGACCTAGAGCACCTTCTATCTCACCTCTGTGAAGCTATTTCAGGCGGCTTTGTGACCCGAGGACAAAGCTCAAGTGAACAAGATAAGCAGTCTAGCTATTTAGGAATCCTGTGCCATCTCACTGAAGTCAACTCAGGGAGTGTCTATCAGTGAGGGCCTTTGATACGTTTCTCAAAGTCTGTGATAGCAACCAGCATTGTATATAGTCAAATGACATTCCTTATAATAAAGATCATTAATAATTTCACGAGCCAGGTATGGTGGCATAGGCCTTTAATTCCAGGACTTGGGAGGCAGAGGCAGGCAGATCTCTGTGAGTTCCATGCCAGCCTGGTCTACAAAGTGAGTTCCAGGACAGCTAGGGCTGTTACACAGAAAAACCTTGTCTTGAAGGCAAAAAAAAAAAAAAAAAAAGAAAGAAAGAAAGAAAAGAAAAGAAAATTTCCCATGAGAACAGACCACTTAAAAACAGTGTTTCAAAGAGGAAGTCACAGGGGAAATTACAGAACACTTAGGAGAATGAAAATGAAGGGGCAACAAACCAGAGTGTATGGGCAGAGCTAAAGCAGTGTGTGCTGACCATCTTACAGTGGAAAATAGCCTATCTTTCTAAAAGGGACTTCAAACAAAGTAACCTCCAACATGAAGACCCTAGGAAAAGACTAGAAATAAAGTAACCAAAATGAAGAATAGTACAGAAATGAATGAAATAGAGAATAGAAGAGAAAAAACAATAGTAATGGAAATTGGTTCTTTGAAAAGATAAAATTGAGAAATCTTTAGCTAGATTTACGGAGGGAGGGAGGGAGGGAGGGAGGGAGGGAGGGAGGGAGGGAGGGAGGGAGGGAGGGAGGGAGGGTGGGAGAGAGAGCGCTCTGTAAATAGCTAAAATCAGAAATGAAGGTGAGGAAGTGACTGCTAGCTTTACAGAAGTTGTATAAAAGCCAGGGGCGATCACGAAGGAACACCATGAGCAGTTATGTGCCTCAAATAGACAATGGGAGAGGAGAAATGGCACCTTCCTGGGACCGCACAGGCTCTCTTACTGACTGATGAGAGACAGACACACTGAGCAGACCTGTGGCCGGCAAGGAGATGGGTTAATAATTGAAAATTTACAAAGAACGGGGAAGGACCAGGTAGCCTCACAGGAAAGTGTTGCCAAACCTCTGGAGACAAACTAAGGACTTGTCTTCACAAACTGTTACATGAAGTAAACACGGAGGAGACGTGTTCCACCTGTAGGACTTTTATAAATGTTGTCTCAATAACGATACTGGACAGAATTTCATAATACAACTACAGGTGATATCTCTCATGATTGCAGATATAGAATCCTTAACAAAATGCTAGCAAACCAAATCCAGCAGCACATAAAAAGTATCTGTACATAAACAAGTGATATTTCATCCTGAAGATAAGTGAGTTTGACATCTAAAAATCAACTAATGGACTGTACCATATTAATAGAATAAAAGACAAAAATCATACAATCATCTCAATAGATACAGAAAAAGCTTTTTGAAAAATTCCAACATTCCTCATGATAAAAACACTCAAACTAACTCAAAATAAAAAGCTCTCCTTTAAAACCCATGTGGGGCTGGGAAGCTCAGTCAATACAGTATGTGCTTTGCAAGTGTGAGGACCTGAGCCTGATGCTCAGAACCCATAGGAAAAATAGACCTGGGGCTGGAGTGATATCTCCGTGGTTAAGGGCACTTACTGCTCTTGGTGAGGACCGGGGTTCAGGTCCTAGTACCCACACCAGACAACTGTTTGTAACTCCAGCTCCAGGGGATTCTGCACCCTCTGCTGGCCTCCATGGCACCTGCATGCAAGTGATATACACAAACTCATACACACATAAATGAACCAATAAAAAAGTCTTAAAGAAATAGCAGACATGGTGGTGTGAGCTTGTAATCACTAGGAAGGCAAAGACAGGAGGATCTCTAGGGCTTGCCAGCCAACCAGCCCCACCTGCTTGCCAAACTCCAGGTGAGTGAGAGACTGTCTCAAAAGAGATAGATGGCACCTGAGGAGCATGACTGACATTTTCCTCTGGCCTCCATATGCACCTTCACACACACACACACACACACACACACACACACACACACACACACACACGTACACACACAAGTAGTATAAATAAAACCCACATCTGATTTGAGACTCAAATAGTAAAAAATGGCACACTTTTCTCCTAAGGTCAGAATCAAAAATGTTTAGCATCTCTTCTACTAGTCAGCATTGAACTAAGGGTCTAGTCAGGGTAGTTAAGGCAGAAATAAATAATATCCAGGCTAAATAGGGAGAAGGAAAACTTAACTGTTTTCAGATGACATAATCCTTTGGTTTCTTACATTTTTTTTATAAAATTTATACAAAATTTTTATAAATTTATTTATTTTATGTGCTCTGGTATGAAGGTGTCAGATCCCCTGGAACTAGAGTTACAGACAGTTATGAGCTGCCATGTGGGTGCTGGAAATTGAACCCAGGTCCTCTGGAAAAGCAGTCAGTGCTCTTAACCACTGAGCCATCTTTCCAGCCCCACATTTATTTTTTTAAGGCAAGGTTTCTCTGTATAACCCTGGCTGTCCTGGAACTTACTCTGTTGACCGGACTGGCCTCCAACTCAGAGATCCACCTGTCTCTGCCTCCCGAGTGCTGGGATTAAAGGTGTATGCCACTATGCCATATATATATATATATATTGAGGTAGGGTCTCATTCTGTAACCCAGGCTGTTTTAGAACTCATCTTGTAGCCCGGGTTGGCCTCTAGCCCTTGGTGATCTTCTGCCTCATCCTCCCTAATGCTGAGTTGTGAGCCACCATACCCAGCCAAGATAATCTTATATACAGAAATTCCTGATGAATTGACAACAAACAACTCTCCTACACACACCACAAAACTATCAGAAATAATAAACAAGACCAGCAATGATGCAGAATATGAATAGTATATCAAAATTTAATACTATAGTATTATAGTAATGAACAACCCTAAAATGAAGATAAATAATTCCATTTATCATTGTATCAAAAAAGAGAAAAGGCACCTTGAAATATTCGATCTTTTCTTTTTGAGACAGAATTTCACTGAGTTGTTCAAGGTGGCCTCAGATTTATTCTGTAGCTTAAGCAGACACTGAACTCGGGATTCTCTTACCTTAAACTCCCAAGTAGCTGAGGTTACACTTCTACAGAAGATGTATATAAGGCCAGCTTGCTTCATTTCTTGTTAAGATGATTCTTGGAGAATTTTTCTGTTAGGATTCCATTCTTTTCTTATTGTTATTTTGCAGTGTTGGGGATTGAGCCCTGGGTCTTGCATGTGCTAGCCAAGTCTCTACCTTTGAGCTATAGCTTTAGCGTCCAGGATATAATTTAATTTGTAAATCCTGGTATGTGAGGAAGCTGTTGGAATTTCTCATTGACTTTTGAATTTTTTTAATGATTTTTCAGTTGATTTTTTTGGGTAGTACTAGGGATTAAACTCAGCGCCTCACACATGAGCAAGTACTCTGATCTACATCTATAACTTGAATATTTTGTTTAGAAACTATCAACCACTTTTTTTCTTTTTTTTTCAAGGGTCATAATTTGTGTTTCCCCTTGCTTAGCTGTTTTAACATACACGTGCATGATAGTGGTAAGTTCTGGTGATGGCAATGGCTATCCTGCTGTAACTGGTGTTTTACTCTGAAGTTCCACTTTGTTTGGATAACTGGTTTGAGGTGGATATGAACTTCCCCTGTGTAAAGGGGGAGTGCCTTCTTCCTGTATTCCTTTTTCACTAAGTGTTTTATTATTGCAACTGCAAGTTGAATTCTCCCCACCCCAAGACCTTGCTTATGTTATTTATGTTTTTCCACTTTATTTTCTGGATTTCATTATTTATCCAGTGTGTGTATGTGTACAAATGTGTGTGTGAGTGCATGTGTGCTCGTGTACTCACCATGATACTTATATGTCAGAAAATAACATGTACCTTCTATCATCTGGGAGTGAACTAAGGTCATCAGGCTTGGCAGCACCTTTACCCACTGAACCATCCTACCTGTTCTGTCTTCCTCAAATGCAGGACACAGCTTCTTCAACCACCGTCTTACACCCTTACCAAGCAGTTCTCCAGGCATTACAAGAAAATATACAAGCAGTTCAGTGTTCCTCTCTCTCACCCTCCCCACAAAGTAGCATCTTATACAATCCTGGTGCAAAAATCAAGCGCAGAGCAGGGATAGCAGTGCAATCCTTAGAGCATTTTAGATGTACCACTTCAAGTATATTGCTTGTATGCATGCAAGGGCATGAGTGTGTGTGTGTGTGTGTGTCACACACACACACACACACACACACACACACTATGCAGTTCTGTCTTCACTGTAGTGAAGATAGACACTCCCTGTACCATCATCACCACCACAGTTACTGTAAATATTGCTGTGCAAGTGGCAGTGAAGTGCTTAAGAGTGCAGTTCTGGGCTGTTGTTTGTTTTTTCTCTTTTGGGGGGCCTGCCATCCAGTTCCCAAATAAATCACACTTGGAGGCTTATTCTTAACTATAAATGCCTGGCCTTAGCTTGGCTTGTTTCTTGCCAGCTTTTATTAGATTATACCATCTACCTTTTGCCTGTGGACTTTTATCATTCTCTTACTTCTGTAACTCTTACTCTTACTCCGTGACTGGCTGGGTGGCTGGCCTCTCATGTCTTCCTCCTTTTCTTGCTCCTTCTTTCTCCTCCCAGATTTCTATTTATTCTCTCAGCCTGCCAGCCCCACCTATCCTTTCTCTTACCTCACTATTGGTCATTCAGTTCTTTATTAGACCATCAGGTGTTTTAGACAGGCAAAGAATCACAGCTTCACAGAGTTAAACAAATGTAACATAAAAAAATGCAACACATCCTTGCATCATTAAAGCAAATGTTCCACAGCATAAACAAAAGTAACACCTTAAATAATTTTCTACAGCACTGGTCCCTATGGGAAACCTAGTCATTGTATTTGTTTTTGCAATTCCCTTTTGTTTCGTGGCCAGTGAGTCTTGTCTGTGCACTAAGTAACTTTTAAAGAAAAACACTGAAGGATAATACAGTTTATGGGAAAAAATGTGACCATGAACTTGGGTGTATGAAGTTTGGAGAAACATAAGCCTCTAAGAGAACATCAGGTCCCGTTCAGGGTCTTGAAGGAAGGGATGTGTTCCTTTAATGCTGTCCTGAGCCCTGAAGGCAGTCTTCATTTCACCCAGCCATCAAGGACAGAATGCTCACTATAAACAGCAGTACTAGCCGTGATGAAAATTACAGCTAAAGGAATCTCTGAGCATTAGGGCTGTAATCCTCGCGCCCAGGATGTGGAAGACACTACCCCCCACCCCCGAGACAGGATTTCTCTTGTAGCCTTGGCTGTCCTAGAACTCTCTGTAGCCCAGGCTGGCTTCAAACTCACAGAGATCCGCCTGCCTCTGCCCCCTCCCCCAAGTGCTGGGAATAAAGTCGTGCACCACCACCACATGGCCAAAAGTACATTAATTTAAACATTAATAGTCATAAACTCAGGCCAGGCGGTGATGGCAACTTGAAGGAGTTAGTTTTCTCCTTCCTTCTGTGTGGCCCAGGGGATCAGATTCAGATCTTGAGGCATGGCAGCAACCACCTTTACCCATTAAACCATTTCATTGGCCCCATGTTTTCACAACTTTCGTAAAGCCGGACTGCTCAGAAGCTATCTGCTGCTTTCAAGGTTACCAATACCACATGAGGTGCAGCATCTAGAAACTTCCATTGTACTTAGACGGGAAAGAAAGGGGCAAATTCAGGTCAGTGTTATGAAAATCAGTGACCTCACTGGCCCTGCAGGATCGTGGGGACACGTGAGCCTGCAGTGCCCCTGGGGACTGCTGTGTCACTTAGCATCTCATTCAGCATTTTTCCGCTCAGCGTGTCAGGTGAAGCGTGGCTGGAGCCAATTGCTTATTTCTGGGCTATTTCTAGATAACACCTAAGATGATTTTTAAAACATCCATTGGACTGCTGACACATGGAACAGCAGAGGTGGACCTCAAAGCACTGTACCAAGTTAGTAAGACGGCCACAAAATCAACTGTACGACTATTGATGGGAAAGTCTAGAAAAGGCAAAAGTGTGGGACAGAAAAGCAGAATAGTGAAGCTGAGAGCTTGGGTCAGAGGGAGACTGACTGTGAGGGGTAGGAGGGGATTTTGGAGCAATGGAAATGCTCTTCACTCTGTGTCCCTCCCACAGTGACCTCTCACTCATCTTTTATTCTACTGGAAGGTATTCAGTAGTTTGGGATCTTCCGCCTGAGGAGAGAGAAAGTGTATCTACACAAACTCACCAAGTGTCCATGCGGCTTCATCCACAGTGTCCACAAACTGAAACTCTGTCAATGCCCACCAATGGGTAAATGGACAGACAAACGTGATGGTCTCCTCAGACTAAACATAATATGGCAAAAACATGGAGAAAACCACTGTTTATTCATCTAGAAGTTATTCATCTTCATGTATTATTTCAGAGTGATGCTTCCTCAACACAGTGAAACCAATAGCTCTTTATCAAAAAAGATAAAAGATATCAACACATTTTTCCTTTCTTTTTTTTTTTAAAGATTATATTTATTTATCATGTGAGTGTTCAGCCTGCAGGCCAGAAGAGGGTACCATATCTCATTGTAGTTGGTTGTGAGCCACCATGTGGTTGCTGGGAATTGAACTTAGGACCTCTGGAAGAACAGCCAGTGCTCTTAACCTCTGAGCCATCTCTCCAGCCCCCATTTTTCCTTTCTTGTGTTGGCCTCAGACCCAGGGCTTCATGCATGCTCTATTACTGGGCCCTTTTTCTTTATGCTTTGGAACAGCTTACATCAGATGGAATCATCTACTCTTTATAAGGTTAAAAGAACTTACCAAGAAGAAACTAAAAACAAAAAAAGGTGTGGTGGGGGGGAGCAAGGTCTCACTGTGTGGCATAGACTGGCCTTGAACTCAGCATTCCTCTTTTTGCTGTGAGTGGTGCTGAAACTCAGGGCCTTGTATGAGCTAGTCAAGTCCGCTATGACAGCCCCTGTCTGAATTCCTCAGTTTTAACTCCTTGGATGACAGCAATAAATATAAATAAATGTGCCTTGGGATACTCATTTTTTTTTTTTTTAATGTAGAGTTAGCTCAAGACTACATGTCTGAAAAGTTTAGAGACACCTTTTAAAGGGGATTGGGAAGAAGCTGAGGGCCTCTTGGTACTACCCAGGAATCAGAAGTCTTGAGAGTTGAGGTACTGACCCTGCCTGAAAGGGATTCCGTGGGATGGGTCTAAGGGCTGGCCTCATTTTCAGCCTCTGCAGTCTCCAGGACCTGGTTGGGCAGGTTCTGCTGATGTCCTGGGTGTAGGTACTTCCTGCTTCCCACGAGCAGCTAATGAGTAACTCAGCACTGAGCTGAATCAAAGCAGCTTAGCAGCAGTGAGGCTTCAAGGCCCAGAGAAGGCACTCTGCCGGAATGCGGTGGAAGCGGGGGTCTGATATCAGGTGGGATGCTTTTTGAGAGCCTTATGCCTCTGCTGGATTCAGATCTAAGGGCCAATATAACAGATCAACAGAACTGGACTGTCTTTGGCTTTTAAGAAATAAAACTAAAGCATTCCCTCTAGTACAGTTGAAAACTCAAAAGACTATCTCAGGTAACTAACAAAAGCAGATGGGAGACCACTTTTATCAACAGCAGGGTCCCCTGTGTGGAAAGATGCCAGTGGCACTTGTTTAGAGATCTAAGGTGTATTACTAAGCTGATAGAATTGTACCTTCTGTCTTTTGATCCATATTGCTTCTGTCTCATAGACGAAAGAGCCTATGGTTCCGACTGAAGAAGATAATTCTCTGTGTTCTGGGGTTCTACATTGCCATTCCGTTTCTTGTCAAACTGTGTCCTGGGATACAGGCCAAACTGATTTTCTTGAATTTTGGTAAGTCCTTTGTATCAATTTTTCTTTAATTTTATTTAGAGTTTATTTTCACGATGGTGGCTGGCTTTAAAAAAGTATCTTTTTATTTTAATTGAGATTGAACTTGTATGTAGTAAAATGTATAAATGTCTCGAAAAAACAAAAAAGCCGGTAGTGGTAGTGGCGCACACCTTTAATCCCAGCACTTGGGAGGCAGAGGCAGGTGGATCTCTGTGAGTTCGAGGTCTGCCTAGTCCACAGAGTGAGATCCAGGATAGGCACCAAAAGTACACAGAGAAACCCTGTCTCAAAAAAACAAACAAACAAAAACCTGACACATTTTGATTTTTGTGGAATTTTGTGCTGTTTACAAAACAGATAGTTTTAGGTCCTTGAGTTAACATTCACTCTGTGTGGTTCCAAAACTGTTTGGGGTTTAAGAAGGAGGAAAAAGTGAGGAAGTATTGTGCTATAAGGCAGGAGGCAGAGGGTCCTAGGTATGTTTGTCAGAAACAGTCCTTTCAGAAATACCATTTTATACCCAAATGAGGCAGAGGAGGCTGGGAGGCACTAACTATGGCCATGGAAATGGCTATGGTCAGTGTTGGGATGGGATGAGGTGGACTCCACCAGATCTTTGGCAAGGCTGGCTTACTGAGTGACAGGCCCTTGTGTGTTTGAGAGCTTGAGACTCAGAAGCAAGTTTGATGCTGGGAGACAGCAGGCAAGCTTTGGGCAGGGAGAAGGGACTGTGAGGATCCAGTCCATGTGAGTATAGCCCGGGACGTGGCAGAGCCAAGGATGCAGGGCCGGTGGGAGGAGGCATGTCTCAGGATTCAACCCCCACCCCCCACCTCCTGTAGTAACAGAATTCCAGGCTCTGTAGGGTCTGTTTTTACAAAGTTTGGGTGTTCAGTCTATAACAGACTTAAGACACTTGCAAAATACTAACAAGGAATTTCTGTTCTTTAAGCTAGTAAGAGAATCAGAAATGTGTGTATTGTATATTAGGAGATATTTTAGTTTTTCAAGAGGAAGGTCCTTCTAGGAATTTATGACCTCTAAGTTTGGTAACGTGTAAGGAATAAACTTAAGAAGGAACAAAATCATTTAAAACAACAAGGCAGTGTTTTTCTGAGTTAGTGTCCCTTAAAGAAGGTACAGAAAAGATGCTGGGGTTTGCAAACACAAAGACACAGGGCTGTAAATGTATTGGTGCAGCCCTTAGAACTGACCCATGTAGCCTAGGGCTGTGTGTTCTCTGTTGTTTGGCACACAGGTGCCAGCAAAGATCTGGATTGGATTTTTTCCACTGGATTCTGTGGGCTGCGTTAGCCACAGCCCACGGTTTTGTAGCGTTGGTTTTCTGAAGACATAGTAACTGTGCCATAGGCACAGAACTTGGAGTTCTCTAGTCCAATGTGTGTCACAGAGAGGAGGTTGTGTAATGGCTGCCCCCTAGGTTGATGCTCCCGCTAACATTTTCCTTCCACTGCCTACCGCTTGGGGGCAGAGGGGCCTGGAGCAGGTTTGGTTTGGGATTGTGTTGATTTTGGAGAAGTGGAATTTAAACCCAGGGCCTCACATGCACTGTACCAGTGAGTCCCTCCTGTGCAGTGTTTCTAAAGGGATAACAGGATAACCTCTGTCTCTGGATTGTTGGTTTTGTTTGTTTTGTTTTTTAAGTTACTCACAGAGCTGAGGAGGTGGTTCCATGGATAAAGTACTTGGTGCTGCTCTAGAGTAAGGATCTGAGTTTGGATCCCCAGCATCCACATAAAAAAACTGAGTGTGGTGGCACATGCCTGTAACCTGGTCACTGGTAGTAGAGATAGGCTGATCCTGGGCTCAGTGACTAACCAGCCTAGCTGAAATGGGGGAGCTCCAAGTTTAGTGAGAGATTCTGTTTAAAAACTGAGGTAGAGCTGGGCATGGTGGTGCATGCCTTTACCCCAGCATATGGAAGGCAGAGCCAGATGGAGCGCTGTAATTTCAAAGCTAATTTGGTCTACATAATGAGTTCTAGGCCAGCCAGATAGACTCTTTCTCCTAAATAAATAAATAAATAAATAAATAAATAAATAATAGAAAAGTGATTAAGAAAGATATCCTGATATTAATCTCTCGAGCTAGCATAGCCCCCCCACACACACTCCCCAACAAAATTTATAATAGAATTTTTTGAGTTACTTAAGGTCCAGAGAAAGACTCAGCAAGTGAAGCTTTGCTGTATGACAGCCTGGAACTTCCTGTAAAGGTGGAAGGAAAGAACCAGCTCTACAAAGTTGTCCTCTGACCTCCATTCCTGTGTGCTAGCACACACATGTACCACCCACTACAAAGAATTATGTTTTTTGGAGCTACTCAAGAACTTGGCACGGTTGGGCATCACTTTAGGGCAGTGGGTAGCCATCCCCACAGCCTTTCTCACAGCAGCACTGGCCTGCCTCTCTTTACTATACTTCCACTGTGAGGGCTGCTCTCCTGGGAGGAAGGGGCGTGCGTGCTGGTTTTCTAGGTTAAGTGTGGCCAACTTTAATTGCTTGGGCCTGTTTGCTCTGGACTGGAAGCAGTAGAGGTGTCTATCCATCCTGACAGTCTTTAGGGCTCAGGGCATGGTTAATATAGTCGTGAGTTTATAGCAAATTTATCTTAAAATAAATTTACAGCCAGATAAATAAGCTTTAGAGGAAGTACAGCACCTTTGATTTAAAGCAGTATTCTCCTTTAGATGCATTTTCTTAGAAAGAAAAAAAAAACTATAATTCTTGTACAAAGAAAAAAAAGTTAGCTGAAAAACCCTGAATAGAATAAGTAACAGTGAAAATCACTTTGAGCAACTCTTTGTTAATACTGTAGTTTACTGCCTGCTGGTCAAGTGCCTGTTCCTATGAGCATGCTTCTTGGGTCCTGATGTTCCCAAGTCTGATTCCATTCCAGTGATATTTTTTTAAAAGATTTATTTATTATGCACAGTGTTCTGCCTGCATGTATCTCTGCAGGCCATAAGAGGGCACAGATGGTTTTGAACTACCATGTGGATGCTGGGAATTGAACTCAGGACCTCTGGAAGAACAGCCAGTGCTCTTAACCTCTGAGCCATCTCTCCAGCCCCATCCTAGTAATATTCGTGTGATGCCTGGAATCTGAGGTCTGAGGGGCTGGAGTATGTCCCTAGCTGTCACTCTGCTATCCTGTTTCAAGGGTTAGGAACATGTCTCCCAGATAAAGAAAGGTCTTGGTTCAGAGGCAGAGGCAAGGGAGAAGTTGTTCAGACCTTCTTGGGAAATGGGTTAGTTTTGTTAAACGCTGGCCTCCTTCACCTGTCCCCTGAGCAGTCCCTGTTAAACCCACGTAGCTTTCTTATTTCTTTTTCTCCCATGGAAACCCCTGGTTGATCGTATAAAGTAATTGGAATTGATAAAACCCAGATAACCCGCTCAGCCCTTCCTTTGTTGGCACCACACCTGGTACAAGGAAGTTCTGCTACTTAAAAAGATGGAATGAGATGCACCCCGATAACAAAAATCCCAGGCAGTCACAAATGCCCATCCTGGTTTAGTAGCTGCAGGCTTTTACCCTTTCAGATACTTTTCCAGGTCAGCTTTTAAAAAGGAGTGAGAAATCAAGTTGTATTCTAGTCATTTGCATATTTATTCTCTCGCTCTTTACTGAGTACCTGTATGTGAAGGATCTTTTCCAAGTCATGCCCCTTGGTGTTTATGATTGCTGATACGTAGTGGCATGGCTGACTGCAGGGTATTCCCTATGCTTCCCTTTCCACTTCTGACTAAATCGGGAATAAAGGTGAACTGAAAGACCAGCTTTCTGGGAAGTGTTTAGACAGAAAAATCTATGTATTAGTTACTTTTCTGTTGCTGTGATAAAACACTGTGACCAAAAGCAACTTACGGAAGAAAGAGTTTATTTTAGCTTATGGTTCCTGAGGGTAAGAGTCCATCATCATGAGGATGTCCTTTAAAAAGAGGCATGCTTAAGTGTCTTTACTATGGCTATGTATAATCCTGTGGCCTTCTAGGTTCCATTCCTTAAAGAATGTAACTTAAAACAAGGTTTAAAGACTAAGCAAAGCTCAAATGCAAAAAATAGGCCTAAGTGAAATTTTAAAATTAAGTGAAAATATATGAGCTTGTTTACTTATTCTTAAAGAATTTACTTTTGTGAATAAAACTGAAAAGTGGGTTTATGATGTGCATTGTTTAGATTTAGGGATGAGATAGGGGTGCTGATATAATTACAAATATGTCCTATGTAAGCATAGCTCACTTGCTGTTTTTAATATCTTGTCTGAGATGGCATCTGGTATTGTAGAATATTATTTTAAGGTGTGCTACTTTTGTTTATGTTGCATTGGTTTAACTCTGTGAAGCTGTGTTACTGTGCCTGTCTAAAACACCTAATGGTTTAAGAAAGAGATGAGCAGCCAGTAGTGAGGCAGGAGAGAGAAACAGGCGGGGCTGGCAGGCAGAGAGAACATACAGAAGGAGAAATCTGGGAGGAGAAAAAAAGAAGGAGCCAGGGAAGGAGGAGGACATCAGTGGCCAGCCACCCAGCTACACAGAAAGCCATGGAGTAAGAATGAAAGTAAGATTACAGAAGTAAGAAAAGTTTGTAAAAGCCCAGAGGCAAAAGACAGCAAGGCTAATTTAAGAAAAGCCGGCAAGAAACAAGCCAAGCTAAGGCAGGTGTTTATAACTAAGAATAAGCCTCCATGTGTGATTTATTTGGGAGCTGGGTGGCAGGCCCCCCAAAAGAGTAAAAAACAACAAACAACAACAATCTGGAGGTTCAGAAAGACAGTGATCTCAGTGGGCAGTTTTGGCTCCGTCCCTGTTGAAGTTTTGACAACCCACCCCCACCCCGGTCAGCAGCAAAGAAAAACTGGGTGCCAGCGAGAGGCTTCTCTTCCTTCTTTAGTCCCTTTAATTTTTTAAAATTTTTTGGGTTTTTTGTTTGTTTGTTTTTTGAGACAAGGTTTCACTGTGTAACAGTCATGGTTGTCCTGGATCTTGCTCTGTAGCCCAGGCTGGCCTTGAACTCACAGAGATCCGCCTGGCTCTGCCTCCCGAGTGCTGGAATTAAAGGCGTGCGCCACCACCGCTGCTGCTGGCACATTTGTTTTTCTTTTTATCTTATCTTAACTTCACCTGCAAATGAGGCTGCAGCTTTCAAGTTCCAGTGTGTGGTAAGGTCTGAGAGGGAAGCATGGGATTGGCTTTACAGCACAGGAAGTAGACTTCTTTCTAGTCAGAGCCTCATGGGTCCCACTGTCAGCAATGGAAAACTTAAATCAGCCCTTAGCTCGCTGATGGGTGCTGCAACAGGACAAAAAGCCCTGACATTTCTATGGCCCTTCCTTTGCTGCCATTGTCCTCAAATCAGGTTCTGTTCACCCTCCTGCAGACCTGCTGATCCTCTGTGCAGCTGGTCTTCTGGCCCTGGAGATCTTCCAGCAGCTCCAGTCCGTAGTTCAGCCTCTACCCCACCTCAGGCCAGACAGGAAAGGCCTGCTTCTCCTTTGTTCAGGGAGCAGCCAGTGCTGGCTCCTTCCTTCTTGGAAGCTGGAGCCCCATTCGAGCCTTGCATGTATGCCTTGCTTGGTTTTGTTCCTATTGCTTCCGTGCCAGACGACTCCCGCGTCTCCAGTACACCATTGTCACAATAAAATCCGAATGTGTTAGTGTGACTGTCCATTTTCCTGACAGGTCTTCAGGGTAGCTTAAAACAAAAATGCTGTCTCGGAGTACCAGTGGCTGAAGTCTAAGATCAGAGTGTTGGCACCCTCTGAGGCACCTGGATAGAGTCCATCCTTTCTCCCTCTTCTCCCTTTCCTCTCGCCCTTCCTTCTGTACTAGGGATGGAACTCCAGGGCCTTGTGCATAGTGGGCAAGTACGCCATCACTTCCTGCCTGTTCCATCAGCTGGCAGTGGCCTGCAGTCTGATATGTCTTGGCTTGCAGAAACCTCAACCCATCTACTCACAGTCTTCACATGGCCTCTCTCTTTAGAAGTCTGCTAGTCAGGATGGGTTAGAGGTTACTCTGGAAACCTCAATTACACTTTGTTACTCTGAAAATACCTGGCTTCTAAGTGAGGGCATGGTCTTGGGTTCTCAGAGTTTGAGGGAGGACATTATTCAGCATATAACAGAAACTTAGAAGAGATTTAAAATTTCAGCCTCCTGCTTCAGGGAAATGTGGATTAGGAAGGTAGTGATGTGAACAGCAGTCCCAGGAAGAATTACTCTCCCAACAAGGCCTGGAGAAGATGCTCAGAGGACTTTGTGAGAAGAAGCATGTACATCCTTGTGTCCTCATGAGTCAGATGGTTCATTTATTCAGCAGGTGTTCACTGAGGCCCATGGCATTTCAGAAAGTGAGTTAGACCTGCTGTATGATGTGTGAGGTTAGTCTTGAAACCCCCCTCTTTACACCCCCCCCCAAAGAAAAGCTATGAATGGATTCCGTCTAAAGATGGTAATCACCCAGAAGTCAGGACCATCCCACTCTTTGTCAGTCTCCCGCATGGTGAGGATAAATTACACCTTGGGGCTTACGCTTTTTGGTTTATTCATTTAAGTTTTTCATATTTCCATTCATTTTTTCTTCAAAAGTTGTTTGCCATTGCAGTAAAGTACAGTGATACATAAAGGAAAAAATAAGTCTCTCTGCACACTCAAAACTTGGCACGTGTCTTTCTGTGTTCCCCCTCCCAGCCACATGTGGTGTGGTTGCAGTTGTTGATGTCCTTTGCTTGTGTTAGCAGTGACAGTGGGACAGTGTCCTTCTTAGCTACCTGTCCTGCATGGTTCCCACAGCTGATGCTTCTGTGATCTCCTATAGTTTGGCATACAGGCTGACTCAGTTGTGGCCCTACTGCCCTTGACTATTAACTGTAAGACTGCCTTGAATTCACTATGGATGAGGTTCTGGATTCATCCATTTTGATGTCCTTTCTGGGTTAAGTGATGTACCAGACACTCGGACCTCTGCCGTCTTTCCCTCTTGAACCATCATCTTATTCATTTTCCCCTTTCCAGTGTCACCAGCCATCCTGTCCCCAGCCTTCAGCTGTAGCCTGGCTGAGCTCCTCTGCAGGATCTTCCTCCCTGTGTCTCAGCCTGTCTTGTGCCGACTTACCCCGTTAAAGACCATCCCTTCACCTGGGTGGCGGTGGCGCACGTCTTTAATCTCAACACTTGGGAGGCAGAGGCAGGTGGATCTCTGTGAGTTCGAGGCCAGCCTGGTCTATAGAGTGAGTTCCAGGACAGGCACCAAAGCTTCACAGAGAAACCCTGTCTCCAAAAACCAAACAACAACAACAACAACAAAAGACCATCCCTTCCTCTGTCTTCTCCACCCAGGCTGTGCCCTTACTGCAGTGTTTTCAAGCTGTATGTCAGTTCTTCTTAGCTTTACCCCTTCCCTGAAGTGTGCTTCTCATGTTGCAAAATCCTGACAGAAAAGCACCTAATGCCTTTTGAGAGTTTGTCCTGTGCTGTGGGGTGGGGTGTGTACTTGTCAACACATGTGTGTGTGTTGGGGGGGAGGTGTGTGTATTGTAGTGGTGTGTGTATGTATTGTGTGCTGGAAAGTGTATGTGAATGCACGGATGAGCAAAAGTGTTCCTTTGTGTGTGTCCATCCTCTCCCATTAACCTGGACTTCATCTCTTTGTCCCCTACAGTGAGGGTTCCCTATTTCATTGACTTGAAAAAACCACAGGATCAAGGTTTGAATCATACCTGCAATTACTACCTCCAGCCAGAGGATGATGTGACTATTGGCGTCTGGTGAGTGTCTGCAGCCCAGGCTGCAGGGTCAAGGCACTAGCTTCTTGGGCCTCTTTAGGAGGCTCCAAGGGCCCTGCTCAGCTCAGGCAGTGTCCTTGACTCTGGGCTCGGGGTACTGCTGCTTGTTTTTATCTTCACCCATTCTTAAGGCCAAGGGCAGAGCTCAGCTAAATTTGATCTCAGTGGTGTAGAGGGAGATGGTACCAAGCTCTCTCCTGAGGCCTTTGAAACAGCAAAGGCTTTGTAACCACATTGTTTTTAGAGTCTTGTTTCCAAGGTTTTGTTTTGTTTTTGTTTTTTAACCAAACAGTCTAGAGACAAAAAGAATGTAAGCACACAGTCAGGAATACAGGCTTGAATGTACTTCTTCAGAGAAGTGAAACATGACTACCTGTAGTACTTCTCAGGAGCCTGTGAGAGGGATGTTTTCTTTCTTCTCTACATTTACACTGAATGTAGGCCCTGTGGCTTCTCCGTGGTTTCCTTGGGATGTATTTTAATGACTTTTTCTGTAAGTGATGACTCCTGAACAACTGGGTCAGAGTTGACCAGCACTGCATCAGCATTTCTGCTTTCCCTTTGAAGCAGCTCTGAATAACTGCCCCTTTATCTTAGCTGGGTCTAGTTTTCAGTTGCCATAAAGTCTCTTTCTGCAGCCTTAGAAACCCACCGTGTGTGTGAGCCGTTTGTAAATGAACCCAGTGAGTAGGCTGCCAGTGTGGATGAGGGGACCTTCAGATGCTCCCTCCGGTGGACAGTCCGTGGTAAAGAAGAGAGAACAAGAAGGGAGGTTCTTGTTCTCAGCAGAGGACGTTGGGAGCAGAGTCTTTTTGTCGTTTTCTTCTTCGGTTTAACTGAGCAGTAGCTGACCCATGTGTGCTTGTGGGACTGTCAAGAATCCGACCTGCTTTGTCCAGAGCTGTATGGGGGGAGAATGATTGGCCCTTCACTGGGAGCAAGGTTCTGTCTTTGCAGGAGAATGTCATGGTGGTACTTAGGCAGAAAGCATGGACAGCACCTGTGTGCATTATTAATTCCCACAAGAGTTAGAGGGATGACAGCTGCTACTGCCCCTGCCTGTCCATATAGACCATTCCATGACCTTGGGCCTAGGGAAGCAACAGGTTCCGCTCTCAACTGCCCTCACTACATCTCTTCAGATTCCCCCACCAGCTTCTGCAAAGGCCTGAGTGCAACCCAAACACCATTCCTGGCTACGAGCTCAGTGTCAGCTGCCCTCTGCCAGCAGGTTGGAGGTGTGTACGCCGGGGCCTCTGCCAACAGTTCCAAGATGGCATAGTCTGGTTTCTAGGAGAATGTCAGCTCCAAACATCTAAAATAGGCTACCTTCTTTCCCCCACTACTCCATCAATACTATAGATTACCTAGGCTGCCTGAAACTCCTAGAATCTAGCAATCTTCCTGCCACAGCCTCTCGAAAAGACAGAGAGAGAGAGTGGGGGGGGGGAACGACGAGAGAGAACAAGAACAAGCTTAGCTACTTGATTTTTGAAAGGTTTATGTCATTGGTGTCTAGAATAAATTTGGTTAAGATTTTTAGAGGAAAAATAGACATCAATTGAAACCATCCCCAGTGATTAACAGTATTCATTTTGGCCTTTGTATATCTCTGAAGGAGAGTATGGCCAAATAGAATAGCAATATCGAAGAGCCTGGGTCAGCCTGGCTGATGGTGAATTTGTCCATGTATTTGTGGTTCTAGAATGCAGGAAGGTTCTATCTAGAAAGTTCTAGTTAATGCAGGATAGATTTCTCTTGTATCTGGAGAAAGGCCACCAGAACAAGCTGTTTGACTAACAAGAGGCCCTTTTGCTCTAAGGCTATCAGCTGCTGACCTTGCAGCTTTCACTTCTTGTTACTTTTGAGGGATGAGATAATTTGCAACTTACCTGTTTGTCCACTTGTATGTAGATAGGAGCTCTGCTGCTTTCTGTCTCCATAAACCTTCATATAAGTGCCACTGTCTGGGCAGAAGGGACATCTGACTTTGCTTCCCTCTCTACTTCTGTCTTCAGGCACACCATCCCCTCCATCTGGTGGAAAAATGCCCAAGGGAAGGACCAGATGTGGTATGAGGATGCTCTGGCTTCCAACCACCCCATCATTCTATACCTGCATGGGAATGCAGGCACCAGGTAGGCCCACACGGCGGTGTGACGCGTATGCGGTACCCGGCCGGCTCTTTCCTAGGCTGGAAATGTATTAGCTTAGACTAGCTGAAGTGGGCCTGTGTTATACATAATCAGGTTACCGACCTACTGCATGCGAGGGGAGCTTCTCCAGAACAAAGGAAGGTAGCCTTCTTTTGGGGCCGGGAGAGTTTAGAGGCATCCCCGTGTGCTGAGGACCAGTGGATCTACCCAGAGCTCCCTGGGAGATAGTGCTGAGCAGCAGCTTTGGAAGTGGAATTTGAATCTGGTGGAGGGGGGGATGTGTCTCTGCCAAAGAGATTGAGCTCCTCCCGCCCTAGGGTGTTTCTTCTTCCTGCTTTGGGTCAAAGGGCACTGTGTCTGCTAGTGTGTCCTTTAGGAAGCAGGGCTTCTCTTTAAAGAAGGGATGGGGATGGCACTTGTTGGTGGCCTCGGTCCACCTTGAGGAAAATGCTGACTCCCTTTCACCTCTCTGTGTTTGCCACCCCTGGTCTGAAGAATGGCAGGCAAGTCTGTCTTAGCTGAGATAGCCCCAGGGTATAGACCTGGGCAGCTATAGAAAAAGGCAGGCACGCTACTTCCCCCTCCCCGCCCCCAACTTCTAAAAAAGAGACAGAGAGTATTAAAAAGTGGACAGAGGGGAAGTTGAAGGCTGAGCATGCATGGATGTGTCCTGGGCTGCCTGTGTGGGTGAGCTGTCTGCTGGCAGCTTTGACACGAGCAACATCGGTGTGTCCTGATGGGCTGCTGAGAAAGTACACACTCTGTCCATTTGGGCCTTTCTGTTTTACCCCAGATGCTTTGGACTTCAGGCTGGCTTAAGCTGAATTTGCTCTTCCATCTAACAAGCTCAGGCTCTTTTTACACCACAGCATGTTGTTCAGAAGGGGCAGGGGAGGCAGGGAGGTGCATTTTTCTAAGGAAAGCATTGTTTGAAAATTCTAGGGTCCCTTTTTCTATGCTTCTTTGGGTTGCCTGTGAGAGAGCCTGGAGCAGCCAGAAGGGAGGCAGCCTTCACCAGAAGGGCAGTGTGAGGGTAGCTGTGAGGTAGGTAGACCTTTTATAGGTAGAAACAGCGAGGAGAACAATGTATGAGTCTTTCTGGAGGGGAAGGCAGTCCGGGGTAGATATCTGCTGTGGAGCCATACAGAGGGCATTGTAAAAAGAACCCAGAAGCACAGCCCACGAGGCTGGTCTCTGTGCCAACAACAGAATGTTTGACTACTGAGTCACACATGCTCTGCACAGTTTACAGTTTGCTTTGTTGGGGACAAGCTGCAATAGGTTTCTCTTCTGCTTTTCAAAGACCAAGTAGCTATAAACAGCTCTTGTAGCATCTTTCCATAAATGAGAAAATTATAGTCGGTTGTGACACATGTTTCTGGCAGTCACATGTTAAATAAAAAGGACAAAGCTTTCCTGTAGCTACGTCTGAAAGGAATAGGGTGACAGTCAATGATTTACTGTGCCTTCCTACTCCCAGAGACAGCCTTTAGTGCCTGCATTCTGTCTAGTCCTGTCTACACCCCCATCTCTCAAAGGCTTTGGCTCGCTTACTGACATTCTTCTCTAGCTATCCCTCCCTCCCCAGGCAGGGTCCATCAGTCTCACAATCCTAGCTTTGACGTCTCTCAAAGGTGTAGTGTTCAGAGCTCTCAGCCCCACTTTCTTTTTTCAGTCAATGGAGGGGCCTTGGGGGTTTTAGGAAAGCTGTCTTCCAAAGATAGCTAACTAAAAACATCTGGCAAGAGTTCTTTCTGGTCTTGAACACATTTCTTTGCATTTTTGCGCTACAACGTATTGGTTTCTCTCTCCCTCACTCATGTGTCCCTGCCATGGCATTCCCATTTCCCAAATCCCTGAAATAGCCTCAGCCCTCATTATAAAAGAAGGAAAGTAGGTTTGAAGGATGAAGAAGGGAGTAAAAAATGCCTGATAAGACGACTCTAGTCTGCTGGGGAGCTAGCCGTTCTCATCTACTACGATGAGAGCCAAGGGTCTGCTGATGAAGGTCCAGCAGCTAGGTCCAGCCCTGTGTCTAGTATATCCCATATGTGTGTATGGCACATGCATATGAAGAGATATCAGTGTAGCCTGATGAGGCAGCAGGCGGAAAGGCGTCCCATGACCAGGGGTCCAGATAAGAACTGAGGGTCCAGATAGGAAGAAGGTACCTGGACAAGTTCCTTGGGGCACAGCTTCCATACTCATAGGTAGCCCTGGCCCTAGGAAGCTGGGGATGTCTGAGTGGCACAGGCAGGCGGGGTGGAGGTCTGTTGTGTTTCTTGAATCTGGAGCAGTAAGTGTTCATTCCTATGAAAAATTAGAGTACACACCATAATTAAGAAATATCCCTAAGATGCTGGAGAGAAGTTTGATACCACTTAGGGGGATCTAGAGAGTCATATGTCTACCATAGGTCCCTCTTTGAAATGGGGTTTGGGATCCCAGAGTTAAAATTTAAAAAAAATATATGTATGTGTGCCTGCATGGGTTTATGTGCACTATGTGCATGCAGGTGCTCACAGATGACAGATGGCAGAGGGCGTCGGCTCCCCTGGAACTGTAGTTACAAACAGTTGTAAGCTGCCCAAAGTGGGTATTGGAAACAACCAGGTCCTCTGCAAGAGCAGTAAGCACTCTTCACTACTGAGCTGTCTCTCTAGCCCTGGGATCCCAGACTCTCGTGGGTCATCCGGTGCCTCACCTTGAGCAGGGGTACTAACACCACTTCCTGTTTCCTTCCCTCTCCTGATGCAGAGGAGGCGACCACCGTGTGGAGCTGTACAAGGTGAGTGCTGATGGCCCAAGGGAGCAGTGCTGTTTGCTACAGGCTGCTGGAATACAAGGGGTCACTTGAACTAGCCACTCTGAAAAGTCACCAGTCATGGACATTCTGGGAGGTGATGCTCGGCTAGTTCTCCCATGGTTCTTCCATGGTGCTGCTTCTGGGGTGGGCTCCAGAACCAATGCATACAGGTATTTGCTAATGAGATGAAAGGCATTTGCCATTGGTTTTAATGTGTGTTGCTCAAATATAGAAGTGCTCTGGGAGCTATCCTTATTGCAGGATCACCCTTGGGGTGTAGGGAGTATAAAGGCAGATGGGATTTGAGCCACGTTCCAGACAGGCTTTATAGAAACCCCTGCAAGTAAATGTTCATGCCTTGGGCATGATATGAAATCCCTTTCTGTTTTATAGTTTGTTTGTTTGTTTGTGTGTGTGTGTGTGTGTGTGTGTGTGTGTGTGTGTGTGTGTGTGTGCGCGCGCGCGTGCACGCGTGCTTACCATAGTGCAAATCAGAGGATAACTGTGAGAGTTGATTCTTTCCTTGTACCATGTGAGTCCTGGGTATCAAACTCGTATTATCAGGCTTTGCAGCAAGTGTCTTTACCTGTTGAACGATCTTGCCAGCCCTGTGGTTTTGTTCGTGATCTTGGGTCTTGGAACCTTGGTACAGCATGCTTGGCCCACCTATGCCCGCCCTCCTCTCCTTAGAGAGTTGTCTGTATCTAATTGGGCAGAAGAGGGTATACACAGACATGAGGACCTAGTTTGCTCTGGGTAGTGGGAAGTTTTTATTCCCTGGAGTAAACTGGATCAAGGCAGGAAAGGTGAGTGGCTGAGCAGTTATCAGTTCCCTTGATGTTTCCTGTAGTAGAAAAGAATCTCCTTGTCCAGGCCCACAAGGCTTTGAGTGCAGGCTAGGAGAGGACAGGATTCACCAGGCTGCCCAGGAAAGTACCATGTCTTCCTGAAGGTGGAATGCTAAGTGGCTGTAGGTGACAGTGGTGGCGTGGAAGTCTCTTTCATTGTTCTGGGCACACCCTAGCCAGTGCATTGGGCACTGCACATGAGTAATGATCTTAATGAAATGGACAAGGACAGCTAGTAAGTCTGTAGGGATTTTTAAAAATAATAGAGAAATTCGCCAAAATCAGAGAAATTCTAGGTTGCAGGAAGGATCCTCAAATGAAACCTCTGAGGTCCACCATGCTACATTAGACCTGCTGACAGTATCTGAGAGCTGTCTGGGAACTGTGGGAGCTGACCACTTGGCCATCTAAGCAGCAGCAGAAAAGGCATCCTTCCTATGTTGCTTAGCCAGAGGAAGTTAGAACAATCTACCGCAGCAGGTCCAGGCAAGAGCTACATGTCAGCAGTCTGTTAAGTTCCCACTGTGTGCAAGACTCAGTACCGAACTCTGGATGAGTTTAGCAGGAAGCAAGCTGCTCAGTCCAGAACATGTTGCCGATGATGGATGTTTTTCACTTCACAGGTGCTGAGTTCCCTTGGTTACCATGTGGTCACCTTCGATTACAGAGGTGAGGGTCTTTTTGAATGTATCCCTCGAAAAACAAAGCAAACAAACAAATGAATGTATCCAGGCATGCCCTCACTTCCGATTTTACATGATGGGCAGACTTGAGTGGGAGCCTGGAAGCGAGGCAGACAGCTTGTTTGTACAATGCTGGACCTGGAGGGCTGGGCTGGGAGTGGAGGGAGGGCAGTGGGTGTCCTGCTGTAGCTTCTGGGTGCTGACTTTCTTGTTAGTGCCTCTGTAGTTTAAATACAGAACAGACTCTTTTCTCCTTGTTGGACTCAGCTTGTCCCTGCAGCTGGGCATTAGACCCTAGTTTAGCAGCACAGCTAGTCTTGGAGAAATGATGAAAACTGGAAAAAGATCCATCGAGAACAGATCCCTCTGTCTTGATGGCCTTGCTTCTTTCTTTTTGTCATTAGTCAGGGTCGCCACTGGGCAGACTGAGAATCCAGTTGGATGGGTGCTATGAGCGTTCTGATTAATGCGCAGCAGAAATTCATTTTCAACAGTGAGCAACTGTTTTAAAGGCGTATTCTTCCAGAGAGTCCCTTGAAGAGCTCAGGGGGAAAAGGCTGCTTGGCTAGCTTGTTTGAGTCTTCTGGAGGAGGGCAGTTATTCAGATGTCCTCGGGCCAAGGGATTGGGAAGGGATGGAAGCCACTGCCACCTGCAAGTAGCTTTACATTAGTTTTCTTTGGTTGATGTAATAAATTACCACAAAGCAAAGCAAATTTACTATCTTGTAGTTATGGTGATCAGAAATCTAAAATCTTTAGCTCCTGCGATAGAATTACAGTGTCTGTGGGCTTTGCTCTTCACTGACTTCTGGGGAGGGCCTAGCACTTGCCTTTCCTCACTGCAGAGGCCACTACATTGTTTGGCTCATGGCTGTTTGGACCCTGGCATCTGACCTCTCTTTCTGTTATCAAAATGTTTATGAATACTTGGGCTTTACCCAGATGATCCAATGTCACCCCAACTCAAGGTTGGCCCACTAGGGGCCTTCCTCCTTTCTGCAGCTTAACTTCCCTGGCATGAGGGTCACATGTTTGCCAGTTCTGTGTTTAAGATGTGGGGTTCTCCAGGAGTCGTTCTGCTGACTTCAGTGATGGCTTTCGATAAAGAAAGGTACATCAAGATGAATGTTCGGAGCCGGGCGGTGGTGGCCCACGCCTTTAATCCCAGCACTCAGCCAATCTCTGAGTTTGAGGCCAGCCTGGTCTACAGAGAGAATTCCAGGATAGCCAGGGCTACACAGAGAAACCCTGTCTCAAAACAAAACAAATCAAAACAAAGGATGAATGTTCTGGGCTCAGAAAAATTAAGTGAAGAGCTGGAAAGCCCTGCTCCCTTTCCAGCCTTCGTCCTTCTCCATGCTGCGAAGGTTTTTGGAAACCTTCCTCCTCTGCGTGCTGAGACCCTAGGGTAATGAAGAGAACACCTCCTCCCTTCCGTGTTCTCTTCCTGTAGCCTATCAAGATATCTCCGGCATCTTCTCTTTCCAGGCCAGGTCCCTGCCTGTCTGTGTGGTGTGGGACCACCCCATTCCATCTCTGACTCGGCTCCTATTCTCTGTGACTGTCTCTCCTTCATGTCTCCCACAGGATATCCCAAGCCTTTACCCATGTCCCTCCTCAGTCCTTCTTCCCTGGGCTCGGGAGGCTGACGTTATAATTAGAGGGGTTGCTCACACAGCAGAATTGTATCTCTGGACCTTGTGGTGTTTTCAGGTCACGTGATGGTGACTCAGTGCTGAGCCACTAAAAAGGCAGTGGTGCTTGATCTTTGCTGGAGCCCATGAGGAGAATCAGGAGAATCAGTTGCCTGAGGCGGGAACCTCCCCGCCTCCCTGGCTTCGCTGCCTCCCTGCAGCTTCATGACTTCCTCCTCTCTGACCTGCTCCTTCCGTGGGCCCTGGCAGACTGGCCCTCTTAGCACACCACCTGGCCTGGCCCTCCTGAGTTTCAGTGCTGGCCTGTCAATAGAGCGGAGGAAGAACTAGGATGTTTATACCCGTGGGCAGGCACTAACAAGACGTGTTTGAGGTTCTGGTGTGTGTTTCGCTGACTCTGTTCTGTTAGTTACCAATCTGATGTGCATGTAGACCGACAGGAACCTCTGGTTTGTCAGCCAGCAGAAGCAGGAGAGCTTCACTTCCCGCGCCCCCCTGCCAGTCTCCCTGCCGCCAGAGCTGGAGCAGGAAGGAGGATACAGAAGTGGGTGTGCAGGGGTGTACGGGGCAGCTAATTCGTGGCTCTTTAGTTTCACAAGCTGCCTTTCAATTTCTCTTTCTCAGGTTGGGGTGACTCAGTAGGAACACCATCGGAGCGTGGCATGACGTATGACGCACTCCACGTTTTTGACTGGATCAAAGCAAGGAGTGGTGACAACCCAGTGTATATCTGGGGCCATTCACTGGGCACTGGGTAAGAGCCCTCGGGCGGGCAGGAGGAAGACTTAGTGAAGGCAGGCCTAATCTGTGACCTCGGAGCTTGTAGGTCATCCGTTCTCACGGTCTTGGTTCCTGGCCCTGTGGGAGGGGGTGAGGGAGTGAAGCACCACGGGGGATAAGGAGACCGAATTTCTCGAACTATTCCTCACTTCAGAAGTGCTTAGAACCAACATGGGCAGTGGAGATGACAGCCAGTGTTCCAGGGAGCTCCTGTCCCCCGAGCACCTTTGGAGTGCCACTGGAACACTAGACTACTGTGTCAGGTGTGGACTAGTGTGTGTTTGCCAACCACTGAGTCCAAGTCCACTATGTAGAGATGTTTGGAAGCCCCTTTGTCACCTTGTCATGTCCAGCTCAGCAGGGCGAATCAAGAAGAAAGATGTGTGGTTCGCCTGGATTCTGCTCAGCAAGGGCCCAGATGTTCTTAAAAGAGCCCTGGTCCTCAACCTTCCTGATACCTTTCCCTGCAGGCATACTGGCTCAGCTCTTTCTTAGCCCTTTGTCCTCACTTGGGTGGCATCCTGCAGGCCAGGCTTACCTGTCCTTCATGGGGAGAGGGAGGCTATCCCATTAAAGGATACTGGCCATCTCTGTGGCTGTCTGCAGAGTATCTGCCAGGTGTTATCCTAAGCCAGAGAGGTCATAGGACAATAGCACTTGTCATCCACCTGAGTGCCAGCTGAAGGAAGTGGGCAGGGAAACCTGTGGGAGACTTCCTGGAGAGAGATCCCATGCCCGAGGACACCTTGTAAGAAGGGTCAACTGATGACTCACCTTGTTTCACCCACTTACCCTGGGGCCCCAAGTTAACTTCAGGTGGGATTCTCTGGGCACTTTCCAGGATCAGTGCCGTCTCATCTAGAAGAATTTGCATCGTAATTCAGCTGAACTCTGTTCTTTTCTTCCCAGAGTGGCAACAAATCTGGTACGGCGCCTCTGTGAGCGAGGTGAGGGAGCCAGGCGCTGTGGCTGGGCACCTTGTTGTACATGTTAGTGGTCCAGCCCCTGCTACACGTTCTTGCCAAGCAAGTTCTAGCTGGCAGGCAGCACAGTGATGCACGAGCTGACCATCAAGGGTGGGGCCCCAGGAGTGCTCAGTTTACCCAACCTGCCCTCCCAGTAGGATCCTCAAAAGTCATCTGGGGCCCGTTGGGGACTGGGATTGATGGTGATGAGAGGCCCGCAGAACTGGGTCCCTGGGCTCCCTGTCCTGTCCAAGCTCCCTAGCCACCCAGTCCCACTAGCTCTATCATGTCTTACCCACTATCAGCTCTCTCTGTTTGCTTATCTAGAGACGCCACCAGATGCCCTTATATTGGAGTCTCCATTCACAAATATCCGTGAAGAAGCAAAGAGTCATCCATTTTCAGTGGCAAGTACATGATTTTATGAAAACTTATTTTCATTATTGATATAATTGCTATGGAAATAAGAGCAAGCAGACAATGAAAACAGGTATTGTAAAGAATAGTTTGGCGTTACTAAAGGACTCTCAGTTCTGGGCACTGGCCTGCCCATAGAGCTGCCAGAAAGGGGGACAGCTTTCAGCCAGGGACACTGGTACTCCAGGAGGCTTTGGCCCTGTGGCCTTCTTGTAAACCCAGTACCCATGCGGCTTCACTGCACACCTGATCTCACAGCATCACTGTTCACTTGGTGCTGTGGGGGGCTGCAGACCGTCTCCTTCCGTGGGGTGGAGCCTACACTTTGGGTGCTAGAGGAGGACTGGAACCAGGCTCTGTGCACAGGAGAATATAGGCTGGACCTATTATTGTTTTCGTTAGATTTCCCAGCAATGTCTCAGAGTAAAGTCCAGGTGATCCTTGCTGGGGACTCTCGGGTGGGTCAGCCCCCACCCTCCCCTCTTCAGGTGGGGTCCTTCCTTTTTCTGGCCTGCCCTCCCACCTTCCCACTTCCGCTCCTGACCAGTGTGTGCTCTGGAGTCTCTGTGTTGACATGCTCTCATGCGACCACCTATGGGCCACAGCACCCCTTTATTTTCTCTCATATCATTGGTACTGCTTTTTTTCTGACATTTTGTGAGGAAGCCAGCCTTTGATCCCTATTTCCTTGGTGGGTAGTGGTCTTCTGTCTGTGGGGAGTTCAGTTTCTGAGCAGGATTCTGGTTGTACCTGAGGTGTGGAAGCCCCATCTGATCAAAGCCAAGACAAAGCTGGGAATGAATGGAAACTGCACATTCCCCTACCTCCCTGGACCTAAACTGCCAGAACTCTTGGCCTTCCCTCTGCACAGCTGTCTTAATCCTTCTGAAAAATGCTTTCCGTCTTGTGTTCAGATTTATCGATACTTCCCTGGCTTTGACTGGTTCTTCCTCGATCCCATTACGAGCAGTGGGATTAAGTTTGCAAACGACGAAAAGTGAGTATTGTGGGCAAGTGAGTAGGAAGGCAAGGGGTTGCCTGCATGGCTCGCTGCAGCCCTGAGCCTGACAGAGTGGGGTTCAGGAGGCTATGGTTGTCTCTAAGAAAGTGTCTTTTGAAAGGGAAGATCAGGCGGAGCTTTGTATTAGAAATGAGAAAAACATGAACTGGCAGGGCAGACGGGCGGGCGGGCGTGCGTGCGTGCGTGCGTGCGTGCGTGCGTGCGTGTGTGCGTGCGTGTGTGTGTGTGTGTGTGTGTACACCACGGTTTGTGTATGGAGTCTCAGGAGTCCGTTTTCTCTCTGTCCACATTGTTAGGCAGGTTCTCTTGCTGTTTCTGCCATGCTGCATACTCTAGGCTAGCTGACCCGCAAGGTTCTGGGCCATTCTCCTGCCTCTGTCTCCTTTTTTTACTCAATTCAGGAGTGCTGGGATTTTAGACGCCTGCCATCACATTGCTCTTTTTTAACACATACTCTGCAAATCAAATTAGTTTGTCAGGCTTGCACAGTGAATGCTTTTACCCACTGAACAAGTAGATAATGACAATAGTCATTATAAAAGGTCCAGTCTTCTCACTAGCACAGAAATAAAGAATTTTAAAGGACTAGTAGCACATTTTTGTCCATATAATTCTTTTCTTCAGTCTTGAAACTATGGCTCCTGAATAGACATTAAAGCAGTATTTAAATTTAACAGTGAACACATTGAAATAGAGGTTTAAACATAAAGTAGTTTTCCTTCAAGTACGTATTTTTGTTCTAAAATTTAAAATGCACCAGATTACAATTTCAGTAAACCATTACAAAACGCCTTGCTTAATTAAGTATTGCCATTGTAGATCTTAAAGGAAAGTTATCTGTATAAAGCAATTTTCTTTAAAAACAGGTGGACCTGGGAAGCTACCTTTGGCTCCAACTCTCCCACAAAGATAGATGGCATATGTGTAGCTGCAGGACCGTGCACCAATGAAACCTTAACCTTCACATCAGCCTCACATGTGGATGGGGCCTTCCTCAGCTCAGACGGGCAGTTTCTGTACCAAGGACTGGCCACTTTCTCCAGGAGGCTTAGGTTGAAGGAACCAGCTCATCAGATGGTCCACGTCAGTCAGGGAGATAGCTTAGTCAGTGACTGCTTGTCTTGCAAGCACGAAGACCTGGGTTTAAGCTCCAGAACCCCGTTCAAAAAGCCAGGCAAGATGGTACGTTTGTAATCCCAGGGCTAGGAAGGCAGAGACAGGCTTCCATGGGCCTCGCTGGCCAGCCAGTCTAGCCCTACTGGCTGAATTATAGGTCAGTGAGAGGTCCTGTTTCAAAACAAAAGGTAGCTGGGCACCTGAGGATGATGTCCAAGATTCTCCTCTGGCCTTTATTTGCACATGCGTACGTGTGTGGGTGTCAACACAAGATACGCTCCACCACTGAGTCATGTGTGTGCTGGGTCCACTAGTGGGAGGCTGTGTTTGGGTAGCAGGCTGTCTCAAGGCTTGGTCGTGCTCCGTGTGCTAGGATGGCACTGTGCTACCCTCGGGGTGATCCTGTCCAGTCTTATCAGCTCATCTTTCTACTATGGCTTGTGGAAGAACTTTGGCTCTGTTGGACCTATTGTCCCATTTACCATCAAAGGTTCAAAGTTAGAGTGCCTTAAATGTCATCAGTTACACCAAAGATTAAATAGAGAACTGATTCTTTTAACTAACAGATTCATAGTAACATGCACTTGCAGTAAGCCTCTTAGAACACTTAAGTATTCCCACTTATAAAGATTGTCTTTTTAACTTTTAATACATCTACCGGCAAATATAATGGTTTTCAGTTTTCATCAAATACACAGGGGTCAGGTGTTGGGGAGTGAAATGACACCTGGAAGACATACTGATTTGTTGTTCTTGTTGTTTTTGTTTTGTTTTGTTTTGTTTGAGACAGGATTTCTCTGTGTAGTTTTGGAACATAGCCTAGAACTCACTCTGTAGACTAGGCTGGCCTTGAACTCACAGAGAGAGAGATCCACCTGCCTTTGCCTCTTGAGTGTACATACTGATTTAAAAAACAGAAAAAACCAAAACCTTGACAAGTTATTTCTTAGCTCTATAGTGAAAAGAAACCCTATTACATCTAGACTGTTAAGCATCAAGGCAGAACACACCATAAACCCAGATCCCTGCCAGGGTGAGGGTGCAGGTGACCCCCCTTTGGTCTCTACCTAGCCCCTTTCTCCTACAGTGTGAAGCACATCTCCTGTCCTCTGCTCATCTTGCACGCTGAGGATGACCCAGTTGTGCCCTTTCATCTTGGCAAAAAGGTAGGTGCTGTGTGACTCTGCCCCTGGTGCAGTAGGTGCCATTGGCCCCACGTATGGATCAGGTTGGGCATGCAAGGTAGGGTGTAATGGAGTGGGTTCGGGTCACACTAGTCTGCATCTTCTCCAGGTGCTTGACAGCCTGAGGTCTGATGTCAGGGTCAAGAGCAGACGGCTGTTGTATCCACCAGAAACTATGGCAAACAAGCATTAGAACCCAGGCTGCCATGGGAGGACCGAGGGGACAACACCCGGCCCAGCTGGCAGAACTGATGTGAAGATAGCCAGTCTGTCTTCTTGCCTGTGGGGATAAATGGCAAGGACATTGCACTTGTTTCTACTAAATCTACTTTGACTTTGCTGCTGGGAAGCTAGATTAGATTTGTGGAGGGGAAGAAAAGTGGAATAAAGACTACCACGTGGGTCCTTGGCATATGAACATATGCCAAGGAGCAGGTGAGCCTAGAGGTGTGCACGCAGTGCCTCACCAGCCTAGGACTTGGCCTGGGACTCCCTTTGAGCAGGCTTCATAAAGTACACAGACAATAAAGCCATTCTGAGAGTGCGAAGTGCCCAGCAATGCACCTCTGGTGCATGGAGCTGAGGTGGGATTACATTGCCTCTGCCATTGAAGCCGCCTCCACTTAGCCGGTCCTCAGAGGAGGAGTACTCTGGAGGTATAAGGGCAAAAAGGGGGCCTTAAATGGTGGACTTAAGGAGTAGTCGTGCCTAGTGTTTGGCCTGTTAGCCCGGACTCTGGCTCCTTGGACCCTGGCTGTCGCAGGCTGTAATGACAAAAGCAGTGTCCATGGGCACTTGTGCTGGGCTCTGGGCTGATTCATCCCTCCCTCTCCCCAGCTGTATAACATTGCTGCACCATCTCGAAGCTTCCGAGACTTCAAAGTTCAGTTTGTCCCCTTTCACTCAGACCTTGGCTACAGACATAAGTACATCTACAAGAGCCCTGAGCTCCCACGGATACTGAGGTGAGACATTCTCTCCTAACCCACGTGCCTCTCCTGGATAGTGACGCCTCCACAACTAGCTGTGCAGTAAGTGGCCGCCACTGAAGCCATTTGAGGCGCTCAGTGGCATGCCACAAAGCCACGGTGATTCAGGAGCCTCCCACTGACATCACAGAGGAGTTACCAAGTTTGTTTCACTTCCTTCTGGATAATTCTTATTAGATGGGGCCTATATCTCCTTGTACACATTGTACAGACCCACGTGAACATGTATAGGGGGAGTACCTAACACAGTGTACACATGCACTATCCTCACTCACAGACTGCCGTGTGTGTACAGGAGTGTGTGAACATCCTAAAGCCTTTCACTGTGCATATGTACCACTCCTGGAACACAGAAATGTACAGGAGTGCTCAGACACAGCTTCCTGAAAGGAGGACGTGTTTCTGGCTGCTGCACACTCATCATATTCTTGGACAGAATGTAAGCTGCAGCCCAGAAAGCCAAAGGCCCCATCTGGCCTGGGCCCAGAGCCCGAGTATGAATGTGGAGTAAGAAGGAGCAGTTTCAAATGACGGGCCCTGCCTCTCATGCATGCCTATCCTTCATGCTTCTGTGAAGATTTCCCCATATCATCACCTAGAGACCCAGGTTCCACCCACCACCGCTCACAGCAGCCCTGATCACAAGCGTAACCCTCCCCGCACACCAAGGAGAGGGTCCATACTTGGGCTGCTGTGTAGCACATGACCCAGGGCACTGGGCCCGTGGAGAGCACTGTTGCTGCTGAGTGTGACAGTTCTGCTGTTTGTGCTGGTAAGCTTGAGAAGTGGGTTAGAGGCCAGTCACTTCCAACCTGTGACTAAAACTGGTTCCATAAATTGTCTCCCAAAGAGCAATATCCTGGGTCAAATTGTAGTCTACATTCTGGCTCCTTTGAGAATCCAGGGGCAAAGGTACATTATAGTAAAGGATTCCTTGCCATTTGGGACTGACATTTTCCCCCCTCATAATAAAAGGGAATATGGCAGACAATTTCAACTGACTATGGAGCCCCAAAACCTAACTTTGTCTCTGCTTCTCTGCACTGGGATTTGACCTGGGAGCTGAGCTGCAGTGCCCCGTCTGCTCGCCGGGGGCTCGCTCTTGTCAGGCAGTCTGCTCCCCCAGTTCTTTGCCACTTCCACCACCTAAAACAGCCACTTGAGGATTGTGGGGAGTGGGATCTCGGGTCCACGCACAGTTGGGTTCATGCGCTTGTCCTTTTCTGGTCTAGGGAATTCCTAGGGAAGTCGGAAGCGGAGCGCCAGCACTGAGCCTGGCCGTGAAGGAGCATGCAGACCCACCCTCCTTCCCTTCTTCCCCAGCCAGCGTCTGGCACCAGGAGCCCAGGGTGCCACCACCCGCGCTGCTCAGGAGCCCAGTGTGCACCTAGAAAGAGGACTCAGACACAGCGGGCAGAGGCTCCGCAGACATGGATCTGTGAGGAAAACGTGATGGCAGGCAGGCGGCCCCTTGGTGGCCACCCTACCTGAGCTCTTTTTGGAACAGTTTACTGACAACAGGTGGACCCTATATGCCTTGCACTGGATATAGGGAATCTGGGAGGGGCCAAGGACCACTCCAGGATCTCTGGCACCACCGCTTAGAAGATGGGGAAAAGGTTCTTCCTGCCCTTCCTGGAGTCCACGGAATGGACTCTGGGTGGCCCGGTTTGTCCCCTTCAGCGCGCGTACCTGCTTGCCTTCCTTAGCTGACCCTGCCTCTCATGGCATCTGCTCACCCACAGTAAGGGGCACCTGGATCTGCAATTCCCTCCATTCTGCCCACCTGTCTGTCATCTAACCTGGCTGTAGACTGAGCATTTATTTAAATAAAATCTTGGTGGTGGTCTATTTGTCGTTCTTCTCTACAAAGCAGGAGTCATCATTGCCTCCTCCTCTGTCCCAGGCGCATCCCCACAGGAAGTACAAAGGCTGCTCCCAACTCACAGGCACCAAGGTCGACTGATGGGAGGCCCCTTTTCCATCTCTCTCCTGAAAGGCAGGCCTAGCCAGAGGCTGCACCACCACACTGTGAGCACCGGCACTGCTGGCACACAGGCACTGCTCTTGCAGGGATATGAGTGAGCGCCATAACCTGGACTGGGAAATGTGCCAGACACATTTCACCATGTGAAATCAAGATCAAGGCTGTCTCATTCTCAGTCTTTACAGACCAAGCAGGTCTGAGAAGTGTCCAAGCTTAGCAAGAACGGGCATGGGGAGCAGCTCTGGTCCTGTACATGCAGCTGAGTGTAAGTATCTGCACCATCTGCATCTTCTAGATGCAAGATCCTCTGGGTGCAAGTGCTCTGAGGACCCAGCCTTAACATGATGGTGGACTTTCTCCCCGACATCTGCATCCTCTAGATGCAAGATCCTCTGGGTGCAAGTGCTCTGAGGACCCAGCCTTTCCTGATGGACTTTCTCCCAGGTCCTCAAACTGTAGAACTTTACATCTCTGTTCTCCAAGGTCAGAGGCCTAGCACTAGGGGTGAGCTTAGCTGGAGGACCCAGGACTGGAACTTTATACTCACCCTTTCCAAAGCACCACAGAGCTCTCTCAGTGATGTTCAGGACATGGGAAACAAACCTTCCCTACATCACTCTAGGACCAGGGATGTAGCCTTACTAAAGCCAGCCTGTGACAAGAACACCTAGCTTCCTTCTCTTGTCCCGTAACTAGGTGTGCCCATCTTGTGTTACCCATCTACAGTTCACTGTCACCAGGGCATGGCCATCAGGGAGCCCTTGGCTTCACTGTGTAAGTGGTCTATGCCAGCAGCCTGGGCTTCATCGCAGAGGGACAACTATGGCCTGTTCTGTGTGGTGCCTCCCCCAGGCTTATATCCTCCAGCCTCCCCTGGGAGTTACCTGACGCTCTATGTTGTGACAGAAACACAGATACCACATTGGCCAACCATGGGCATAGACGTTTAATCCATTTCTCACACAAGGAGGTAACAGCAAGTAGTAGAGTGATGGTCATGTATCATGGCTTCAGAGACCTCATGCATAAGGCCACCACACAGGGCAGCAGATGACCAGCCCTAGAACCTGTCCACCCCACAAGCTACCACAGTGGCTCCGGTGAATTGAGTACTGAAAGCAGACACTTCCCAGCCAATGCTGCTGGCGTGAGGGAAGTGAGGGGGCCCCCTGCCCACCCCCAGCCAGTTACAGCAATGCAAGGTAGCAGAAGCTCTGGAAGGAGAGACCCATGTAGTTTCTTTGACAAGCCACTCTCCTTTGGGCAGACTTAACACGGGTTCTGCCCTCAGGGAGGAGCATGGCTCCTACAGTCGGGGTGGGGGTGCTCAACCTCTTCCTCACTAGGCTGCTGTAGCAGAGTGGAAACTGGGCTGCTTTGGGCCCATGGGCCCTTTGTCCAGACTTGGCTGCTGGAAATGGAGGCAGAATGGTACCTGGTCTTTGTGCAATCAACAGGAAATGCACCTCAGGACATGGACAGAATGTTAGGGAGCCTCAGGACAAGCAGCTGACTCTTCAGCCAGGCAGACTATCCCCAAAGTAGCCAATACCTGACACCAAACTGACCTAGTACAATGTTTACTTGCTAAAAAAAAAGGAAAGGCTTTAGCTAGTTTCAGTTCCTCATGAAGTGTTATTTCCTGTTGAAAAAGCGAAACACCAAGCTAACTGTAGAATTGCCTCTCCTTAACCAAGGCCTCAGATATGGGACACGGGTCCCTCTTCAGTGGTGCTCTCCCGAAGACCTGGGTTCGACATGACATCCACATGGTTCCATAGATGGCTACAGAGGCGTGGCCTACATGGATCAACAAGCCATATCCCCAGTATAGCCAAGGGCAGAGGGCAGAAAGCTGTGAGCATGAAGCCTGAAGAAATGATTCTACCCAGCAGGGCCAAGGAGGCCACATACTGGTCTTGACCCTACCTTACAGCTAGTGAGCCAGCTACTGGTAAAACACAGAGATACAGGCTTCATCACAGATCCCTACGCAGACTCCCCATCGAAAGGATCAGAACTAAAGACTTAAGCTCACTCCACTATGTGCAGGGTTTCAGGGGCTCAGCTCCACTTCCTCCCTGCTCATCCTCTGTGGGGACCATCTCTGCCCATCTGTGCTGTGAACTCTGCAAGAGTTTTTTTTTGCAAGAAACCAGGAGGATGCCACATATTCCTTTATCCGGGTCCTCAAAACCATCCCCATGGCCCCTCCTAGAAACACAGCACATTGGATGGCTGGGACCAGCAGCTGCTTGCAGTGCCCACTGGAATGGGAACGGAGTCAGCCAAACAAGCCACTGGTCTCACTGGGTGGGGTCATTAATCCTTGGGGAGGTTGGGGGGTGGGATCTGCAGGTCGGAGGGCTCTACGCCCCAGATCTCCCGTGCGTACTCAGTGATGGTCCTGTCGCTGGAGAACTTGCCAGAGCAGGCAATATTCTTGATCACCTTCTTGGTCCACTCCTTGGAATTCTGTCAGAGAAAGAAGAGACGATTAACTTTCAGCAGAGCTAAGGAGAGCCCAAGCTTCTGGAACATGAGGACTATTAACAGATTAGCTCTAAGCCTTGGGACAGCCTGGTGACAGCTGAGACTGCCACCATGTGCTCAGAGAAAAGGGGCCCTCACTGGCCAGAAGAGTGACATTAGACATAAGGGACCAGGAGCTTAAGTCGGGGTCACTGTCCTGTTCTCAAAAGGCTCCTAGGCATGGCCCACAACATTAAGCAAGGAGCATAACCAGGTAAACAACCTCCACAGGCAGACAAATGTCCAAAAATGACCAAACACTCTCTTCTAAGACTTCAGTCCCATTACAACTTCCTCTGAGCTTCAGAACTGCCCCCAGACTTCAATGGAAGGGGCCTTCTAGGAAGGGCTTGACTCCTGTGGGCCAGCCCCTCTGGATGCTGTTTCCAGGTCCCTCATTCTAGTCTCGGATATCAGGAGAGGGTTTCCCCCATGACACCTAATGAATGACAGGGCAGCTGACCTAGAGGCAGGCTGGATATACTGATAACAAACCACCCCACCCCTCTGGTCTGATTGAGAAATGGTCCAACCCAACAGCAGGTCCACACAGACCCATCTAGCCACATCCTACCCATCGTAATGGCCCACAAACCTTACCTGGTAGAGATGATCCACCTGGGCCTGGCACTGAATGTAGGCTTCATAGTCTGCAAACACCTTGAACCTGAAATAGTAACAGGAGGCTGGGTCAGGGCAGCAGGTACAGTGGGTGAGGAGCCCTGCCTGGAACATCCTGTGATATTTCCCAGAGGACTGTCTCCCAGCCAGATCAGCAATGGCCCAGGCCATGTCCTTTCATATCCTCCCAGCTCTGTTGTGGGGGCCAGGGTAGAGACTACCCTGCTTGTGGATGCACCAGGTCCACATGGCCACAGGCTTCTCTGGGAGTCCTTATGTTTGAGGGGCACTTTTTTAGGAAGTCTGGTTTCAACCCAACATTTCTTTTAGGGAAATTGTCATTTCCAAAACAGGTGTTCAAAATGCACATGCCTAGAGACAACTGCAGACCCAGAGCAGCAGGTCCACAGTGCATTGTATTTGACTCTCAAATTAGAGGTATGATTCACTGTTTAAAAAGTCCCTCCTGCTGGGCGGCGGCGGCGGCGGCGCAGCACGCCTTTAATCCCAGCACTCGGGAGGCAGAGGCAGGCGGATCTCTGTGAGTTCAAGACCAGCCTGGGCTACAAAACAAGTTCCAGGAAAGGCGCAAAGCTACACAGAGAAACCCTGTCTCGAAAAACCAAAAAACAAAAAGTCCCTCCTTCATCACAGGCCCCAACTGGGTCCTACTCCAGGCTGGACACATGGGTGGAGCCATGATCTAGTCTGACTGAGGCCAATGCATGGTACAGTCTTCATAGAACAAAGACAAGTTAACCAGAGGCAACTGAAGATAGAAAAGTTAATACTGGACTCAACTTCTACCAGCAGGGAAAGCAGTACCCTGAGGCACCAATGTCTTTGCAGACTTATAACTAGGGTGGTTTGCCCATACTAGGTGTAAATGATGGCATATCTCAACAAAATACTGAGTATAGTCTAAGCTTGCGATGCAGCAAGTTGATTCCATTTTAACCAGGGAATGTCCATGTAGGCTAACACTTGCCAAGGACCCGTACCCTCCCTGCCACCACTCTGCAAGCTCTAGGCTGTCCTGCCTGCATTCCTGAGCACCCTCTGCAACAGCCCAAAGCCACAGCTCCTCTTCCGGACAGGGTGCTGCTGCTGGCTGCCACCCATGACCCAGGGTCCCGAGGCACCACTGGAGGCCACTGCAGACTGGCCCTGGTTTGGCTGTGACTGGCTGGGGTAAGGTCTCCTGAGTGGAGGCGGAGAGGGGAGATCATAAAAACACAGGCAGGCTTTACACTCCTCACAACAATGAATCCAACTATCTCAGTGGTGGGGAGTGGGTGGCCAACATGGGAAGACAAAGTGATAGGATTTGTGTCCGACCTGTCATGGTACATCAGCATGTTGACCACATCCTTGAAGCAGTCGGGATCTTTGGGAGAAAAGAAGCCGCTGCTGATCTGGTCCATAGCCTGTCTCAGCTCAGGCAGGCGCTCATAGAATTCTCTGGCATTGTACCTAGGGGAGATAAACTCACTTAGCATCAGGCACCCCAGGCAAGCAAAGACAGTTGGTGGGACCAATTTATGCTTGACCCAGACTCTACCCTGTGGCAACCCTCCCTGGTGGCTGAGGGCATCAGCCACTGACTCCATGTGGTTCGATTGAGAGGCAGCTGGTTAGATAAACTCAATCCCGGCTCTCTTCACTGTTCGGAGAAATGTTACCAGGACACGTGTATTACACACAAGGCTCCCTTTATCTTTCTGGTAGAGAATACAGAGCCCAGCACAAGCTTAAAACTCCAAAAAATCCTGGCCAGGGTTCTGAAACAACCAAAGGATACTCTGAGAGACAGGATTCCTGAGAGAGTCACTGGTTGGACCGTAGAACGAAGGAATAAAGCCAGACAAGATGACATAAAGCTAGCTGTGACTGACTCACCAAGAAGCCTGAGAGGACAGTGAGGGACATGCGGAGCTGAGAGGACACATGAATTGCTGGGAGAGAAACTGAGACACCCTAGACAAACACATGAGCTCTTGGGGTGACAGGACAGCTTGACCTCAGTGACTCCCCAGGAGCTTTGAAAAGCAATTAGACTACACTGCCTTTTAAATTTGGAGGCCAGGATTCCTCATCAATGCCAAGGTCAGGACAAGCAGCTGTTTTCAGATCGGAAATGGGGATACATGATGACCACAGCCACCAAGGGCAAGAAAGGGCAATGCAGCGTGGCCTTTAATGACAGTGTGTCACTGGGAGCTGCACCACCCTCAGGAAGATGTAAACAGTGGCAAGCTGCAAGAGTGGGAGACAGATGCTCTCTGTACTGTTTGAGATTCTCTGCATTCCATTTCAAAATGGGAAGGTCTGTGGACTGTGCCCTGAGTGGGATGTCCCTCCCTCTAGGAGGAGACCTGTAGCCAGGGCTTCAGCTGACCGGAGGGTGCTTGTCACGGGGACATGAAGGGGCATCCAGCTTCCTACCCCAGCGGCCTCCTTGAGACCTCATGTTTTGTGCTTAGGAATGGACTCAGTGAGCACTCAGTCCCTGACCCTTGCCCTGCTTCAGCTTCCTACAGGCCACCTCTCACAGCCCCTCCCCAGAGCTGCCACACACCCCAACAGGAAGGGAAGGGATACATACCCTTTCTGGTCCAAGGCCTCAACATCCTCCACTCGCATACCGAAGATGAAGAGGTTCTCCTCCCCGGCCTCCTCAGCCATCTCCACGTTGGCACCGTCCATGGTGCCGATGGTCAGAGCCCCATTGAGCATGAACTTCATGTTGCCAGTGCCTGAGGCTTCGGTGCCCGCTGTGGAGATCTGCTGTGACAGGTCAGCGGCTGGAATCACTGCAGGGAGGAACAGACAGACAGGACGGCAGCTCAGCCCAGGAGGCAGCTTGGCTCTGTGGAGGCTGATCCCTGGATGGGAATCATAGTCCTGAAGCCATTGAGCTCGCTGCCAAAGGAGGAGACTGACCCCAAAGCAGCCACCTGAATTTTGGAGACTCCTCCTCTGAACCAGGTCAGCTAAGGCGGAGGGTCTAAGATGGAGACCCTTGAGGAGAATCCTCACAGTGGCATGGGATTTTTGTTCTGGAATTTTCCTTTTATTTTTTGGCTTTTTGAGACAGGGTTTCTTTGTGTAGATTCAGCTGTCCTAGAATTCACTCTGTAGACCAGGCTGGCCTCAAATTCACAGAGATCCACCTGTCTCTGCTTCCCGGGTGCTGGGATTAAAGGCGTGTGCCACTACTGCCTGGTCCTTACTTTTAATTTCTAAAAATGTGTATGTATGCTTTTCCTATACATGTTTATGTACTTTATGCATGCCTGGTGCCCACAGAAGCCTGAAGAGGGCTTTGGATCCCCCTGAATTAGAGTTACAGGTGGTTGTGAGCCACCATGTGGGTGCTGGGAACCAAACATAGATCCTTTGGAAGGTCAGGCAGTGCTTTTAACCACTGAGCCATCTTGACAGCCAGTTCTGGGATTTTCTAGGAACCATGCCAATCAATCAAGTTCAGCAGGAAGACTGGGTTCTGGTTTACCGACGCTGCAGATACTTCCTCTTGACACTGGTGTCTTATTCAGTTATAACACACTCCTGATTAGCCTAAGAAGGACTTAGATCCTGCAGAGCCAGAAGATGGGGAAGGCTGAGTCCAAGCTTGAGGTTCACAGCATGGGAAGTCATTCATGTGCACAGGGGCACATGCAGGCAGCCAAATACCACAACCTCTGCCAGGCTTCTTGTATTTATGATGTAGCAGGCAAGAAGTGATATCTAGCCGGGCGGTGGTGGTACATGCCTTTAATCCCAGCACTCGGGAGGCAGAGGCAGGCGAATCTCTGTGAGTTCGAGGCCAGCCTGGTCTACAGAGCAAGATCCAGGAAAGGCACAAAGCTACACAGAGAAACCCTGTCTCAAAAAACCAAAAGAAAAAAAAAAAAGAAGTGATATCCTTGGGGATGGGTCACTGCCCCAGGTCCTAATGTGGCTGGACACCTCATCTCAGCATCTACAGCTAAAGCCAGAACTCAATTCAGCAGACACCAGAACCTCAAAGGAGGAAAGGCCCAGGGTCAGGCATCTACAGCCCCTAGACCCCACAGTCCAGCTGATGGCAGCTGTATGCTTCCTAACAAGTCCAAGGAGCCAGAGAGAAAGTGGGGGCAGACCCTGCCTGAAACCTAGACTGGTGTCCTGTGGCCGATTCTGTAGATGAGGTGGAGCCAAATGGTCTCAAAAATAAAGGTGAACAGAGTTGCAGGCAGAAAGGGCACAAGATGCTTTGGTAGTAAGTCCCGCCAGGGTTCCCAGCCACCACCTGGGTGAAGTCCAGTTCCTTGAACTCACCAAGGGACGTCAAGCATCAAGTGCACCCAATAGAGGTGGGAGCAACAATAGCATGGCAGCTGGACCAAGGACCAGACCGTGGAGCAGTCTGAGCTCACAGGGAAGTGAGCAGGCCAGGCTCCAGGGCTTACGGCCACAGTCTCGAAAGCAGCACTATGTAGCTGGACATGCGGGCATCTGACCTCAGTGGAGGAAAGGGAATGAGAAGCCCAGGCTCAGACTCCTTGTCATCCATCTGACTTAAAAACATGTTTCCTACCAAGAAAGACTAGGTCAGTGAACATCCTCATCTCTTAGGAGAGGTCCCCAGTGACAGCCTAAGTGGACAGCCCCAGACCAAACTCAGAAACGAATGCCAGTGGTGCTGGTACATCACAAATGAGCAGTGCATCTCGAAGGAAGAGGCAGTGAGGAGGTGTAAGTGTGTAGCCATTCCAACCTTGATCTGGAAGTTCCAACCCCCATTGAGGCTTCGGTAACTGTCACGCCTACAAGGCGGGGCCAAGAGAGGCCCCTGAAGACCTGAGATCCAGATGCACCGTCTCGCTTGGTTCCTGGACCCTGGACGCTGGAGGTAGACTGAGCAGAGTTCTCCAGAGGACGGCACTACATCTTTCCCAGACCCTGCAACCTACCTATCCCTTCATTTGTAAGTTACACCACTAAATAAACCTCCTTTTTAACTACGTAGGGTGGCCTTAATAATTTCACCAATAAGGAGGACTATGGGGGGGGGGGGAAGAGACGTGTGAGGATGGGGTTCAAGAAGCAGGAAAGAGAGGGAAGGTGGCAGGAGCTGGCGGAGGTGAGCAGGGGAAGGAGGACAGGTAGAAGGTTCTGGGAGGTCAGGGGAGCCACATTCTACTGCCAAGAGAGACCCAGGGGCATGCAGGCAAAGCTGAGGGAGGAGGAGGAAGGAACAGTGAGATCCAGACAGGTGTGAGGAGGTCCAGATGGCAAGAATGACAGTAATTCCTCCTGTGACGTGCAGAGGTTCTCAGACACCCAAGAAACACAGTGTCCCCTGGCAGGGCCTTTGTGTCCAGGACAGAAGCTGACCTTGGTGGAGAACAGGCCTGGTCAGCACGGCCAACCCCCCCACCCAGCCCCAAGCAGAAGCCAATCAAAGAGTTCAGGGCTACCTTTCTCAGCTAAGGACACCCGGTAGTTCTCCAGGAAGATCACTTTGAGCTTGTCACCCACAACTGGATCATGATTGACAACGTCTCCAATGGACGTGACCAGCTTGATGATCATCTTAGCCATGTGGTAACCAGGAGCTGCCTGGAAAGAGGAAGGTGAGGTTAGGGGATTTGGTAGCACTCCTGGCTCCTGGGCAGGTAAGGCAGGGACCTGTGAGCCAGGGAGACCTGTGCTGGACTGGTCGGGAGCCCTGCAGTGGCCCTGCTGGTGTTGGGGAAAGGGAAGAGCCTAGCTTTGCCCGAATGTCTTGACTTCTACTGACTCCACACGTCACCTCACTTGTGAATTTGCCATCCTTGAATCTGATTTTCTGACTCTAGTTTTAGAAACTACAAGATGTAGCTGGGCGGAGTGGCGCACACCTTTAATCCCAGCACTGGGGAGGCAGGGGCAAGTGGACCTCTGTGAGTTCAAGGCCAGCCTGCTCTATATAGTTCCAGGACAGCCAGGGTAACATAGTGAGACCCAGTCTTGAAATAACAAAACAAAACAAAAAGAAACTACAAGATAAAAGAAGCAAAGACGGCTGGGCGGTGGTGGCGCATGCCTTTAATTCCAGCACTCAGGAGGCAGAGGCAGGCAGATCTCTGTGAGTTTGAGGCCAGCCTGGTCTCCAAAGTGAGTTCCAGGAAAGGCACAAAGTTACACAGAGAAACTGTGTCTCGAAAAAACAAACAAACAAACAAACAAGAAACAAAGACTTCTAGAGCTATTAATTTACAGAAAACAAAGGAATATACTAGCATGTACCAGAGGTATATATTCAGGAAAGGCTAACCCCAGGAGAAAATTCCAACTTCTATAACAAATATACTGAAAATTAAAATTAAAAAATGCAGAAGGAAGCCAGATGGTAGTGGCGCATGCCTTTGATCTCACTTGGATGGCAGAGGCAGGCAGATCTCCATGAGTTCAAGGCCAGCCTGGTCTACAGAGTGAGTTCCCAGACAGCCAGAGCTACACAGAGAAACCGTCTCAAACAAACCAAAAAAAAAAAAAAAAAAAAAAAAAAAAAAAAAAAAAAAAGGGAACAAAACCACAGAAGGAAAACCCAGAGATTCTAGAAAAATTAAGGGACCAATCTCAATTCTGGGACTTTACTTGAAGTCTTGACTAAAACAGTTAAAAATCACAAACACTTAAAAACATGGCCCAGTGGCAGCATGCTTGTCTAACGTGTGGCAAGCCCTAGGTTCCACCCCCAGCACTACAAAGGAAAGGTAAATGTAACTTTGGCTGGGCCTGGTGATGCCTGCTTGTCCAGAACCAAGGGAGAGGACTTTGAAGCCAATTTAGGCAACACAATGAGAATCCCCAACTCACAAGAGAAAATATTTAAACTCTAGTACGACAAAGTGGGTAGTAGTTGTGGTGGTATTGTGTTCCCCAAAATATTGTGCACCCCAATAAACTCATCTGGGGTCAGAGAACAGAACAGCCATAATATTAAACATAGAAGTTAGGCAGTGTTAGCACACGCCTTTAATTCTAGCCTTCCAGAGGCAGAGATCTGTCTGTATCTCTGTGAGTTCAAGGCCACACTGGAAACAGCCAAGCATGGTGACTCACGCCTTTAATCCCAGGAAGTGATGGCAGGAGGCAGAAAGGTATTTAAGGTGTGAGGACGAGGAACTAAAGCTGGTTAAGCTTTTAGGCTTTTGAGCAGCACAGTTCAACTGAGAGGCATCCAGTCTGAGGAATAACATCAGCTGAGGAACTGGCAAGGTGAGGTGGCTGTGGCTTGTTCTGTTTCTCTGATCTTCCAGCATACACCCCCAATACCTGGCTCCATGTTTGATTTTATTAATAAGACCATTTAAGATTCACGCTACAAGTGGTGCCAGAGTGGGTTGGTATTTATTGGCCTGGAAGAATCCTTGTCCAGTGTGATGGGTGTTTGATCATTCAGTGATGCTGAGAATCTAAACATCTTATGGTTTTAGAGAAACATCTGTGAAGCTGGACAGTACAGTATAAAGTATCTCATCTGGACTCCACTCTGAGGGGGTGGAGCAGGACGTTCTGCGGTCCTTCCTACTTTTCTCCAGGTTTAAGTTTATTTATTTTAACACTTGAAAACTTTCCTAAAAGTCCATATTGCTTTGGACTGTACATACTAAAATACTAACAAAGTAGTATGGCATCCCAATTTGCTTCCAAAATACCAGGTGATGGGTGTGGGCAGAGACCAAACAAGGTGAGGCACTCGGATGCTGAGTCTGACCCTCCAGACCCTGACATCAGAGGAGAGGATGGCCTTCGGCCAAGGGCAGCCTCTGTCTGCCTCACTGCATCATGGAATGGCAGGAACAGCTGGAGTGCCATCTGTGGATGGCCATGAGAGGCTGTCCCAGGGCGCTCACCCCAACAGCTCATCTCCTCTGACGAGACCCAGTCACCAGCTGAGTACAAGGATGTGGCAAGCATGTCCACTACCCCTGGAATGTGTCACAGTGAATAAAATCAATTCAAACCATGCTAAACCTAGTGTGGCCTCACGTGCGGCAGATGAAACAGTCACAACCACCACTGCACTGTGAAATCCTGGAGGCAGAGAAAGGATGAGGAGCCGGGGTGTACTCCATAAAGCCACTGGGATCCAGCCCTTGGGGCTGGGGATCCCCTAACTCCTTATGAGTGCGGCCAGCAGGCTGGAATCCATTTCCCTCACAGTCTACTAATGTGTAAAAGGTTTCTTGCCCCAGCCTGGCTCCTCATGGCCAGGTGTTACTGGCTTTGTGTACTGACACCTGTTTTCTGAGCAGGCAGGCTGCCCAGGGACAGGTCAGGAAAGCACGTGCTTCGAGGTCCAGTTGCATCAAGACAAGGAATGAGGAGAAAGTTACCTCACCTTGCCCCCGATCATAACAGTCCTGGGCACAAAGGCCTTGGCTGGATCCTTCTTTATTCCTGGAGGGCAAACAGAAGAGGCAACTTTACCAGACGGTCCCTGCCCAGCTCCCCAGGGTAGCCTAGCAAGAGGCACATTCATCAGACTGTGTTTTCACCTAGGACATACACAGCTGTGGCTAAGTACCTCTGTAGGAACCTGTCACTCAGAGGAACAAGGCCTCCCTAGGCTTTGCATTTGCACACCAGGCTGGCGGAGAAGGCGGTCTAAGACCACTGGTGACAAATCACGCAGTATCCTGAGCTTGAGGAAAGCTACCCACATGGTTCCAAAAATAAATGTCAACCCAGGAGCTGTTTGCCTGTGGTCATGAGGAATCAAAGGCCTGTATGAAACATGCACTGGGTTCTCCAAACGTGTTTTTCTTTTCTTGCTATTTTGCTATGGTTACTATGTGCTCATGTGGGGAAGGGTGGGTGTGCATGTGCTGCTGTCCACATGTGGAGGTTGGTCTTCTTTGACCGTTAGGGACAGAATCAGGTTTTCAGGCTTCTGCAGAAAAGCTTTTCCTTGTCAGGCTGTCTTGCCAGTCCTTAAAACACATTTTAGACACATCATTTTAATGATAGTGAGAAAGGAGGTGACCTCAGGATTGTAGTCTGGCACCATTAGCCCTTGAAACGTGAAAGTCCCCCCACTGCCTGTGTGTGGCGTGTGTATGCTATCTGTCATTTGGAAATGCCCCAAAGGCCCCTGCGCCAAAGGCACAGTCACCAGCACACACTGTCAGGAGGAAGTAATGGAGCCTAGTGAGGCTTGTGGAAGGAAGTTAGTCACAAGAAGGCTGCCCTTGAAGGGGGCATGGAGAGAGGCCTTCTCCTGTCTCTGTCTCCTGGTTGTCATGACATGAACAGGCCTCTCTGTCCATGTGTTCCCACTGTGAGATGTGTGCTACCCCTGGGCCAGGTGACCGAAGCCTGGAACCATGAGCAGGAACAGGCTGTCCTCCTTAAAGGCTGAATCTCAAGTCTTCTGTCACAGAGGCCCCTTCACTTCACAGACTGAGAAGCTCGCACCCGACATGTTCCTGTAGAGATCTGGTCAGAGGCCTGAGACACGGTGACCACTCATACCCATCCATTCACACATTTCAATCAGGGGTGAGAGTAACAAGCATCCCCAGACAGCCGTTCAGCAGCCAAAGCTAAGGAGTGAGCTTACCCTTGGTTCTGTGGGAACATGGATGTTTTATTTCTAAACTTCCCACTTTTGGAAAACAGGCAGAATAACAGGAAGAAAAGAGAACGGTAAAAAGGAGGCTGGCCAGGGTGGCTACACCTATAGGCAGACACTTGAAAGGCTGAGAAGGGATTTTTTTTAAAAAATTTAAAAAGCCCAGGAGTTCAGGACTAGCCTGGGCAACAACATAGCAAGACTCTTTCTCTTAGTAAAAAACAAAACAAAACAAAAACAAACAAACAAACAAACAAACAAAAAAACCCACAAATTACATCATCACCAAAACTACCAAAGTGGACACCAGGCAAACTTCAGATCACTTAGCAACTCCTATCAAGGACAACAGGTGTGGAGGACACCAGGGTCTCAGGAATCTAACAGGTCCTGTCTCAGGGCGGGCCAGACGTCAGCTGGACTACCCACAAGGCGAAGGGCCATGTGCTAAGGAAACGTGGCTCAGACTCGTTTCTGGAGGAAAGCCGGAAAACTGCCCTGGCAGAGGAATCTCCTACCGCATCCTCCTGGGCATCCAGCTCATTCCGAGCTCAGGAATAGGTGGCCTGTAGGCCCAAGCGCCCAGACACAATGAAGAATAAGCTGTTTACATGATCAAAACAAAACAAAACCAAACCCAGAGAGCAGGGCAGGAGAGATGGCTCAGCGGTTAGGAGCACTGGCTGCTCTTCCAGAAGATCTGGGTTTGGTTCTCAGCACTCATATGGCGGCTCTAGTAAGTACAGTCTTTCCAAACAAGACAAACTTCATTCTAGAAATCATAAACTTAAAAACTAAAATGAGCTAAGACCTTGCCTGGAAACTGTACAAAGCCCCACCTGCACTGAAGCTCGACAGACTGTTCTTGGCCTCCGCAAACAAACAAACAATGCACGTTCCAGTCCTGAGGTTTTCCAACCTCAGGCTCCAATACCGAGCACTTAGAAAACCCAGCAAAGGAACCATCTCTCTCATACATACACACACACACACACACACACACACACACACACACACACACACACACACACACACACACGGCAGGGGTTGAGGATGGAGCCCTGGGCCACCTGTGGCTCTTGAGGGAGGGCGGGCGGGCGTCGTCGCGGGGACCTGGAACTCACGGTTGTACAGGGTGATGATGTGCAGGCAGTTGAGCAGCTGTCGCTTGTACTCATGGATCCTCTTCACGTGCACATCAAACATGGAGGCGGGGTTGATCTTCACCTTGTAGTCCTTCTCTAGCAGGGCGGAGAACTTCAGCTTGTTTTCCTGAGAAACGCAAGATGGAGACTGTACAGACACGGGAACTGCCTGCAAGCTCTCCCAGGCCCCCCAGCACCCCCCCTTTCCACCTGACCCAAGAAGCTCTCGTCTCCCCAGAAACCAGCGTGGACAACACTGGGGGCTTTAGAGACCAGAGCTGGGGACGGAGACAGCATTGGGAGAGAGTGGGGAGCAGGCAAACGTGGACGACCGTGAAGACGGATGCGCGGGCCACACAAGTAAGTGAAAAACGAGGGCCAAGTCCAGACCTGGAGCTACGCAGAGAAGGGAGAACTAAGTAAAGGGGCCACGGTGTCCTGCAGGCACAAAAAGCAAGGGGGGTCAGTGGGAGGGCGGCACAGTGGGGAGAAGTGGCTGGAGAGAGGGCCTTGGAAACTCCGCTCTGCCACGGATGACCAAGACACAACTTCCTGCTGCCCCAAATGCTGCCGCCAGCATCCCTGCCAGAGGGCACCACAGGGGGACCTTCCTAGGTTCTGTTGAACCGGAGGTGCCAGTGACCTGACCAGGGACTATTAGAGGCCACAACCTCAGCTCTCCCAGATGAAAACGGAATGCCCCTGCCGGTGGCTTCCAGGGGCTTCTCCGCTTGTTGCTGATGGAGGAGCAGAGTGAGGTGAAGACTCATGTGCCAGGCCTACCTGCACGACCCTGAAGATGAATGAGTCCTTGTCTGGAGAGCTGAGGGAGGTCCTGAGCCGGGCCTACCCAAGCCCCAGATGCTGAGCCTGAGGGAGGCAGACTGCAGGCCGAGGAAGCATACCTGCTTGATCTTGGCTATGTCTCTGATGAAGGCCTCATCATCTACCAGTGACAGCAGCTTCTTCAGTTGGCTCAGATCAGTCAGGAAACCTTCCCCGATTCTCTGGGTTAAGAGAACACACGAGTCCTGTTCACCACACCTCAGCCATCATGAAGCTTGTCCCTCCATCTGTCACCCTCCACTCTACTTTCTCTGGGATCTGCCTGCCCTTCTGGGCCCTCTCTCCTGCCACCCCCTCTCACACCCACAGTCATATGGCCACTAGGACGCAACAAACTCACGAGCCTTGGCAGTTCCCACTGCCCAGCATCTCCTGCTTGACACACCCTGTCCCAGGTGATGCCTTGGACCAGCAGAAAAATTCTTCCTTCCAACCTCCACCACCATGAGCCAAGAGGCTGCCTTCTCATTACCATAGCAACAATCATTTCCAACACATGCCATTAAGGGCCTTCCCGCTGTCTGCCTCCCACAAGCCCTCCCACCCCCTCACCCCCGCCTCTCCCACAAAAGGTCTGGTGCTGTATGGACACTGTACTGGCTTCCAGACTCCTTCGGGGCATGGGTACTCTACCAGATCTGTCCCCAGAAAAGCTGCTCCAGACTTCCCTGGCTTTTTCAGAGCCTCCTTCACCCTGCCCACCAAGTTCCATGTGGACTCTTTCCCAGCCTCAGGGCACTGTGCCCTTCAAGGGAGGCCTTAGGTCTACTCTGTAGTCCTGACTCCAGCAGAGCGTCTGACACATGGAAGCATGTGATTAGGGCCCTAAGATGCTCGGGGTACAACCTCATCTAGTCCTCTCAGGCTGGTGGCTGCCACTCAGCCACATCCCAGGCCTTCCCAAAGCCCAGACTAGCTTTCAAGCTGGCACATAACCAGAGCGGGGCCATTATGGTGTGCTGAGGGGTCTCTAATGCTCCTGTACCAGGAACCCTGCTGGACATGAAAGAAATATTCTTACTAGTTCAACAGCCACTCTGGGAAAAGCTTGGTGAGTCTAATTGTGCCCACTGCTCCTTTCCAGACTGGCCTAGTACCTCACAGGACAGAGAGCAGGGCCAGGGACTCACCTCCACGATGACGTCCGCCAGCCCCGGGTTGCACAGCAGCAGCCACCGTCGGGGTGTGATACCATTGGTCTTATTCTGGAACTTCTCTGGCTCTAACTCATAAAAGTCCTTAAAACTGCGGACACAGAAAGCGGAGACTTCTCACAAAGGCCGTTTTAAACCAGGTGAGATTGAGACTGTGAGTTTTTTTTTTTTTTTTTTTTTTTTGGTTTTTCGAGACAGGGTTTCTCTGTGTAGCTTTGTGCCTTTCCTGGAGCTCACTTGGTAGCCCAGGCTGGCCTCGAACTCACAGAGATCCGCCTGGCTCTGCCTCCCGAGTGCTGGGATTAAAGGCGTGCACCACCACCGCCCGGCTCAAAGATTTATTTAATTTTTTTTTTTAAGACTTATTTATTTATTACATATACAGTATTCTGCCTGCATGTATGCCTGCACACCAGAAGAGGGCACCAGATCCCATTATAGATGGCTGTGAACTGGGAATTGAACTCAGGACCTCTGGAGGAGCAAGTCAGTGCTTTTAACCACTGAGCCATCTCTCCAGCCCGAGACTGTGAGATCTTTACAGGCAACTTCCGAGAGGCCCCAGAGCTCAGCCGCTTGGTTTTCTGAAGCATGAGGAGGGTTTGCACTACCACTGAAAGCTGAGGCTGTGGGCTTGTGTGACTGTCATGTCCTAGGTGTCAGAAGAACAGTCAAGGTCATGAGAGTGGAGACTGAACCGGCAGGAGAGCTTAGACTCTGGGGCTCACTTTCCACACCCTTATGCTAAGAAGTTGGATATGGGGAGAAATACACAAAGTGCTGGACCAAGCCCCAGAACACAAGAGGGCTTCCACACAGATGATGTGGCTAAGGGCCCTGCACCCATGGTCTGCTCGACTGATAATGGTGGTGGATATTCAGGACTCTGGAGGAAGAACAGGAGGAAGAAACTCCTCAGTTGTATCACACTCCTCACCTCATCGGCCGGACCCAGACACCTGGCCCCATGTGGGGCATCCCCATCACCCAATCAGCAGCAGATGCCTCTTAGCTAGACATTTTAAGAAGGCAGGAGCACATGAGGAGGACTACTGGCAGCAAAGGAAGATGTCCCCCCAATGTCACCCAAGTCACCCGTGAACGAACATACTGGTGTGTGATGTGGTGGGGGCTTTGGGCGCCTTCACCGTGTCCGAAAGTGACTTGGTGGCATGAGGGCTATGTGCCACACCTTGGTCATGGTAGGGTAGTGGACAAGTCCAGGTTGGGCTGGAGATCAAAGAGGAACCCCCCTAGGCTCGGTGAAGAGCCCCTCACTCACACAGACTGCTTCACAATCTCGGAGTGAATCCTTGCCACACCGTTCACAGCATGGGACCCAATCACACACAGGTGTGCCATGTTGATTCTCTTGCAGTCCCCTTCTTCAATCACAGACATCCTCCTCAGGCGGTCCACATCCCCAGGAAACAGGGAAGCCACGTGCTGGAGCCAAGAACACAGGAAAAGACAGGCTGAAGATCCCACAGTAATGGAGGTGCTCCCCAGTGCCCAGGACACCACCATGCCTAGGAGGGTCCACGACTGCCAATCAAGTGGCTGCGATGTCCAGCCCTGAAAACCAGTGTCCTTGAAACTAGCCACTTACCCAAGTGTCTTCACCCAAAACCTAGCTCAGATGTGCTCACAGGGGCCCTGAATTGCATATTTCACCCAGATAAGCTGTATTGAGGAAGTCGGGACACCAGTGGCGTAGGAGAGTGCCATCCAGTTTATGAGGAGAGCGCTAGACCATGGCTCCTGTTGACCTGAGCAGCATTAAGCCATACTTTCATTAGGGGGACAGCTGTTCTTTCCCCAGTTGAGGAAGTCACAAAAAGGCTGGGGTATGGCTCAGTGACAGAATGATGGCATGGCAAACTCATCCCCAGTACTACACACATGCAAAGGCATGACAACTCCCCCAAACCAGAGATTTCCCTGCTCCTGTACCACCATCCTCTCTGGGGGTAATACAGACTAGGCAGGTTCTAGTTCTGAATCGCCTGGACCTGTCAGGACACCGCCAGTGCCTCCCAGGAAAGACACTCAGATTTACAGTCTGTTCAGAATGGACTTTTTAAAGAAGATCCACATTCATGCTTCCCATATACAGAGCAGGGGTCTCACAGGTCAACCTGGAACTCTGCCAGGTGACAGTCCTTAGCCCTCACAGTAAGATACCTCCTCTGCCAGGCAGGATAAGGCCAGTGTGGTGGAGCTAAGCGTGTGGTGTTGTCCAGTCCCTACCCCCAACCCACGCTCACATCCAAGTGCCTCTGGTTGATGGCGTAGATGATGTCCAGGTGCCGTGGCAGCAGCTTCTCAAACATGGACACTGGCCAGCGCTCCAAGGCCTCAGGCAGCACAGTGTGGTTGGTGTACGCACAGGTCTTCTTGGTGATCTCCCAGGCCTACACATCGAGAACAGTAGATGTCACAGGGCCACACTGGAGCCAGGAGGGAAGAGGCCCTCGTTCTATCTCTGCTCTCTGCTCTTCATTAGCCCAGGCTAGTCACCACACTGACACGACCACCTAACTTTCACATCCCACACATGTAAACACACACAGCAGACCCTATTCCCTGACCCTGCTCTCTGACAGTTACCTTTTAATTTCTCCCTTGTAACCCCTCTGCTGTTGGTGGCTATCAGACAACGGAGCAATTTTCTGCTAGTTCCCATTAAACTGTCTGACACCACAGGTCACCGTGTGGCCTGCCCCCGGGGATAGCCTCAATGCGAGTGTACACTATCAGGCCAGAGGGGGGCTCTGGTTTCTGAAAAGGAACAAGAAAACTGCCATATGGTTTTCTGGTGATCTAGTTAAAGCTCAACCAAGAAGATGCTGCTGCACCAAAGAGGAGGACCAAGGAAAACGGAGCCTCTAGACAGTCTTCAAATATGAACACTGCAGACTCCCCAACTGCTTTTCCTTACTATGTAGGCCAGGCTGGATTTGAACTTACTACCTTCCTGCTTCAGCCTCCTGAGTGCTCAATTATAGGTATGCACCACCACAGCCAACTAATATATTCCCGAAAGCTTAACACTTCTAGGTTGTTTGTGAAACAGGATATCACTATGTAGCCCAGGCTGGCCCAGAACTCACTATGTAGATCAGGCTGGCCTCAAATTCATAGAGATCCATCTGCCTCTGCCTCCCAGGTGCTGGGATTAAGGCATGTGCCACCATGCCCGGCCAAACTTCAAGGGGGAAAACATGTACAAGATCCCCAGAGTCTTCATCCTTGTCTCTTCTGATCTGTCACCCTTGCCCTGCTATGCAACTGTCCCACAGAGCATCCATCTCCTGGAGCCAGACACTCTCTCCAGGGCCTTGACACTCTCAACGGTGAATTCCCAGATCTCCTGAGGCTCTGGGACTAGCTCAGCCCATAATCACCATGTGTCGCACAGCTTGAGGTCTACCAAAGATGCCGTCCCCCAACCCTGGTCCAAGGAGGACACTGTCTTTCCTTTCTCACACTCACCTTATCCCAGTCTACCTTCTCCACATCCACCAGGATCCGCATGAGCTCAGGAATGGAGAGCGCGGGGTGGGTATCATTCAGCTGGATGGCTACCTAGAGTTCAGGAGGGGTGCTGTTCAGTTGTCTCACCCATGGCACCTGAAGTGGTGGACCAGGGTGTGAAGGAACCAGCCTAGGAATGTACTCTGGAGGAGCCCAAAAACTCAGAGGTGCAGGAGGGTGCTGCTAGCTCTGAAGGTAGCTGTGACCTACAGTCAACTGTCCCCTCACATAGCTGTGACCTGTGGACATACATGTCCCTAGAGCAGCTAGGCTCTGAGCAGGTGAAGAAGGGGACCCTCACAGGCCACTTCCCCTTATCTCAGATGGGACAGCTTTAGTTAGAATTACTACCGTGAGCCTGTCACGTGCATCAAGAGTCTTTCACAGTGACCTCCCTGCCTCTACTTCTGACACACCAGGGCTGCACTGGTTTTGGAAGAGACCCTGAGACTCATGACACAATGCTATCCTCCTCCTGCCCCTCCCGAACACGAGGGAGAAACCTCAGAAGCCTGAGGATGTCCCATCCCTATGACAATGAGCTCACTTCTTTTTACAGACCTTGTCTGGGAACGTCTCGAAACAGGTTCTCACTGGGTCCCGGCAGCCGAACCTGGAGGACTTGAACCTTCGAATGATGTCCTGAAGGGTGGCAGCCACCACAAAGTACTCCTGCTTCAGCCGCAGCTCCTTCCCCTCAAAGAACTGCAAAACAGCACCGCTGTGGCACCCAACACCAACACAGTATCTCCAGACTCTGATGGGTGGGGATGGGGGAGAGCTGCATCTTGCATTTGCTTGTCCCTTTCTCCCATGCTTATCCCTCTAGAGGGCCAGGGCAGGAGCCCTACTCGAGGTGGGAGGCTGGAGGGCTGCATGGTGGAAACCAGCCTGCCTGACAGCAAGGCCTGCATATAAACCTTCAGCACAGGGTCACCTAGTTAGAAGGTGTCTGGTCTATCAGTGGGAGTGACAAGCCCAGCTATGAGAAGTGCCATAGCTACTCAGGACCAGTTCTCAAGACAGACATCAGGAGACACCCCACACCTGAAGTTCTGGAACATACCTAGTCTCCAGGGACCCCTGGGGCATTTGGTTTCGGCCTCCTGCACTGACCCCTGTTACCATGTGCACAGACCTCCTGCACTGACCCCTGTTACCATGTGCACAGACCTCCTGCACTGACCCCTGTTATCATGTGCACAGACCTCCTGCACTGACCCTGTTACCATGTGGACAGACCTCCTGCACTGACCTGTTACCATGTGCACAGACCTCCTGCACTGACCCTGTTACCATGTGCACAGACCTCCTGCACTGACCCTCTTACCATATGCACAGACCTCCTACACTGACCCGTTACCATGTGCACAGACCTCCTGCACTGACCCCTGTTACCATGTGCACAGATCTCCTGCACTGACCCCTGCTACCATGTGCACAGATTATTACTTTGAGAGAAGAAAAATTCCACTTTGAAGCGTGCACAACCAATCAAGATAGGCAAATTCTGGTGGTTATTTTTGGTGTTGAGGACTGAGCCCAGGGCTTTGGACATGCTAAACATAGGGTCTACCACTGAGCTATGTCCCTCCCAGGGCTCCTCTGACAGTAACAAGCCACCAGACACTAGACCCAGATGGGAGCAGAGAATGCAGCTATGACCACCATCTAGCATGTGACAGGCATGTGCTAACACTCTTCCAAACATGTCCAGGCACTGCTGCAAGATGGGTGGTGCGGCCACTCCATGTACACAGAGGTCTCCCCCTGACGTGTCTACACTTCACAGAGAGTACACTAGCCACTCACATTATCGTTGGGATACAGGACCCTGGAGATGTTTTCAGCCAAGTTCCTGTCCAGGACGGCTTCGATGTAGTCCCCGACGTTGACTAGGGAGAGACAGAGCCCAGTCAGTGCAGCCTCCACTCAGGCCCATAGGTCTTGTGAGGCAAGGCTGATAAAGCTGTTCAGCAGCTTCCTGGAGGAGTCAGAGATGCCCCTGGGCCACAGCCAACATCATCTCATCACAACAGAGGAGCATCTCCCCTCACAGCGCCCCATTCCCGCTGCACACTACCAACCCCCAGCCCTGTTCTTGGGGACATGTGGTCTGAATGGCCTGGCTGGCTGGAGCCTGGCATCCTGTCTGCCCCACGTCGTGTTTGTAGGGGAGCTCTAAGGACCACCCACTTCACAAGTTGCCCCACCCCAGCAGAGAGTATAAAAACGGGGACAGGAGTGGTGAGGGCCCAGCGTGTAGATAAAACATCTAAACCGACAAGCGTACAGGGGCCACAGTGGGAACTTACAATCCTTCAGCTTGAAGTCATTGGGTGCCTTGGCGGACCAGAGCCTCATGGTGTTGACGGTGTTGTTCTTATACCCAGGCACTGGGGTGTCATAGGGCATGGCGAGTACCACCTGACCGTAAGAAAGCACACGTAGGGCTGAGTCAGCAAAGACCCCTCCCTGCCCAGTCACCATTCCCTGGCGGGACAGCTCTAGTTCTCCATGGTCCCTGACCCATCTGCTCCCACGCTCCTTCCTTCCCCTCCCGCTGGACACACTCATCTGTCAGAACACTTAGCAGAGTGCTGCCCCTGCACTCTCGGGGTGCCATCCAGACACCCTGAGCAAGGCCATCCGAGAGGGAGAGCAGCCACACTGACATCTTTCCCAACCACAGCTGTCTCCCAGCACCATCTACTTTAGTACTGGCGGCAACTCAACAATCCTCCCACGCTGGCCTCTCAAGGTGCCACAACACACGCACCCCACCCCTCCCCCATACACCCACGCTCTCTCTTCAGCCACTCTGCTTTGGCGAGTCCAGGCCCTGGCTAACTCCTATGGACACCTGCTCCCACTTTCTGACACCTTTGGCAGGGCTCCTCTTGACTGTACCTTAACCATACCCTCCCTCCATGTACCTAAATCAGCCTAGACAGAAGCACAGCTGCTCTGCCCTGTTCCCTCCTTGCCAAGTCGCTTTGCAAAGTCAGTTAGCTGACATCCATCAAGGACAGTGTGTCTGGGTCACCAGGAGTAACTTGGGTCTCCCCTTTCTCTTCCTATTTGCTGCCAAGTCTCTCTGCTGTCCTACACAGGCTCACCTTACGGAGGACAGGTCCAGTCACCCCAAGACCTGCCCACAGTCTTCAGAGCTAATACGGCTCTCATCATGTACACTGACCAGTCATTGCACGCATTTAGAACACAGGATCGCTTTTCTGCTTCTTTATGTATGGCCTGCATAGTATGGCTCTAGACTGTTCTGGCTCTAGACTGCTCTAGGCCCAGGTTTCCTATTTAAAACTCTGTTTTAGAATATCAAAGAGCTTCCCCAGCCACCTGGCTTCCATGTTTGCTTACCCTTCTCCACCACAGATAACTGAGGTCCCTATTCTTACCTTGTTCCCTGCATTCCCCGCTTCCAGGATGCTCTCCCTTCTCCAGGGACCAGGGTATGTGCTTCCAACCCTAGAGCTGATTTGTTCTCTTGCACTACATCTTCCCAGACTGGCACCACACAGGGGCCAGCTGGGAGGGAGGGACACTGGCCAAGGCCTGGCATACCCACCAGGAGTTGGCTAGCTCAGACACTACACAGAGCTGTGGGTCATAGGTGGTACCAGGAGACAGCAGTCGTCAGGGCTCTGTGATTTATCTGGGAGCTGTTCTCGTCCTCCTAGCCAAGACCTTTCTCCCCCGCAGGACAGGATTCTGAGCCCTGTCATTAAGCACTGGCTCTGTGTCATCTAGCAGCACAAGAACATTCTGGCTGCAAGCACTGACCCCAACACACAGCACTGGCTAAACTACTGCTGTGTGAGATGCATCATATTCTAATGCAAGGAGCACCCACTGAAGTGCAAGTATTGATGATGTGTGTGTGAGACTAATCCCTTCCTTGGGTTTTACCTTAAGTCCGCCAAAATTCCCAAAATGAAGTCAAGGTGATAACAAAGGCCCTCACTCAGGGCAGCCCTCTTGCTCAGCAGCAGTGTGTCCGTGGGCTGGGCCTCCATACCTGTGTGTCCAACCACAGGACGCCATCAGGGGTGTGTTCCACTCTCCCGTAGAAGTGCACAGGCAGCGTGTACTCGGGCCGTGCTTTCTCCCATGGGTTCCCATAGCGCAGCCAGTCGTCAGCTTCTTCCACCTGGAGGGGCAGCCGGGAAGAAGTTCTCAATGTGGAGGAGATGATGCCAACAAACCAACCCTGCTCTTGGGCAGGGCATGCAAAATGCAGAGGTCACACGGTGCCCGGCACCAAAACACCCGGTCAAAATTCCAACCAGGCAGGCCACACACACTACTAAAGCAACAGAGGCCTCCACTAGTCAGAAAAAGATACCTAAATAAAAAGACATGGAAAAATCACCCAAGTGAAGAACTGATGCCCTTGCACTATGGGTGAATCTTGCAAAAAATGCTGATGGAAGTGAAAGAAGGCTGGGCAGTGGTGGCACTTGCCTTTAATCCCAGCACTCGAGAGGCAGAGGTAAGTGGATCTCTGTGAGTTCGAGGCCAGCCTGGTCTACAGAGATCCAGGACAGGTTCCAAAGCTACACAGAGAAACCCTGTCTCATGAAACTAAAACACAAAACACAAAAAAATGGGAGAAGTAAAAGACAGACAGACAGACAGACAGACAGACAGGCACGTACGCACGCCGGGGAGACGGCGCAGCAGTTAAGGAGCTTGCTGAATAAGCATGGGGACTGAAGTTCAGATCCCCAGAACCCACAAAAATTATGGATGGTCAGGACTACTTGGATGTATGCTCTGCATACGCGAATGCATATATGCACATGCGCGCGCGCGCACACACGAATGTGTACCCATACATAAGTAAAAAGAAACCCATGCATATATACATGCATACCACTCACACATGAAGATGGAAAATGGGGAAAAAGCTACCTCAAATAAAAAAGGACAGTCATAGTGCAGAGTTAGACATGGTGGCACATTCCTATAATCACAGTACTTGGAGGTGGAGACAGGAGAATGAGGAATTCAAGGCCAGCCTCAACTACTAGTGAGTTGGAGGCCAGCTTAGGTTGTATGAGACTTTGTCTTAAAAAAAAGAAAGAAAGAAAGAAAGAAAGAAAGAAAGAAAGAAAGAAAGAAAGAAAGAAAGAAAGAAAGAAAGAAAGAAAGGAGGGAGGGAGGGAGGGAGGGAGGGAGGGAGGGAGGGAGGGAGGGAGGGAGGGAGGGAGGGAGGGAGGGAGGGAGGGAGGGAGGGAGGGAGGGAGGGAGAGAGAAAGAAAGAAAAGGGCAAGCCCTAAAGTCATTGAGCAAAATCAATGTGCACCGGGTGGGCTGTGGCCTGGGAGGTACCCCCATGGGAATGAATGCCTGAACACATCTCACTAGAGCAGTGGTTCTCAACATGTGGCTCCTGACCCCTGTAGGGGTCACATATCAAATATCCTGCATGTTAGATCTTTACATTATGATTCTTAACAGTTGCTAAATTACAGTTATGAAGTAGCAACAAAATAATTTTCTGGTTGGGGTCACCACAACATGAGGAACTGTATTAAAGGGTTGCAGCCTCAGGAAGGCTGAGAACCACTGCTCTAGAGGATGCTGCTGATTGGACCAACCATCCTCAAATCTGCATTTCCCCAAATGCAAAATCCACTCCCATCAGAAACCTAAAGGTTTGAGTGAAACAATTGTTTTTTTCCTTTGAATAAACAAGTGGGCCCAACATGTTACTTCGTGAGTTGTTGGCCAACTGCTTCTTTGTAGTAACAGGGAAGTCATGTTGGAGGACACATGCTGCTTCCTGCTGTGCTGTGCTAAGAACTGGGGAGCTCTCTCCAGGGAATGTGGAACACAGTAAGATGAAGTACTCTGAAGGTCTGTTTTGTTTTGAGACAGGTCTCATGTGGCCCATGCTGACCTCAAACCCAGGATGAAGCTACGGGTGACCTTGAACTCCTGATCCTCTTGTCTCCTCCTCCCTGAGTGTTGGGATTACAGGGGTGAGGCGCCATGGCCACTTTGTTAAGTGCTGGGGACTGAGCTCGGGGCCTTGTGCATGGCAGGCAAGCACTTAATCAATGAGGAAGCTGCATCCTCTCTGAAGGGATTTTTTGGTTGTTGCACAGAAGAATCTCTAGAAGTGTATCTAGGGTGTTCAGGAAGGTGACATGGAGTCAGTCACCATGCATCTTTTTATTCCCAGCAAGATGCTTCTGTGCATGGTGACCAGTCCTGCCTTCGGCCCTGTGGCAGCATTCCCGGGTCTGTCACTGAAAACTGTCAGTACCACAGCTGGTGTAATCCTACAGAGTAACCCTGAAGTCAGCTACCTTCCCACTTCAGGCGGCAGCAGGCCTACCCTGGGTCAGGCTCCTCAATCTTTCCACCAGAGAGCTCCACAGGCCACAGCCCTGCCTGTCACTTGCTGCTCTCCAACCGCTGCCTCAGTGGTGCTGGGAATGGAGGCAGCAGGTGGGAACCAAAGCTATAATAATTGCTTCCATTCTACTCCAGTCAAGTCTATGGTTTCGAGACAGGGTCTTGCTATGCAGGCCTAACCGGCCTAGAACTCAAAAAGTGAACCACACTGCACTCAAACCTGTGGCAATCCTTCTGCCTCTGGCCTCTTGGAGGGCTGGGATTGCAGGCATGAGTCACCATACCTGGCTTTGCTGCTTTAGCTATCAAACTGTCTCAGAGATGAACCCCAACAGCAATACCCTCACCCCCAAAACAAGCATCTCAGGACATAGCTCGTGGTGTCCTGGCCACCACTGTTAGGTGTCTGAGGCTCAGAAGTCTGGGGTCTTCTGAGGCTCAAATGAACCCATGTGTCCTCCGACATGACTTCCCTGTTACCACAAAGAAGCAGTTGGCCAAGGACTCACACAGGACCAGCCTAGCCAGAGCCAGCTGCTTCCTGCTGTGCTGTGCAGAACTGGGGAGCTCTCTCCAGGGAATGTGGAGCACAGTCAGATGAACTCCAAGAGTGCACACTCACTTCCATGTATGAACAAGGACTGAAGGGCCTGGAGAGATGGCTCAGCAGGTAAGAGCACTGACTGCACTTCTGGAGGACCCAGGTTCAATTCCCAGCACCCACATGGCAGTTCATACCTGTCTGTAACTCCAGTTCCAGGGAACCCGACACCAATGCACATTTGAGAGAGAGAGAGAGAGAGAGAGAGAGAGAGAGAGAGAGAGAGAGAGAGAGAGAGAGAGAGAGAGAGAGAGAGAGAGAGAATATGAATGAATATGAGGACTGGGAAGCAATGGAGACACCTAAGCTCACCTACCTGCCAGCCATTGACAATCTTCTGGTTGAAAATCCCAAATTCATAGCGGATTCCATAGCCATATGCAGCTAGACCCAGGGTAGCCATCGAATCAAGGAAGCAGGCTGAAAAATCCAACCCAAATCACAGATCACCACCAGAACTTGGACTGCCGGACCCCGAGGTTCCACTGGGATTCAGCAAGCAGCAGCTGGAGCTAGTGGTAACCATAGCAACCCCAGTTTTCACAAAAGGGTACACTTGAGTTCCCCTCACCCAAGAACAGGGGGCAAAAGTGAGGAACCCCAGAGATCATGCTTAAGTCCCCCCATTGCCATGCCAGCCTGCTCACAAATGTGCAGCTTGACTTCTGTACATTCAAAATCCACAGCTCCGCCAGCTGGGGCACATCTGACTCTATCCATGGGAGTCAGGCACAGAAATGGGGCCACTGATATATACCCCTGGCCCAGATAGCAACATCCAAACTCCACAGTCCTCTAGGGTCACTGATATACACCCCCTGGCCCGGATACTAAACATTCAAGCTCTACAGTCCTCTAGGGTCACTGATATACACCCCCTGGCCCAGATAGTAACATCCAAGCTCCACAGTGCCTCTAGGGTCACTGATATACACCCCCTGGCCTGGATACTAAACATGCAAGCTCTACAGTCCTCTAGGGTCACTGATATACACCCCCTGGCCTGGATACTAAACATTCAAGCTCCCCAGTCCTTTAGGGTCACTGATATACACCCTCTGGCCCAGATACTAAACATTCAAGCTCTACAGTCCTCTAGGGTCACTGATATACACCCCCTGGCCTGGATACTAAACATCCAAGCTCCCCAGTCCTCTAGGGTCACTGATATACACCCCCTGGCCCGGATACTAAATATCCAAGCTCTACAGTTGTCTAGGGTCACTGATATACACCCCCTGGCCCGGATACTAAACATCCAAGCTCTACAGTCCTCTAGGGTCACTGATATACACCCCCTGGCCCGGATACTAAACATCCAAGCTCCACAGTCCTCTAGGTCCCAACATGAGCTGCAGTATCCTGTCCCCCATGGAGTTCTTGGTTTGTTCCAATCAGAACCTCCTGAGGGGCTGGAGGGGTGGCTCAGCGGTTGAGAGCACTGGCTGTTCTTGCAGAGAATCCAGGTTCACCCCTATGATGGCTTACAACTGTCCTTAATTCCAGTTCCAGGGGATCTGATGCCCTCCCTCCCTCTTCTGACCTCTGTAGGTTCCAGGCATATATGCAGTGCACATTCATCTATCCATGCAGTGCAGGTACAACACTCATACACATAAAGTTAACTTTTCAAAAAATTCCATTTTAAAAAACTTCCTAAGAAAGAGATAAAATAAAAAGTGTTTTGAATAAAAATGCAGAAAGAAGCTATGCTATATTTCTGGCTTAGGCCAGGGAGGTGGTGCATGCCTCTAATCCCAGCATTCATTCAGGGGGAAGAGAAAGATAGATCTCTATCTTTCTATTCTCTATCTGTGAATTCAAGGCCAGCCTAGTCTACATAGTGAGTTCTAGGCCAGCCAGGGCTACATAGTGAGACCTTTTCTCAAAACAAACAAAAAATCCAAAAAGCACCTTCTGGCTTTAAGAAGGAGGGCTGAGGTAGATCTCAGTGGTACAATGCTCGTCAGGCATGTGTAAGGCATCACCAGCTTTACAAACAATAGAGGGAGAGAGGAGGAAGGGGCTACGGAAGGAGAAAGGAAGCAAGAGAGAAAAAGAAGGGTGCCACAGGGAACACTAGCAGATAAAACGCGTGTCTAATTCACCAAATGCAGACACCTGCAAGGCAGAGCAGCAGCGAGGAGGTCCGGGACTCCTGGGAAAGAAACAGATCAGGCAAGCCATCATGGACTCACTCCCACCAGGTCAAAGAAGAGGCTGGGCAGGGAGGGGGAAGGCGTCCAGGTCCCAGCCACGCAGGGCAGGTGACAAGGAAAGCTGCCTGGCACCAAAGAACATGCAACGGGCACCAAGGCAGAGGTGGGGACACCCTGAGCTCAGAGGTGGGTTGGCCAGAATGCGGCAAAGCTGATAAAGACCACGGGGGCTTCCCCCAGGGAGGGCACACAGGCTCTGCATCAGCAGAACACGGACAAGGCGAGACAGCGATGGCGGCCAGTCATGAGGGCTGGGCAGTCTGAGGAGGGGGCTCACTTTCAAAGCCAGCACCATGCCTGGCCTGACCTGTAGCCTCTGAGAGGCGGCTGTAAAGTGTAGGGGGTGGGGTGGGCAGGACCAGTCATTTATGTAGATTCAAGTACACAGTTTTATTTGAAAGAAACATCATGCCTTAGAAATCGTAAAGAACTTAGTTACTATTTGAAAACACAGAGGTACATTTCAGAGCCTATCTTGGTTTATAAAAGGGCAACTTCCAAAAAGCCTGAGCCTGGATACCCTCCCTCCCTCACCCCACCACAAAGCCAGACTGCTTTTTTAGCTTCTATGTTCATTATCTGGCTTGCTCTGCCCCCAAAAGTCTGTAAAATACTCAAAAGAAGAGAACAACATTTGGGGCTGTTCTCAAAGGTGGTAGCCAGAGAAAGCAGCATGGCCCAAAGCCTGGCCCTAGTCTACCAGGAGCCATTAGCTCCCTGTGTGGGAACCACAGCCTCACTGGACATGGGCAATACTCCCCACCAAGCAATGGCTTTTGAACCCTGGAAAGTGGGGGAGGGGGAGCTGAGGGAACCTTCTTGGCACCCCTGACCCCATGCTGGCAAACGCTTCCTGATAATTACAAAGTGCTGGCTGGGAGACAACGTACGTTTTCCTCTTTGTCTAGCGATGGCAAAGATTTTGACACACATTTGCCCATGCCTCTGACGGAGGCCAGTTTATGGTGATGGATGGACATCAGGAGGACACAGGACGTCGGCCTTGTCCTGTGATCCTCCACCAAGCCAACAGGTTAGAGAGATGCAAGAACAGATTACCTGCCAGCCGCCCCAGGCCGCCATTCCCAAGGCCAGCATCCTCCTCTATTTCCTCCAGCTCTTCCAAGTCCAACCCCAACTGCAAACAAACACAAAGGTGACATTTCAGTGCTGTTCACTACTGCCCCCCCAACAAGTCGAAAGTAATTACATTTTGAGTCTGATTTCTTTCAGACTGAAAAGTCAATGGTAAAAACGTAATGCTAATCAATGCACGCAAGTGAAAGTTTTCAGGTATTTCAGAACCTGCTAATGGTGACCATTCAAAATTAGATACATCTCGTGGGTGTGCTGACCCTATCTGTAATCCCAGCGAGGCTAAAGCAGGAGGACTCCCAAAGGTACGTAGTAAGACCTTTTAAGATAAAAGAGGAGCTTAATAGCTACAAATACTTGTTGCCGGGCTATGAACCAAGTTACAGTGAGCAGATTCGACAATCTGCTTAACTATGGTTTTGATGAAGGCCAATGTACCCACTCTTTTGTTGATTATGCTTTTTTTTTTTTTTAAGATTTATTTATTATGTATACAGCATGTATGACTGCAGGCCAGAAGAGGGCACCAGATCTCATTACAGATGGTTGTGAGCCACCATGTGGTTGCTGGGAACTGAACTCAGGACCTCTGGAAGAGCAGTCAGTGCTCTTAATCTCTGAGCCATCTCTCCAGCCCTGATTGTGCTTTTTGATGTCAAAAAACTACTGCCCCATGCAAGGTCATGAAATTTTACCTCTATATATTCCTCTGAAAGTTCGACAGTTTTAACGCTTACAGCTAGGTCTGTGGTCCATTTTGACTAATCTGTCTGCTTAGTGTGAGGGAAGGGTCTGACTTGTCTTCTGTGTGTCCAAGTGTCCCAGCATCACTTTCTTAAAATACTATTCTTCCTCCATGGAACTATTTGGCCATTCTTTCCCTTTAGTTTATTATTGTTGTTGTTTGAGACAAGACCCTCCTATGTAGCCCAGGATGGCCTCACACTTGCATTCTCCTGTTTTAACCTCCTGACTGCCGGAATTACAGGCCTATGCACCCATATTCTTTCCTGCTTTTAAAAGATTTGTTTGTGTGTGTGCATGTGTGTGCTGTGTGTGCACAGGTGCCCCCAGAGGCTAGCAGAGGGTCTGATCCCCTAGAGTTGGAGTTACAGGTGGTTGGGAGCCACCTCATATGCTAAGAACTGAACTTGGGTCCCCTGCATGAGCAGCAAACACTCTTCATCACTGAGCTCCCGGATCTCTCCAGCTCCCGAATCCTTTCCTTTAAAGGAAATGCTTACAAAAAAAAAAAAAAAAAAAAAAAAAAAAAAAGCCGCCTTTAATCCCAGCACTCGGGAGGCAGAGCCAGGTGGATCTTTGTGAGTTCGAGGCCAGCCTGGGCTACCAAGTGAGCTCCAGGAAAGGCGCAAAGCTACACAGAGAAACCCTGTCTCGAAAAACTGGGGGGGGAAAAAAAAAAAGGAAATGCTTTAGAGGTGACACCAAAAGCGCAGGCAGTAAGAAAAACAAACGAACAATACTGCATAGAACTTTTACACTCAGCCTGGTGGTGGTGCACACCTTTAATCCCAGCACTCAGGAGGCAGGGGCAGATGAATCTCTGTGAGTTCAAGGCCAGCCTGGTCTACAGAGAAAGTTCTAGGACAGCAAGGACTGTTAAACAGAGAAACCCTGGCTTGAAAAGCCAAACCAAAAAAAAAAAAAAACTTTTACACTTTGTGAGTCAAAGGACGCTATCAACAGAATAAAAAGACAACTTAAGGAATGGGAGAAAGTATTTGCAAACCACATATCTGATAGGAGACTAGTATCTAAAATAAATAGAGAAATCTAAAAACTGAGTATTGAGAAACAAGCAATCTGACCCAAAAGTGGGCAATTATACTTGAATTGACATTGCTCCAAAGATATACAAATTCCCAATAAGCACAATACACTCACCACCACTGACCATCAAGGAAAGGCAAATCAGAGCCGCTGGGAGATGTCACTTGGTGGTTACAGCACTTGCCTGGCACACACAGGGATTCAAGTTCAAGACCCAGCGTCACAAAGGACAAAAGAGACGGATGCTCTAGGGACTGCATGCACTTCCTGCTGCAGACTTGAAGATACTAACTGCAGGGTCTTACAGAGCTACATGTACACTCATGTTCATGGTACCATTATCTGTGATGGCAGAAGGTAGGAGCAACCATGTTCATAGACAGATGAATGAATGACGCATGGCACAGACAAATGATAGCGTGTACTCACATGATAGAGCCTTCAACAATAATGAAGGGAGATCTGTGGAGGGCCCCTAAACAGCTTGACCACATAGCAGCCATGACAGGCTTAGGGGCCTAGACACAGCTTCTGTGACAGGCTTACTGGCAGGCAACACCCAGATCCAGAAAAAGCCTTAAGCTGATACCACCCAGGGATCCACCCAGTGATGAGGAAGTACCTGACACCCCAAACATTCTAACCATTAGATAAGGTGGCCAGATGCCCTTGAGTCTAGCACACACCTATTTTTGTTTTACAGATACCCCTAGACAATTGTCAGTCAATTAGGGTCCTGGACCCTGGAAATCCCCTCACCCCAACCTCTGCTATGATAAAAAAACTCTGCCCCACCTGAGCTCGGGGCTCTCTGTTCTCATGGCTGTGTCAGACAGACAGAGAGACTGAGCTCCAGAGCTTGAAATAAAGGCTCTTTACTTTTACATGCAGGATTCAGTCTCCATGGTGGTCTTTTGGGGGTCCCCGAGATCTGGGCATAACAGATCCAGGACCAAGGAGAGCCAGTAATGCTGAGGTGATGTGAGCAGCACCTTGGTCTCTCTGGCCTCCCTGATTCAGGTGCCACACCAAGGACTTTTGTATTTATTATTTAATCTTTACAACCTAACGAATGCCTTTGCCTTTGCAAGTGAATTAAGTTCACTTTATATTAGCTCTGTGAGGAATATGTGTTCCTATAGGCTATGGGCAATTAAATACATATGAGTGTAAAATTGTTACTTTTTTAAAAAGGCAATGAAGGACCAACACACAGTGCATGCAACACAGGTGAACCTTTGGGACACTTCGCTAAGGACACTCTGTAGTTAAGCGCATGACATGCCCAGAATAGCCAAGCGCACAGAAACGTGAAGAACAATGGTGGCTTCCAGGGACTGCGGTGGGTAAGGTGTCGCTTCATTTTGGGGAGATGAACAAGTTCTACAGATGGACAGTGGTGACGGCTGCAGAACACTGTGAATGTACCGAATGCCGCTCAACCGCACACTAAAAATGGCTAAGACGGCCAACTTTATGTGATAGGAACTTTCCCAACAATTATTTTAAATTGAAAAAGAGATTTACCCTCAACATGTAGGTTATTTCTGGACTCTCAGTTCTATTTGGTGGCTGACACATGTGACTTTCTGCCAGCATGACTCAGGCTGGTCACTGTAGCTCTACAGTGACTTTTGAAACTGGGAAGTGTGGGTTCCCAAGTGGTTCCCTTTAGAGACTGTTTTGACTGCTCCTGACTCCTTGGGAATCCACCCAGACATATGGATCATTTTGTCAGTCTCCGAAGAAACTGACTAGTGTTGTGTGATATTTTGTTTGTGTTCTGATAAATAAAGCTTGCCTGGAGATCAGAAAGGCAGAGCAACTAGCCATCAGAGACTTCTTACCTCTACAAATCCTCAGACTGAATGGGGGAGATCTTGCCTCTATGAATCCTCCTATTTAATGGGGTTAGATCCTGTCTCTACCCGCCTTATGTTCCTATCTCTACCTCCCTAGTGCTGAGATTAAAGGCATGCGCCTCCATGTGCTGGGATCAAAGGTGTGAACCACCATCACCCAGCTCTATTTCTCTTTTAGACTGGTTCAATCTCATGTAGCGCAGGGTGGCCTTGAACTCCTGATCTTCCTGCTTCCTCCTCCCAAGTGCTGGGATTAAAGGTGTGCACCACCACTGCCAGGCCTCTATGGTTAACTAGTGGCTAGCTCTGCCCTCTGATCTCCAGGCAAGCTGTATTTGTCAGAACACGAACAAAATATCATCCAACTGACTGGGCATTTGAAGAGGACTGAATTGAATCTATAGATCAATGTGCAGAGCTCTGCATCTTAACAATACCAAGTCTGCCACGGCATTAACAGGAGACGTCTCTTCCATCTTTAAGCCTTCCTTAATTCTTTCAACTTCTTCAGAGTATAAATGCTGCATGGGGTGGGGGTGGGGTGGGGGTGGGGTGGGGTGGGGAGGTGGTATCTTTGCTACATTTTCACCTATTTAATTCTTTCTTCTGCTACTATAAGCAGAACTGCCATCTTTGTTCCAATTTGGATGTTAATCCGCACATTTATTAAGATATAGATGGTTTCTGCAATCGATCCTGTATCCCGAAAACCCTGGCACTCCCTCGCCAGTTCTAGTATTTCTTTATGGATTTCTTTTGTTGTTGTTGTTGTTTTCCGAGACAGGTTTCTCTGTGTAGCCCTGGCTGTCTTTATGGATGTCTTAGGATTTTCTAGCTCATGTCATCTGTAAGCAGATGGTTTTACCTCTTTCTAATCTGGAGGCTTTTTATTTTCAGTTCTTGCCTAACTACCTGGTCAGAACCCACTACTGTAGGACATTGAGACAGTGTGAGCAGACATCTTTATGCTGTTAATACAGGCAGGTTAAACCCAAGACGGGAGACTCAGGAAGATGACGAACACTCGGCAAGATAAGTCCATTTCCAACAAATAAATCACAAAACAGAGAAACAAAAAAGAGATGCACATAAACTAAGGGAAATTTAGGAGCTGTATCAATTTCAAACATTCTGTTTTCGGAGTTCTAAGGCAGTCTGAGGCTGGTGAGATAGGTCAGCAGTTAAAATTACTGGCTGCTCTTTCAGAGAAAACAGGCTTAGTTTGCAGCACCCATGTGGTGGCTCACAGCTGTGGGCAACTCTAGTTCCAGGGGGATCTGATGCCCTCTTCTGGCCTCGAAGGGCACTGCATGCATATGGTGCATAGATATAAAATACCCACACACAAAAAATTAAACATGAAAAAAATAAAATTAAAAAAAAGAAATTCTAAGGCAATTTATATGATCAGCATCGTGGGTGGGTGTGTCTGAGAGTCCCTGTCTTCTAGAGATCACACTGAAGCCCTGAGTTAAAGCTGATGAGAATACTTTCCATACGCACTTAAAATTTTCTACAAAGCAAATGATTTCCAGTACACCGCTGATAGGTTCACTCAGAAGAAGGCTGCTTGTTCTGAAGTTCTAGTTGTGAGAGTAAGCTGTTCCCTGAACGTTCTGGCATGTCATACCTTGAGGGGAGACTGGATCATGAAAGCTGTGACCTCGGGGATGGGTTGAGCAACTGATGATGAATTCACAGGCTGAGTAAAGACTATCAGGAGAGTGTCTAGTTAAAAGAACTGGGTCATGGTGGGGAAGGCACCCTAGAAGAATGTGCCTGTCCCCAACCTCTGTCTTTGATTCCTGAATCCTGGGAGTGGAGTCTCCTCAGCCACATGCTCTAGACACTAAGACATGCCGCCTGTCTCAGACCCAGTGAAACTGCCAGCTAAAATAAGCCTTTCTTTCTTTAATTGATTTCTCTCAAGTATTTTGTCACTGCAGAATGGAGGTTAGCATGGCCTCAGAGAAGGAGAGACATGGGTCTCCAGCAAGGCTTACACCATGACAGACTTATGTCCCTATCAGGCCCCCCAATCTCCTCCTACCTATGCTTAAACAAGCAGGTGGGGTACTACAGTGTAGGTGGGAGGGGACCCCTCTCTAAAAACTTTTGTGTATCCATGCCAGAGGGAGGAGCCTGCGGGGGTCTTACCACAGAACTTCTCCACCAGAGATCAGTGTTCCAGGGGTGAGAGGAGAAGGCAAAGACGGCTGGGGAGACAAACATAGCTCTGCTGAGGCTACAAATGACCCGTGCAGGAATTATCCCGAAGAGAATGGGGTCATGAGGAGCCCTTAGGAAGGGTTAGCTCCTTCCAAGGAGAGGAGGGCACCTCCAGACCTATACAGCACAGTGACTTCAGGAGGATGTCTTGAGATGGGGGAGTGAAACCAAACGGATCACGACATAATCAAAACCTACCTCTGGGGTGGGAGTGGAAAGTACATCTTTCTAGAAACTTCCAAACCATAGCATCACTACTCAATTCAGTCTTCCTATAATAATTCCATTTATTATCTTCCCTCACTCTTACCTTCTCCCCTGAGGAGAAGGCATGCTACCCGCCAGCACACACCAGAGCACAGGTGTCCACTCCCAGAGGACACAGGTCCTAATATCAGCGATCACTCTGCAGGGGACAGGTTAAACGTACCTGGTAAGTGGCTTCATCACATGCAGTCTGAAGGCCCAGGTTCACCATGGTGTTCTGCAGCGTGCGGCCCATGTAAAATTCCAGGGAAAGGTAATAAATGCGCTGAAGAAGTAAAGAAAGAATCTTAGGTTTCCCATTCTGTCCGCACATGGGGGAGGCAGCGCAGGGAGAGAGTCACGAAGCACCTAGGTAGGATTTTCATATGAACCCAATGCTGATCGCTACAGGTTAACCCCACTCCTGAGTCTTTAGTACACAGAAACTGACTTCCTGTGACAGAGGTTGTCCTAGAACCTGGGAACAGGCTTCCATGGCTGGGAGATCCCACAGTGAGCTAGGCTGGCCTCTTACCAGCTGTTCGCCCTAAGATGGGCTGCTTTTGTAGCTCCAACATGGAATAAAACAGCCTACAGAGGAGAAAGTGTTTCCAATTATTAAATATAAATAATATAAGTAAATATATGCTGGCCATGGTGTGTGTTCTGTTGCTCTAGATGCCTGAGAGACTAAGGCAGAGGGATGACTTAAGCCCAGAAGTGTGAAGCCAAACTGAGTGACCTGGTGAGATCCCATGTTCAAATGGGTGGCTTCTTGAGCTCACAGGAAGTGCACAACAACCAGGAACGCGGATGCTGGCAACCTATTCCCTCAAGGCAAAGTCTGGTTTTTACGGGCTGTGAGGTAGTTTGCTTGGTGTGGGGTGTGTGCATGACATAGTGAGATATTTTAACTTGGACTGTGGCCACACACAGTGCTACCAGACCTGACAAGTTCTAGGAGCTACTGTGAAGACTCAGAAATCAATACCCCATCAACAGGTGCTAACACTCAGAGACATCTTGGAAGCCACTTCGGAACCAGACATCCCAAGACAGGGAGGGGATGGCTCTTAGCCAAGTTCCCTTATCTACCTGATGAGAGTCCCCAAAAGAGGAACATGTTGCTTCCATCTTCTTCCTGACATCCTGTTAGCCACAAAGCACTGACTCCTCAAAGACACTGACTGTCATGTTACTGGGCAGTCTTCTGTTACACCCTTGTCCTCTCCCTCAGGCACACTCAGCATTGCAAAGAACCCCCCACCCCACCCCAAACTGCTGCTAAGTCTGTGGGCCAAGGCATCTTTTTTTGGGGAGTGGGGATTCGAGATAGGATTTCTCTATAGCTTTGGAGCCTGTCCAGGACTAGCTCTGTAGACCAGGCTGACCTGGAACTCACAGAGATCCACCTGGCTCTGCCTCCCAAGTGCTGGGATTACAGGTGTGCACCACCACCGCCGCCCGGTGGGCCAAGGCACCTTTACCACAGGCCGCGCCATGCTGTCTACGGATTCCCTTAAAAACTGGCTTTTCCACAGAGTTCTCTAACAATGCATTTGCTATCCCTCTGAAAACTGCTGAACCTGACTTCCTTCTGCTCCGTGCACACGGTTATTTAAGCTGTAACCATCTGCCACTACCTCTTACCTTAGCATGTGCTATCAAAAGTCAGTCCTGACTGGGCCTGGTGGTGGATGCCTGTCACCCAGCTACTTAAGAGGCTGAGGTAGGAGAAGGGGGAATCACACTTTCAAAGCCTGTCTGGGCAACTTAGTGAGTCCCTGTCTCAAAACAAAACGTTAAGGAGGCACATGCCTTTAATCCCAGCACTTGGGAGGCAAAGGCAGGCAGATCTCTGACTTGGAGGCTAGCCTGGTCTATAGACCCAGTTCCAAGACAGCCAGGGCTACACAGAGAAATCCTGTCTCGCAAAATCCAAACAAACAAATAAATAATAAAAAGTTAAAAAGCTGAGGGTAGGGTTTGGGGATTTAGCTCAGTGGTAGAGCGCTTGCCTAGCAAGCGCAAGGCCCTGGGTTCGGTCCTCAGCCCTGGGGGTGGGGGGGAAGCTGAGGGGAGGAGGGGGAGAGATGGATTGGCAGTTGAGAGCACTGACTACTTTTCTAGAGGACCTGGTTTTAATTCCTAGTAACCACACCATGTCTCATAGCTGTCTGTAACTCCAGTCCCAGGGATTCTGGTGCTCTTTTCTGGCCCCTGCAAGCACCAGGCACATACAAAATATACCTACATACAACATTCATACACACATTTAATTAAAAAAAAAAAAAAGGCTCAGGATACAGCTCAGGTTTAGAGCACTTGACCTACACACATAAGTGCTGTGGGATGGTCTATATGTCAAATTGCTCTGATTGGTCAATAAATAAAACACTGATTGGCAGTGGCCACGCAGGAAGTAGGTGGGACAAGGAGAGAGGAGAATTCTGGGAAGCGGAAGGCTGAGGAGAGAGACACTGCAGCCGCCGCCATGACCAGCAGCATATGAAGATGCCGGTAAGCCACCAGCCACGTGGCAAGGTATAGATTTATGGAAATGGATTAATTTAAGCTATAAGAACAGTTAGCAAGAAACCTGCCACGGCCATACAGTTTGTATGCAATATAAGTCTCTGTGTTTACTTGGTTGGGTCTGAGCGGCTGTGGGACTGGCGGGTGACAGAGATTTGTGCTGACTGTGGGCAAGGCAGGAAAACTCTAGCTACACATAAGGCACTGGGCTTATCCTGTGGTTTAAAACAAAGTCTGGGGAGGGCAGAAAACCACACAGACTGACAGATGTCAAAGGCTGTGAGGACAGTGTTTGCGGCGTGACACCAAAAGGCATGGGTGTGCTTATCAGTGTGACCAATGCAATGCTTTTGATTGTGGTGCTGCATGCACGAGCCTGTGAATATTCTTCCCTCACTTGCTCCCTCCCCAGCTTTCTCCTCCCACTTTTGCAGATCAAAACCAAGGCCCCCATATGCTAGGCAGATTCTCTCTCCCCAAACCATTTCCCCAGCCCAATGTGCATGTTTAAAATGGTAAGTTTATAACTGTATGAATTTTATCTCAATCTAGCTATTACCAAAAGAAGATGAAATTGTGTTAAAAAAAAATCAAAGTTAAAATAAATTTAACAATATTTTTACATTCATTTATTGTGTGTACACACATGGTATGGCACATATGTAGAGGTCAGAGGACAGCTTTAACTAATCAAATTTTCCTCCCACTGTGTTCTAGGGATACAATTTAGGTCATCAGCCTTGGCAATACATGCCTTTAGCCACTGCGCTATCTTGTCAGATACTCCACAACATCCGAGGCAACAGGATAAGACCTCAAATTTAACAAAAACAAAACAAAACAAAACAGAAACCTTCCAATTGAACGGAGAGTGGGATAAAAATGACCCTGCTCACATATCCCTTAAAACTCATTGGCCATAAGAAAACAGATGTCATGGGGCATGGCGGCACTTGTCTTTAATCCCAGCACTCGGGAGGCGGAGGGAGGTGGATCACTGTGAGTTAGAGGCTAGCCTGGTCTACAGAACCCAGTTCCAGGACAGCCAGAGTTTCATGGTGAGACTTTGTTTGGAAAAAAAAATAAAAGTGGGGGCGGGCAGGATAGAGGGGGTGATTACTGAAAGAGACTACTAGAAATGGGGGCATTTAGGGGTCAGGTAAAAACCTGGCATAAGGGAATCTCCCAGGAATCTACAAGGATGACCCCAGCTAAGACTCGTAGCAATAGTGGGTACGTAGCCTGAACTGGCCATCTTCTGTGACCAGGCAGGACTTTTAAGTGGAGAGAATGGGAAACCAGCCCAGCCACATAACCTTCAACCTACAGTCTGTCCTGCCTGTGGGATATCCTGGGGTAATGGAGGCTTAGAGATTGAGGGAGTGCCCAACCAATGACTGGCCTAGTCTGAAACCCATGCCAAGGAGAGTAAAAACACCCCTGACACTGCCTGGAGCACCAGGACCCAGAGGTTGGATGGTCCCGAGACCTAGGATAGAACCAAACATGACTGGAGGGAAAAAAATGTCAATGTAAGGATGCTTCATGCTATTCTGCTATACACATAGATTGGTGCCTAGTCCAATTGTCTTCAGAGAGGCTTCATCCAGTAACTGATGGAAACAGATGCAGACCACAGCCAAACGTTAGGAGGAGCTCGGGGAATCCTGCAGAAGAGGGGGAGAAAGAACTATAGGAACGAGAGGAGTCAAAGACACCACAAGAAAACCCACAGAATCAACTAACCTGGGCTCGTAGGGGCTCACAGAGACTGAATCAGCAACCAGGGAGCCTGCATGGGACTGACTTAGGCCCTCTGCATATATGTGACAGTTGTGTAGCTTGGTCCTCTTGTGGGACTCCCAACAGTGGGAGCAGGGGCTGCTTCTGACTCTTTTACTGGTTCTGGGACCCTATTCCTCATACTGGGCGCCATGACCAGCCTTCATACGGGGCGGTGCCTAGTCCGACTGTAACTTGATATGCCATGTTTGTCGATACTCATGGGAGACCTGCCCTTCCCCCGCCAACAAAAATGGAGGAGAAATGGATTAGAGGGTGGGAACAGAAGGGGGTGTGGGGGAGGGACTGGGAGCAGGGGAGGGAGGGGAAATTGCAGCAAGGATGTAAAATAAATAAATAAAATTAAAAAAAAATTATGAAAAATTTAAAAAAGAAAATAAATAAATAAAAAGAAAATAGACAATACTCTGAGCAGCAAAATCAGAAAATGTCTCAAATGCCACTTACAACCAAGGGGCAGTAGGGGACAGATGTCCACTATGAGTCCTGCCTTCAGAAGTCACTGACAGTACTTCGCAGGCTCCCACAAACACCCAGCACCCCCATGTTCTCACAGCAGATGCTCACAAGCACACACACAATTCCACATGACCTTTCCCACTCAAGCACTCACTCATAGACCTTAAAAGAATTCCCCTAAACTGGCCTGTGGAGGCACACGCCTTGAATCCCAGCACTCAGAGGCAGAGGCAGGAAGGTCTCTGTCAGTTCCAGGCAAGCCTGGTCTATAAATTCCAGGCCAGGACAACACAGAGAAAAAAAAGAATTTCCCTAAAAAACCAGGCAGGAAGATGGGACAGGAAATATAATAGGCAAAACCACACTGCATCTACCACAGGATGAAATAAGTTCAAACACAAACTCATCCCCCAAAATCAATGAACCACAAAGGATCCAACTGAACACAGACCAGAAGAAAAACCAAGAGATGGTGGAAGACATCTCTGCAGCTCTGGCCTCTGTGAATACCTGCACAAGTGTGAAAGTACACTCCTGTAATTCCAGACTCAAGGGACAGAGACAAAAGGATCACAAGTTCAAGCCCAACCTGGGCTACAGAGTGTTAAATAAATAATATAAAAAAATAAAAAGAGAAAGAAAGAAAAGAAGGAAAGGAAGACAGACAGACAGACAACAAGTAACTTTTGGACTTAGATGTATCTATGTACTGAAACATGACATGGTCAAAACCAAAAACTCACCCCTCAAAGGTTACCATGGAATTCAAGGAAGAGCAAAGTCAGAAACAAAAGTGTGGCTTATCGGGGACTATGGGGGTCCAGCCCCTCGATAGTCCCCTCCCAGGGACCAGGAAGAATCTACAACCAGCTGATAATTAATCTTTGATGAAAAGAAATGAATCTATGTACACGAAACTCCTTAGTCCACACACTTTATTATTCTGTGTGAGTTCTCTCTCTACACAGCTTCTATTCTGCTCTCATGCCTAGCTCCTTTCTTGCCTGATTTCTCTCTATATTTATCTACTGCTCCCTCTAAGTTCTATCTTAATTCTCTCGTCTTAATTCTGCCTCATTTAGGTCCTTTTAATCTCGTTCTTACCCAGCTAGTACTTCCCCATCTGACTCTTCCTCATCTTCCATCTCCTCCACATGGTTCTCTCGCCTCAAAATCCTCCTTATCCCTCTCCTTTCTCCATCGCTCTGTCCTCTCCAAGTCTCTCAGAAGTCCAGTTATAAACCCAAGCAATAGCAATCCCCTGCTCGAGCAAGGTCACCAGGCTTGAGTTCTATGGGTAGGTAAGAATTTTCCTCCGATAGTGACCACCAGGCTTCCAAGGTCAAACGGAGGGGTGATAAGAATCACACAGAGGGGCAGTAATTGTTAATTATCATTTGCAACCCAGAAGGGAAGTGACCAATGAATTAACTAAAGGCTAAATTTGGGCAATATCTAAGAAGAGGGATCTTATGTGCTCAACTATAATCTTAAATGTGACTGGTAGAAAATGTTAAAAATCTGTAAGTTGCCGGGCGGTGGTGGCGCACGCCTTTAATCCCAGTACTCGGGAGGCAGAGGCAGGCGGATCTATGTGAGTTCGAGGCCAGCCTGGGCTACCAAGTGAGCTCCAGGAAAGGCGCAAAGCTACACAGAGAAACCCTGTCTCGAAAAACCAAAAAAAAAAAAAAAAAAAAAAAAAAAAAATCTGTAAGTTGCTAGGTCAATGGGAGAAAATAAAACTACCTTCTTTTTTCCTGTGGCTCCTATCTGTTCAAGCTATCTGCTGTTTTTTCTGCAGGGTGGGGGAAAGTGCTTGGTCGCTAGGCAACCTGTGTATAGCTAGATGCCTCTGGTGATAGTTGAAGGGAGATCTGGAACTAAAGGTAAGATTTGGGAAAGGAGGAAGTTAAGCTTAATTGGCACATCTGCCAGGCCTTCTCAAACAGGTAGCCTGGATGCTTAAGTCTGTTCTTAGAGAGTACAGAGGTATCTCTGATAAGGTACTTTCCTCCATCTAGGGATGCACCTGGCCGGATGCTGCCAATTATGTTAATTACAGGGAGGCTTGAACTGGGGTTCTGGCTGAGCATAGCTGTCAGCACAGAAAGTTATCTAAATATTCCTAGAAGTGGTTAGGTAAGGAGTTAAAGGTCTATAAAGTTAGTAAGGCTGTAAGAAAGGAGGGTCTGAGCTAAATTGTGTAAAGCTATTACTTAACGTCCACCTCACCTAGGCGGTGTCTCCTTGTGGAATTTACCTTACTTAAATCAGGAGACTAGCATGTGGACTGTTATTACTATTAGTCCTTGAAACTGTCTTAGGGAGATATCTGATTCCAGAGAAAGCCTCTCCTGAGGCTGTTCTCCAAATACTTTGAATGTTAGCCCTTCTTAAGGAAAAATTAATTGGGAAAACTATGAAGGCACACATGATTTTCATAACAGAAGACAGCTGATATATAACAAGCCAAGTAACACCAAAGCTCCTTGGCTTCCTCTGAAAGAATTCCCTGATTCCTCCAGGTAGTGACTTTGCCATAACCAGCTGAGTTCTTATGATATATTTCTGCGGCCCGAAGCAGTGGCTGAGGAAGACTGGACAAAATGAGACAAGAAAATAATTAGTGGAAATAATACTGATATTAATGAGAAAGAACAACACAAACCCAGTTGGTGTGCCAGAAAAGGAAATAAAATGTCAAAATTCCAGAACACTAAAGCTAACCATTGAAAGAATATATTAAAAGTCACAAGCCGGGCGGTGGTTGCGCATGCCTTTAATCCCAGCACTCGGGAGGCAGAGCCAGGCGGATCTCTGTGAGTTCGAGGCCGGCCTGGACTACCAAGTGAGTTCCAGGAAAGGAACAAAGCTACACAGAGAAACCCTGTCTCAAAAAACCAAAAAAAAAAAAAAAAAAAAAAAAAAAGTCACAAAGTCAGTGTGTGCTGCCCCACCCCCACTTTATTTAATTATGTTAATTAATATTGAATTTCTATCCAAATTCCAATATCCTTTAAATGACATAAGTAAACATACTGCAGGGTAACTAGCAAGTCCCTGAACAGCTGTAATTGCTCCGGCTGTTACTCCTGGTTCACAGTCCATTGCATCTTGCTTTTTAATCACCTTATGCTTTATTTGCACTACACTTGAGTCAACTTATTATTTTATAGAGTTTCCACAGTGCAAAGGAAGCTGCAAGTCCTGTCTGGGCCAGGTTTGTTAACAAATGTGGAAACATACAGAGTCCAGCTAGATCCCAGCTGCCTGGGAAAATACTGTGTTCAAGGTCCACACATACAAATTCGTTTTCTACTATGGACTATCTCCAGCCTTATCCATGGGTGATCTCCTCCAAAACTCTCAACAGACGTCAACGTATGTCTAAACTCTACATGGGTAGAGCATCTCTCATCTGACATTTTTTGGATGTGAGATGCTAGAATGGTCAGGTCTATGAAAATACTCCAAACTCCAAAATCTAAAAGCACTTTTGGTTCTACGAATTTGTGTTAAGAGACTGTCAACCAATGCGCACCATGTTTTCTCATATGTGTGTGTATATGCATGTATATATATGAGCCTAATTCATAAATTAATAGCAATAATGAAAAAGAAATATAACATTGCTATTTGATAATAACAAGGAATACACTCTAATGAAGTTATGTGATTGTGGTGCCTCTAAAAAATATATTAGTTTGCACCAGATATTAGCAACCCCAGCACATTCTTTTCCTTCCTTAGGCCAAGAGCTTTCACTTGTTTGTGTCAAGGAAGGTCTTTACAGCCTCGATTTGACATGAGAATTGACAGCACTGCCCTTGTGCCTTGGGGCCAGCCAACCAAATAAGTCATTTGAATGCAACACTATGATACTGCAATAGTCTGCATGACACTAAAGCACCACTAAGTAACCAATGGACAAGCAGAATATACTGGACAAAGGAATGACTCATCACCCAGGCAAAGAATGGGTGCAGTGCTCTCAACGCCGTGCAAATCAAAGCTTCTGGTGTTATCAGTACTGGGAACAGGTTACCTCTTTTTGAGCTGTTAGTCAGAGGGGCCTCACAGACCTCCCTCCCAAACATTACAGGCCATTGCTCTTTGTTACCCCCAGAACCTGATGAGTAATACCTATTGTTGAAGACACCACATACTTGAGTTATAGGACATGGAGAAATGAAGCTAGTATCAACCTGGAAGCTTCAAGCCTACTGACTAGCTTTTTCATAGTGCTTTCTGGATGGTTCTATTTAAGCTATTAAATATTTAATATTTAATATTTAACAACCTCACCCAACCATGACCCAAGAGTTACAGTAATTATTGGCCTATCGAGACATGCCCATTAGCTCAAAAGTGGCATGAATGTTATAGAAGTAATCAACTACTTTCTGGTTCTATTTAATGCCTGCTCCACAAGAGTTCAAGCCTGGTACTGTTAACTGGGCCAAAAGCTTATGACTGAATAGGCCCTGGTCCCTAGGCCTGAGAGGAAAACCTAATCTTAGTATTCTGCTAAACGGATATAGCAATAAACTGCCCCCTAAGTTCTTATCTTTATGCCCATCAATTAATGCAACTCTCATCAATCATCAGAGAAGCTTCTTTTTACAACATATGGCAATTAATGTAGAGATCCATAACAGATCCATTTACAGAGAATAAAAGTAATAAAAGAGTAAATGAGTGCTCAGCTCTCATTAGGACAATCTGTACCACATTCACTCCCCTCAAGGCTCAGGGATCACCCAACAAGAGGGAACAAGATGACTGTAAGTGCCGGAGGTCTGCAGTGAAACATTATTTGCTGGACATGACAAGGCTACTGCATTTATGAACACACAGCAGCTATTTCTGCATGCACAAGACTTGCACGAGATCAAGCCAGCCAAAATCCCAGCACAAACCATGGGGAGGACTCTAAAGTTCCACCCCTAACTGAGAAGCTATGGGCAACTGATGGCTGCTCGAGGTGGGAGAATGCTTTTCTCAGAGATGCAGCCTCTGAAAGGCTGGCTATTTACGTTTCAGTAAATGGTCCTACACCTGTGTACATATAGATAGTACTAAGTAGACTCAGTGTGTTCTTTTAAAAAAAGAGACATTTAAAAAAAAAGACATGAAGTTGGGAGGGAAAGGGGAGGAGGGAGTGCCAATTGATTTGATCAAAACACATCATATGGATATATGAAGTTAACGGCAAGAAGAAAAACCTTATGGAGTTTATTTCTAGAATTCTCCATTTAACATCTTAAGATTGCAGCTGACTACAGGTAACAGACACTGGAAGCAATGCGGTGTACTGTGCATACATGCCTGTGTATCCCTACTTATCTACTCTTGAATTCTCCCTAAGAGAGCCTATAAAAAGCTGAGCCCTCTCAGGAGTCCTTTTTGAATGTTCTCTTTGGCCTTTCCTAAAAAACGTGTGTGTGTGTGTGTGTGTGTGTGTGTGTGTGTGTGTGTGTGTGTGTGTTATATATGTATGATATGTGTTCAAGTGTGGCATTGTGTGTTCCATGATGTGTCTGTGGAGGTCAAATGACGTCTTTGCAGAATCAGTTCTTACCTGTCTTGTGGAGACAGTCTCTCTTTTTGTTTCTGCTGCTGTACTACGTATTTCAGTCAAGCTGAGCTTGCCCATGAGCTTCCTGGTGATTCTCCTGTCTCCACCTCCCATCTCACTACAGAAGAACTAAGATTCCAGATGCGGACCAGCAGATCCAGATGTGGCAGGAATTCCAGGGATCTGAACTCAGGCCATCACACTTGAACAGTGAGCATTTCCACCCAGAGAGCCACCTCCCCAGCACAAAATCTTAAGAAAAAAGAAAGAAAAGAAGGAAGGAGGGAGGAAGGGAGGAAGGAAGAAGACATGGGTCTCACTGTCTAGCCCTCACTGGCTTGGAACTCTTTCTGTAGAGCAGGCCAGCCTTGAACTCACAGAGGTGCTCCTGCTTCTGCCTCCCAAGTGCTGGGATTAAAGGTGTGTACCACTATGTTCAGCCCCAAATCAATGTATTTTTAAATTTATTTCTATTATTTTATATGCATTGGTGTTTTGCCTGCATGTATGTCTATGTGAGGGTATCAGATCTTGGACGTTACAGACAGTTGTGAGCTGCCATGTAGGTGTTGGGATTTGAACCCGTGTCCTCTGGAAGAGCAGACAGTGCTCTTTAACAGGTGAGCCTTCTCTCCAGCCCATCAAATCTGTATTTTTAAAGTTGTTATAGTTTGTCCTTTCTGCCAAAATTTGTACCTCCCACCTAGCACCGAGAAAAGGAAACGTAACTGTTGATTTCCAAAGACTACACTGAAGAAAGACCCAATGCCTACACCTGAAATCTCTGATTCCATCTTCCCTCCAAGTTGATCATTACCAGGCGTAAGCAGAGAAGCCACTGGCCAGGGACAGCCAGAAGCACTGGTCAAGTGATGGGAGCCTTGGCCTTGACAGCTGGGACATGCTTGTTGCTTAGGATTTCTGCAATCTGTTTTAAGAATGTTCTTGCAGGGTGGTGGTGGTGCACGACGCCTTTAATCCCAGCAATTAGGAGGCAGAGGCAGGTGATCTCTGTTGAGTTCGAGGCCAGCCTGGTCTACAAATAGTTCCAGGGCAGCTAGAGCTGTTACTTACACACACACACACACACACACACACACACACACACACACACACACACACACACACACACACACACACACACACACTGTTTTTCCCATTTCCTTAAGATGGATGAGTGAATCCCTCCAACTGAAAGAAGCTTGCTGGAGGAGCCAGCCAAGAAAATGGACAGACTTGATGGTTCAAATGGAGGCCCAATTCAGGCTGGCCTGCCTTGGCCAGCTGGGTGCCGAGCACAAGGCGCTCACCCTCTGAACACAACAAAGCCACCCTGGGGTTTCCACTGGGCCAGGCTGTAGCTCAAGAAGCACTGGTTCCCTTCATCACACCATGTTTTAAAGGGGAATTGCAGAACCCAATCAGTTAGCAAGCAGCAGCTGCGGGAGGCAGCTGTGAGGACACCTGTCCAAGCCCCAGGCTGCAAGCCACTTCTCAGTGCTCAGCCTCTTCACACTCTCAGTCCTACCTCCAGGGCAATGGTGCTCTGGGCTTCCCTGCTCAGGAACAGGAGTGAGAGAATCGCTTGCCTATTCTAGCTAGAGAACGAACGGCTGTTGACCTTTCTCTGGAGTCTGTTCATGTGACTAGAGCAAGTGTTAAGTTGCCTGGTGGACGCCTTTGTAGGTTGTTTTTTTTTTTTTTTTAAAGATTTATTTTATTTATTTATTTATTTATTTATTTATTTATTTATTTATTTATTTATTTATTTATTATGAACACAGAAGAGGGCACCAGATCTCATTACAGATGGTTGTGAGCCACCATGTGGGTGCTGGGAATTGAACTCAGGACCTCTGGAAGAGCAGTCAGTGCTCTTAACCTCTGAGTCATCTCTCTAGCCCCTGTAGGTTGTTTTTGTAGTGCTAAGGATGGAACTTAGTTTTTACTCTTTTGGGGGGCCCACCATCCACCTCCCAAACAAATCACACACAGGGAGGCTTATTATTACTTATAAATGCCCGGCCTTACCTTGGCTTGTTTCTTGCCAACTTTTCTTAACTTTAATTATTCCATTTATCTTTTGCCTCTGGGCCTTTTCCTTTTCTTCTGTAATCTTACTTTCACTTTTACTCCGTGGGTGGCTTGTGGCTGGCCCCTGATGTCCTCCTCTCCTTCTCTGGCTCCTTTTTTTTTCACTCCTCCCAGATTTCTCCTTCTCTTTATTCTCTCTGCCTGCCAGCTCCACCTATTTCTCTCTCCTGCCTCGCTATTGGCCATTCAGCTCTTTATTAGCCCATCAGGTGTTTTAGACAGGCACAGTAACACAGCTTCACGGAGTTAAACAAATGCAACATAAACAAAAGTGGCACACCTTACAATAATATTCTACAACACTCCAGTGCTTTGCTCATGATGGGCACATGCTCTACCAATGAGCCACGCTCCCCACCTTCTTTTAGTGCTAGGTTTATCATATGCAAAGCCTACACTATTAGGAGAAGTCACAGAAGAGCACTAATGAAGCTCTCCAGCTAGAGAGGGAGATTCAAACACAAATCCCACACCACATAGTGAGTGACCTTCCAAAGACATCTTAGAAGTAAAGGGCTTACGGAGGTGGAATTTAATACCAACAGGTGAAGCCTTCATATAGCTACTTTTTCTTTTTTTCTTTTCTTTTTTTTTTTTTTTTTGCATTATTTTCTCAATGGGTTTTGAGACAGGACCTAGCTGGGTATCTCTGGCTGGCTCTGAACTTGTGATTCTCCTGCCTCATCTGAGTGCTGAAATTACAGACATGTGCCTTTACCATCACACATAGCCTGATGCCCTTTATAAAAACAAGGCTCAGAACTGGGTCTTTCAGACTCCCCTATTCTCAACCAACTCCTTTTCCCTTTTCTGAAAAAAAAAAAATCCTTAATTAAGAGTCTCCGATTGCAGAAGTGTCTGGGCAACCTGCTGGAAAAGGAAAGAGAATTTTCCAGCACTCGGAGCACAAGACAAAAGCTTGGGCAACCGCTTTCATCAGAATAATCAAGGCTGTAGGCAGCTGGCCTGAGATCTATATTCCTGTTCCCAGGATCACGAGGCAACATTCCCCTTGTCCACTTGGTTTTGTACATTCACCAGTGACTAAGGGCACAGAACAGCTCTCATCAACAGACTAACATGACACAGGCGCACAATTACAGACCAGTGAGCACAGTGTACCACAGGCCAGGTCCTGGGAAGGCTCCTTGCCGCTTTAGACACACAGAGCCATTCCAGGGGCTGGGTCTTCGCCCTCCTGCTGCCTTCCTATAAGCCGACCAAGGCCCAGATCCTTTGCAGCATGAACGGAGGTCTAATGAGAGGAGAAATAACCAGGCAGGGCAGGATCCAGACAAGACCTGCCCTTACCTTCTAACCATAGCACCGTATCCACACTGCAGCATCTCAGTTCCTGTGTGTGTGTGTGTGTGTGTGTGTGTGTGTGTGTGTGTGTGTGTGTGTGTGTGTGTGTGGTGGGGGTCTGTGGTGGGGGAGTGGGGGGTGTTACTCCTAGATCAGCCTTCCATACCAAGCATGGCATCTGCCATAGGATACGTGGCCTGCCTGCGGCAACTCTAAAACCCCCTACCTTATCTAGGGCTTCTTTTTCTAATGGTGAGCTCAGTCATAAAGCAGACTGCTGGCAGCTTTCCAACTCTGAGACTGGCAGGAACCAGGACCAGCTATGGGAGGAGGGGCCCAGCACCTCCTGTTTATCTGTGACTCTGAGCTCTAAGCACAGCAATGATTTTGTCTTGTTTCATTTTATTTATGTATGTGAGTGTTTTATCTACATGTATGTTTGTACATCCCTGACCAGAAGAGGGTATCTGGATCTCCTGGGACTAGAGTTATGGATGGCTGTGGGCCACCATGGGGGCCCTCTGGAAGAGCAGCCAGGGTTCCTAACTGCCAGCCACCTCTCCAGCCCAACAGTAATTTCTTACAGAACTATCCACATCCTCACTTCATGTTCACCTTAAACTGCATTTAGAGGCCGAGGAAAGCCACCTAGCTACAGCCAAAATGACATAGCACACTTCCTCAGCAAAATCCTGTTGTAGACGCCATTCACTAAACTCCTGTGTCTGAATGGCTTTCTAAGTTTCTGGATCACAGAGCTTCCCTTGACTACATTCTGAGAACCCTACTCTGCAGACAGAGGAAAAGCCGTTCCTATGTTGTGCTGGATATTTGGTTCATGGCTGCTTCGGTTTGAGTGTGCACTGTCCCCTACAAGCTCCCAAGCTCATGTGTGTTTGAAACTGTTGGCCCCCTAGCTAGGAACACTGCCATGGGGAGGTGGTCAGACTTTGGGACATGAAACTTGGCTAGAGGAAGTGGCTTACTGGGAGTTTTTAGACCAGCCCCGTTCAGCCTCTCCTGATCCACCCAGAATCAACAGGTCATGCCGCAAGCTTGTACTGCATGCCTCCCCACTGTGGAACTATGAACTGAAATTACTTCGTCCTCTAAGTTCCTTCCATTAAGTATTCTGTCCCAGTGACATGAAAAGTAGTATAATGTCTTATAATGTTATAAGGGGTTATTGGATTTTTGTTTTTCCAAACAGGGTTTCTCTGTGTAGCCTTGGCTGTCCTGGAACTCGCTTTGTAGCCCAGGCTGGCCTTGAACTCACTGAGATCCACCTGCCTCTGCCTCCTGAGTGCTGGGATTAAAGGCATGTGCTACCACTGCCCAGCTGGTTTTTTGTTTTGTTTTTGTTTGTTTGTTTTTAAAAACACTGAGACAAGGGTCTTTCTATGTAGCCCAGGCTGGCCTTGAACGTGAGGTAATCCTCCTGCCTCAGCCTCCTGAGTGCTGGTATTACAGCTATGTGCCACCACACTCAGCTTTTGTTTCTTTCAGATGAGTTCTGCTATGCAGTCTAGGTTGGCCTTGAATTCCTAAATGTAAGTGATCTTCCTAATTCAGACTCCTAAGTAGTTGGGTTAGGTGGTACCATCGCCATCACACCCAGGCTTAAAGCCTTGCTCCTTTTTTTTTTTTTTGTTTGTTTGTTTTTTGTTTTGTTTTTCCAGACAGTTTCTCTGTGCAGCTTTGTGCCTTTCCTGGCTAAGCCTTGCTCTTTTTAATGAGGGGGAAAAATAGATACAATCTAGTTTACAAAGTTCTATTTTCTTATTTTTATTTTTCATAACTGTCTCACTGCATCTTCCCATGTGTATGTGTGTGTGTGTGTGTGTGTGTGTTTGGTACAAGGACTGAACCTAAGGCTTTGCACATGCTAGGCAAACACTACTACTGAGCTACCTGCTTAGACCATCCGTTGTTCTTCAGCCACAGTTGAAGCCCAGGCTGTAGCCCAGGCTGGCCTCAAACTCGCAGTAATCCTTCTGCTTTAGTCTCTGATTGTGATAGAGGAACACCACAGCAAGCTTATTACATCGTATCGTGTTATTTGGTAGTGGGAGAGCTGGTGGAGCGGAGCCAGCGGAGGGCAACACCTCACCAGTGAGAACGTCGGGATTTGAGCAGTGTAAGAGGCTCTGTGAAACCTGAGACTTGGAAGGGCACCCTGAGGTCACTAGTGGTAGAGGGATGCCATGGCTGCCACTAACTTTCAGATAATTCAGAGGAAAAACTGAGTTTACAGACAAAAAGACCTGACAATTATATTAAATTGTTCAACATTTGGGGAACTCTGTGTATGAGCCATGCCAATTTTATTTTGTTTTGAGACAAGGTCTTACTATGTAGATCAGGCTGGCCTGCCTCTGCCTCTCAAGTGCTGGGACTACAGATGTGCACCCCATACTCAATATCTTGCAAATTTGAAGTCTATAATCATGTAAAATAAAGTTGTGAAAGTCATATAAAGGGCAGGGGCTATTGCTCAAGGGTAGAATGCTTGCTGTCCATGATCAAGGCCCTGAGTTCAATCCCAGCACCAAAATTTTTTTGTTTTGTGTGTGTGTGTGTGTGTGTGTGTGTGTGTGTGTGTGTGTGTGTGTGGTTGTTGTTGTGCATGGAAGGGGGAGCTGTACACATCTATGTGTGTATCTAGAGGTCAAAGGAAGGCATCAGGTGACCTCTTTTTTTTCTTTTTTGGTTTTTCGGAACAGAGTTTCTCTGTGAGTTTTGGTGCCTGTCCTGGATCTTGCTCTGTAGAGCAGGCTGGTCTCGAACTCACAGAGATCCACCTGTCTCTGCCCCCCATGTGCTGGGATTAAAGGCGTGAGCCGCCGCCGCCGCCGCCGCCGCCGCCGCCGCTGCTGCCACCACCACCCGGCCCTTCTCTATCTCTTATTGTTCTTCTCCTTATCCCTTTGAGGTGGGGTCTCGAACCTGGAGTCTGTGTCGCATCATCATTCAGCTAAACTAGCAACCAGCAAGCCACAGCAATCCTCCTGCTTCCTCCCACTTCGATGCTAGGGTTACATGCACGGAATGGACCATCCCTAGTTTTTACATGGGTGCTGTGATCTGACCTCCAGCTGGGCCATCTCTCTGAGGCCCCCCAAAATATTTGGACTTATTTTTATTATTTGAAGTTATGTGTATATACATGGGTCTGTGTGTAGCTAAGTGCGCATGAACACCAGTGCCTGTGGAGGCCAGAGATGTCTGATCGCCTTAGAGTTGGAGTTACCACAGTTGAGAGCCATTCGACGTGAATGCTGGGATGTACTCAGGTCTTTTGCAAAAGCAGCAAGTGCTCCTAACTGCTGAGCCATCTCTCCAGCACCACCAGCCCCATTTTTTTTTTTTTTTTTTTTTTTTTAATGAAGAAAAAAAAATTGGGGCTGGAGAGATGGCTCAGCGGTTAAGAGCACCGACTGCTCTTCTAGAGGTCCTGAGTTCAATTCCCAGCAACCACATGGTGGCTCACAGCCATCTGTAATGAGATCTGGTGTCCTCTTCTGGCCTGCAGGGATACATACAGGCAGAACACAGTATACATAATAAATAAATAAATCTTAAAAAAAAATTAAAAATACTTGAGGTACAGAGGTGAGGTCAGTTGCAATATTTCATAAAGATACAATGGCCCTTGCAGGCATTTACAGGCCTTCCATGTTAGGAAATCTCCAGAGAAACAAAACCAACAAACAGAACACAGTGGACAGGAGGCTAAGCAGACTGACTGTGCAGCAGGAGATCAAGCTCTCTATGATTCTGCAGGACAGACCAGGCTGGCAGAATCACAAGGCCAGTCCATAAGCAGCCAGTTAGCAGAATTCACTCTATGAGGTGCTCAGGCCCTTGAGGAATGCACTAAGATATACATTTGGTCTTCGTGGCCAGAGCGCCTTAACCCTCGTTTTGTTTCTATCATTTTTCTAAGTGGTAAGAGTAATACATGTACAGTGAGCATTGCTGGGGATATGGTGGCACAGACCTATAATCCCAGCAGAGATGGAAGGATTTGGAAGTGGAAGTCAGCTTGCCTCAAACGATAACAAAAAGCAAAATAAAACAAATGGCAAGGAGTGTGTTTTGTAATCCAGTCTCATCTGACTTCGTGTTCCCCAGGTAACCTCAGGGAAGCCACAAGAACGGAGACTGGCAGCCAGGGGAACCACAGAGGTGATTAGGGCCAGACAGTGCAGGCTCAGTCTGGCCTTGACCTTGCTGGGTAGATGAGGATGAGCCTGAACTGACTGTCCTGCCTCCACGAGACTGCTGGGATCACAGGTGTACGCCACCACACCCTATTTATGCAATGCCTGGATCAAGTCCAGGTCCTTGTGCATGTCAAGCAAACGTTAGAACAACCGAACTGCATCCTTTTCCCTCTCTTTTTAATCTTCACCTCATCCTGAAATTCTTTTCTGTAGCACAGATTCAGATTTACCTGAATAAGGTCTGTGGTGGTTTGAATAGGAATGGCCCCAAAGATTCATATATTTGAATGCTTGGTCACTGGGGAATGGCACTATTAGGAGGTGTGGCCTTGTCCGAGGAAGTGTGTCACTGGGGGTGGGTTCTGAGGTTCAAGCCAGATCCATCCCCCCCCCCCCCCCTTCCAGCTGCCTACAGATCCAGGTGTAGAACTTTCAAGCTACTTCTCCAGCACCCTGTCTGCCTGCATGCTGCTGTACTTCTCACTAGGACAATGAACTAAACCTCTGAACTGTAGGCAAGCCCCAGTTAAATACTTTCTTTTATAAGAGTTGCTGTGGTCATGACATCTCTTCACAGCAACAGAACATTGACAAATCCAGTAGCAATTAAAATTTTAATTAAATAAAGCTAAGCAGAGTGGTATATGCCTAGAATCCAGCCAGGAGGCTGTGGTAGGAAGATCACAAGTTCAAAGCCAACTGGGCTACACAGGGAGACTGTGTCTCAAAATAAATAAAATGCAAAAACAAATCCACTGATTTAAATGTTAATCTCATCCCCTAAATCACCTTCCTCTAAATCAGGATAAGGCTGTCTGTCTGGGCACTGTGTCCCAGCCAGGTTTACACATAAAATTAGCCATCACAGCCTATAAGAGCGGAGGCCAAAGGTGCATGCTCACTGACAGAAGTCTTCATCCAGTCAACACTGAACAGCTGGCGACCATCAGTTTCAGGCCAAAGACCTTCGTTTATCTGCTGTTGGGGAAGCCTGCCAGAGGGCAAGGTCACCTTCACACACACACACACACACACACACACACACACACACACACACACACACTCGGGAACACACACATCAGGAGACTAGGAATGTCAAAAAGGTTTTGCATTTGCTCCTACTACTGATGAATTCTAACAAAGCCCCAGATGTGGGGTTCACAGAGAGCCTGGCTGCTGGATTACCTCCTTAGGTCCAGCCAGACTGCAAATTCATTGTGGTTATTTTCCCAGAAGACCTGCTTTCCCTCAACCTACCGCTACCATTGGGTCTCATGCTTATGGGACCAAACCACAGTCCAGGGGGCCCCAAGTGAAGGTCAATAGCCACAGGGCACTCAACTGGCTTTGCAAAGTCCTCTATAGAGACCAAGCGTCTGCACACAGCACACATGAGAGCAAGGTTCTGGTGTCTCCCGGAAATGGATTTCATCTGCCATTTGCTCTGAGTTTAGTTCCTGACTTCTAGCCCAAATTTAACCCACCCTCTGTATTTGTTAGGCACAAAGTGAGGTGGGCACCTTTAGGAGCAGACTCCTCAGTCAATGCACATTCAAGGCATCTTTTCCTCTATTTTCAACATAAGTTTTATAATACCAGCTGCAAATGCCCAGAGGCACTCCAGACCATCACTTTAATCTTTTTTTCTTCGTTTTGGACACAGGATCTCACACTTCAGTACTTTTAATTTAATATTTATTTTTGGTTTTTCAAGATAGGGTTTCTGTGTTGGTTCCAGTTTTGGTGCCTGGCCTGGAGCTCACCATGTTTGGTTATACCATGATGTCTTACCCCAACTTCACTGAGGCCTTCTATGTTACACCTTGTTTAACCATCCGCAAATATTTTTGGATAGCAGTTTTTGGTTTTGTTTTTTTCTTTTTCTTCTAGACAGGGTTTCACTGTGTAGCCCTGGCTAGCCTAGAACTCACTATGTAGACCAGGCCGAACCTAGAAACCAGCCTGCTTGTGCCTCAAAGGCATGTGCCAGCAATACCCAGTAAGATTTTGGTTTTTGAGACAGGGTCTCTTGCATGGTTCATGATGAGCTCAAACTTGTTATGTAACCAAAGATAGCCTTGAACTCTTCTGGCTCTCTGCATTTCTGGATAGCCGGAATGTCAACATAAAATGGAAACATTTTACAAGCAAACACAAAACCTTAACTCGTCAGAATGTCAAAAACCTCAAAAATAGATTATATAGCTCAACTCTCCTCATTTTAAAGATGTAAAAAATGTGAGGCTAAGAAAGGCTAAAACAAAACAAAACAACAAAAAAAACTACACTCAGCTAGCTGGTGTGTGGTGTCACTCAAGGCTATTCTGGGCTACACAGAGGGATCCCGCCAAAAGGGGGGAGGGGTGTCAACCCAAACAGACAGTAGTAGCACACCACAAAGTGGAAAAATCAGGATGGAAAGGGTTTGAGGCTGAAAGTGTGGCTCAGTGGTGAGTGTTTACCCAGGATGCGTCAGGCCCTAGGTTTGATCTCCAGCACGAGTGAGCGAAACAAAAAGTGTAACTGAGGTTAGACTCAGGTCCAGCCCTCCTGGATACACAGGTCTTCTGGTCCCTAGATTGAGGAGCTGTTTCAGGATGGACTTCTAGACTTTGTCAGAAATTAAGAGAATCCATGCTAATTATTCTGTTTCTAATAACCACAATTCTAGCGCTGGAGAGATGGTTTAGTGGTTAAGAGCACTGGCTGCTCTTCCAGAGGACCTGGCTTTGATCCCAAGCACCTAAATGGCAGGTCACAACTGTCTGTAACTCAGGTCCCAAGAAATCCATCACCCTCTTCTGGCCTCCATGGGCACCAGACCCAAAACTGATGTACAGAAATAAATGGAGGCAAAACACCAATTTTACATTTATTTATAAAATAAATTATATTTATTTATTATTTTATGAAATAATAAAATTAAGAAAAAAGTGAAAACACAGTGCCTCTAAGTGAAAGAAAAATCAAGAGCCAATGAATGAGTTTAAGAAAGTCTTTGGAGCCTGGCGGTGGTGGCACACGCCTTTAATGCCAGCATTCGGGGGAGGCAGAGGCAGGAGGATCTCTGTGAGTTTGAGGCCAGCCTGGTCTACAGAGTGAGTTCCAGGAAAGGTGCAAAGCTACACAGAGAAACCCTGTCTCAAAAAAACCAAAAAAAAAAAAAAAAAAAAGAAAAAAAGAAAGAAAGTCTTTGGGGCTGTGCAGGCTCAGAACCGAACACAGAGAAGGCTTTAAAAACTAAGAGCTGCCAAGATGGCTCAGCGGGTCCAGGCTATTGCCACCAACCCTGATAATATGAGTTCAATTCCTGGGACCCACGTGTTAGAAGGAGAGAACTGACTTCTGCAAGCTCTCCTCTGACCTACACATGGTATGTGCCTGCCTCATACATACACAGACACACATACACAGAATAAATTTAAAAAAGAACAGCCTGCCAGGCGGTGGTGGTGCACGCCTTTAATCCCAGCACTGGAAAGGCAGAGCCAGGCGGATCTCTGTGAGTTTGAGGCCAGCCTGGTCTACAGAGTGAGATCCAGGACAGGCACCAAAACTATACAGAGAAACTCTGTCTCAAACAAACAAACAAACAAACAAACAAAAAACAAAAAAAGTCCCAAGTGCTTCTCCCAGTATAGAAAAAAGAAAAGATGTAGAAAACAAAATGAATGGCACTTCTAACGTAAGCGCCGCGTGGCGAGACCACAGTTAACATCTCCCTCCTAGTCACTGTATATGCCGCCATGCTTCCCCAGTCTGAGACGTGCAGGCTCACATCCCTCAGGCACTGCCGGAGCCTGGGCGGGCTCCGAGGTGTTCTGTTGGCAGTCCGTTCCCATTCCTCACATGGACTTGTGCAGAGAGGTGACTGGCTGATTGTCATCATCAGTTACCCAGACAAGTGTGGAAAACCAGGGCATCAAACACTCAAACCTGGGCTCTACCACTGTGCTACACCTCTCCTGTCTCTTGTATGAGACAGGGGCTTTGGCCCAGGCTGCCTCAGACTCTGGAGTAGCTGAGTCTACAGGAGCACATCACCATACCCAGAGCCACTTCTAACTTATTTATGTTTGTATGATGTGTGTGTGTGTATGAGAGAGCATGGGCACACATAGCCACAGGTCAACTCCAGAGGTCAGAGCACGGTGTCTTTCCTTCCTTCCACTAGGGGTTCTAGGAACCAATTTCAGGCTGGCATGGCAGGTGCCTGTCACCTCACTCATCTCACCAGCCCTCAGCTTTCCAGTTTTGTATAGCTTTCCTATGGGGCTCTGACAAACAGCAGCCTTCCATTCACAAACTGGGCAGGTTACTTATCTTTCGGTTTTTGAGACAGGGTATGCTGTATGATGGGATTATCGGTGTAAACCACCAAAACATACCCATCCACACTAAATTAATGTATGATATGTGTATGTTAAGTGGAGCACGGGGAGAAAGGTTTCCATCTATAGGGAGGACAGCGGACAACCCGTCACACCTGAGGACCAGGAAACCTGCTGGGTAGACGGCTGCACCGAGACATTTCCTTAATCCTTGGACCCATCATAACTGGAGCCCTAGTGTCCTCCAACTCCTGGGAAATGACCTTGAACAAAGCCATATCCCTTGTCACCCACTGCCTGGACAACACCAGAGAATCTGAGCAACACAGCTCTTGTACTAACAAGGCATTCTGGGGGAGCCACTGCTCCTGGCCACTTTCCCTGGCACTTATCCCAAGCCCTTGTTGTAATAACCTGTTTTAGCCATTCGGGGCCACTTCTTTAGAAGCTGTCTTGCATACTAAATATGAAGAGGCCCAACTGGTAGTCTAACAGCCTGTCCTTACCATCTTTATTTCAGGAAGGGGAAAAGCCTCAGAATGCGTTTGGAAAGCAATTAATGTTTACTCTTACCAATTATCCAATATACTTCAATGCCCCGTATAAAAAGTTCTCGAAAGTTCTGTCAGTAAAGCAACCGCCGGGTGCCCAGGTTTCCACTACAATCACATCATTACTAACTGGCCCCAGATGTCTGTTCCTTGCTAGTTTTTAACTCTATCTTAGTACAGGGTAGGCAGAATTCTCCATACCAAGAGGGAAAAAGGGAGGGAGGGAGGGAGGGAGGGAGGGAGGGAGGGAGGGAGGAAGAAAATCTGGCAACAGGGGGCTGTGCAAAAATATGATTCATCCATAAGCTGAAAAGCACCAGTATGTGTTATTGACCAGGAACCCTGTGTATGGGTGAAGCGACAAATGGTTTGGGGTGAAACAAAAGCCACAAAATTGTGCAACACACAAATGTACATACCTGTGTATTTAGGAACAGAAATTACCTGGAAGCACAAATGGCAAAAAATAATGAGGACTGTGGGGCTTGGTGGAGCTGGCTGCGCCTTTAACCCCAGAACTCCAGACAGCGGCAGGGGGATTTTGAATTTGAGGCCAGTTTAAGTGCATATAGTTACAGGCCAGACAGGGCTGAACAGTGGGGGTGGTGGGGTGGGGGTGAGAACTGTCAGAGGCTTTCTTCAATTACTCTATTTTCCCACTGAGAACAGATGTTTGCAAAATAGAGAAAGTAACAACTTCTAAAGCAATCTCCAGACAAGTTTTGCCAGGGTGGAAACCTCAAAGACAGCCTTCAGATCCCTCCCGTTTTAGGCAGGCTTTACAATGATTTTTTTTCTCATCGGTCCACGGTATATGTGTGTGTGTGGGGGGGGGGTTGGGGGGGCACAATTCCCTGCAGAAGATGACTGATCTCACCCCTATCCAACTCATAAAACTACTGGGCCTGGTTCCAGTCCCTTGTTCTTCACTCGGGGCTGCAGAAAAACAAAGGGGGTGGGAAGCACCAACTCTGCAGCCATCTCGGAAACTCACAGCTGGAAACCAGCCAGAAAATCCGCCTGGACTTGGGGCCTGGCAGCTGCTGAAACAGCAGACCCCTAAGGCACTTTTTGCAGACCTGCCTGCGACTCCGCTGAGCTCAGAGGCCTGGCTCTGGACTGCCAGATTCCGGACGACACACACCCCAGGGGACAGACTGCAGTGGAAGACCAGGGCCACTCAAAGCCACCCTCAGGGACTAGGGGCTGCAGGCAGGGGAGCCGGGGGATGGCTCTCAATCAGAAGGAAACCCGCAAGCGCACGGTATGCACGCGTCCTTCTAAAGAGGATGCACTGTCACTTCACTGGTCACTGGTGAAAGTGGTGCAACAGGGACCGGAGCCCACCGGCGACACTGGGGGGCGGAGCCCGCCCTGCCCAGGGCCGGGTCTCCCTCCCGGGAATGGCGGGCGGCTCACCTTGGGGTCCCGCTCGTAGTAGTGCTGCTGCGTGCGGATCCAGCGGCCCACTAGGTGGTCGCGCACGGTGTGTGCCAGAGCGAAGAAGTAGTCGCGGGGCGTGGCCACATTGCGGTCCTTGACCAGCGTGAAGTGCAGGTGCCTGTTGAAGCTCTTCCGCACCTCGGCCACGTCGCCCAGCCCGGCGAGGCCACGCACGCTGATCTGCTTCTGCCTCTCGCTGTCCGTCAACGGCTTCGCCATGGCGCCAGAAGAGGCAGCGGACGAGGGATGGACCTGGAGCGAGCGGAGGAGACTCTAATGGCTAGGATGCTGCGGCGTCTCTGGCGCCAAGGACTGCGGCGGAGGACGGCTGACACGGATTGAGCTTGCGCAGTTCGAGTGGGCAGGGCCGCGCCGAGGGGCAGGGCCTGAGTTGGAGGCGGGGCTGCGGGGAGAAAAGACCATGGATTTAGGAGAACGTTTTAGCCGGGAAGACAGCATAGACTCTGGAACGTGGGGAAATGGTTTGTCCCTTTTACTGGTGTGTCTGAAGCTGGAGTGACCGGCCTACAGCCTCACCCTACCTGAGATCTACCTCCTTTATGGAACAAAATTAGAAACAGAACTAGTGGCTGTGCCTGCCACACCAGAGGGCGAACCCTTTCCATCCAACTTCCTGGAGTTTCTAGGGCTGCAGGCGCTGGCTCTGCACAGAATCACCAGATGTCCTCTTTAGGACTGCCTTGGGTGCTAAAGTGCAGCAGAGTCCTGTTAAATGTTGAGAGCACATGCTTGACAGTCAGCCTCCAACACCTGCTGGGCCCTGTCAGCCCTGAGCTGACAGGTGGCTCTGAAAATACACCTAAGAAAATAAAAGGTTGTTTATACAAAAATTGCAGATTCAGAATTCCCCATGACACCTGATTTCAGCTCTGGGGAACAAATTGCATGAAAACCCTCCAAACACAAATTGCTAGTCTAGGCTAAAATATCATAAAATACTGAGATACATACATACATACATATGTGTGTGTGCAGAATACATACATACATGTATATATATATACACATATTCCCATGATACAATTTATATGTGTGTATGTATATACATGTATGTATATGTATCATCTCCTTATCGCTCTGAATGACTACCAAGTCATTCAGAACCCCTGCTCTGTAAATCACACACTAGCAGACACAATGCCCTTTGACCTGAAGCAGGAAGAAAGAACACCCCATGTCTGGAGGAGCTCAGTCTCTCTGGCAGAGACACAACCCCCTCCACCTTATGTGGGGTGCGGCTTCCAAAGTTGCTGCTCAGCACTAACTTCCAGTGGTTAGATGGACCCACTGGTCCTTGGCACACAGGGTGGCCTCCTGTAAACTCCCCTGCCCCCAGAAGGGCCTTTCCTTTGTTCTGGGGAAGCTCCCCTCACATAATGAGGCCTTCCTTGGCTCCTTTCAGTGGGCTGATGGGGATGCAGAAGTTTCTGCTTGTGGAGGTAAAGGTTGCCACAGGGGATATCATAACAGTCCAGGTGTAGAGGAGGTGTGTCACTGGGGGTGGACTCTGAGGTTTCAAAAGCTTGCCCTGTCTCTCGCTCTCTCTGCCCACAACTTGCAGGTAAGATGTGAGCTCCCAGCTACTGCTCTAGTACCATGCTTGCCTGCCTGATGCCAAACTTCCTGCCATGATGGTCATGGACTCTAAACTTCTGAAACTGTAAGTAAGCTCCCAATAAACTCTTTCTTCTATTAAAAGAAAAAAAGTCCAGGTGTAAGGTTGGAGGTACAGCTCAGAAATAGTGTGGCTTGCACAGTGGATACCATCCCCAGCTCCAGAAAAGGCAGAAACAAAACTCCAGGTGCAGCTGTTTTCCTGGTTTGATGCTTCCAGAGTCAACTGGCCTCTTCATCTACAGACCTCTCCGGAGACAACACACTGGAACGCCTCCCCTTACTCTTGTCTGCTCAGGAATTCACTTCAGCGCTTTATCCTTGTGATTCTGAAGCCAGCAAGATCAAATTTCAGCCAGTGATGGCAGGGCCCGTGGGACTCCTGATAGACTGGAGGCTATCACTGAGAGTGACTTTGCAGTTCAGAAGTCATCCCAGTGGGTGTGCCCCTACCACGCCACCTGCACAGTCCTGGGGAACAGATTGCGAGCTTCAAAAGACAAAACCATTAGAGCTGGCCATGCCTGGAATCCCAACACTGGCTGAGGCCAGCCTCATAGGCAGAGCCGCTTCAAAACAAATAGTTGTTCAAAGACAGATTTTCTGGTGTAACAGATTATACCTAACATCCAGATTATACCTAACATCTGGGAAAGGTTCAGCCACCTACCTTGGCAGGGAATAGGGACCCTCTTGTTCTAACGATCTACACTTACCTCAGGGGTGTGGAAGACTGAAGCTCCTTGGTTCCAGGCAATACTGCTGGCTTCTCTATGTCGGTCAGTCGAGTGTTAATAACCACAGACCAGACTTTTCAAGAAATGGACACAAATGGCAAATGCATTAATTAGGCTGGACCAGGTGAAAAAGAGAACCTCGCCCCACCCCCAGCTGGAGTGATCTGGAGACATGGAAGCCCTCCCTCACTGTTCTGGTGAATTTTTGTCAACTTGACAAAGCCTACAGTCATCTGCGAAGAAGGAACCTCAATTGATAGAAGGCCACCATTAGATTAGCCTATATGAAAAAAGGCGGAGGGGAGCATTTTCTTGATGAATGCTCCATGTGGAAAAAGCCCAAAGCACAAGCTGAGCCAGTCACAGAGAACAAGCTAGGAAGCGACATTCCTCCATGGTCTCAACATGAGTTTTAGAGGAGACAAAGATTTAAACCACTGTATATGATCCACACTCATATAACCCAGCCAGTCTCCCAGCCCAGTCCTGCGACCACTGACCTCAGACTCCTCACCTGTGTTTGCCTGGTTTTCAATTCCATCCAAGCATCTTCCCATCTTCCAGACTTCACACTGAGATTTTCTTGTGTCTCCCCTCCACCAATAGCAGATGCTGTTGATTCTGATTCAATACAGTCTTAGGTAGCCCAGATGTCAGGTGAAGCTGATGTTACTGAACTCAGGTCCCCAGGCTCATCCAACACACACACACAAAGGTAAATGCTAGGAATTAAAAAAAAAAAAGGCTTTATTTGGTAGCCAAAGAATGGGAGGGAGGAACTTTGCTAGCAGGTCATCTAGGAGCACGAGGTCAAAGATCCAAGACAGGGACAATGAGGGGAGAGGCAGGCTAAGAGAGAGGAAAAATTCTCATGTTCTCCCTGGAATAGGTAGATATCTTCCAGGAATCCAGGTGTCACTTTTTTTTTTTTTCTTCTCATTTCATGGTTTGATGTTTCCAGTCACAGTAGCTGGTAGGTGTATTTAGCCTTGAAGGGAGGAGGAGAGAGGCTTGACAAGTCTAGGTCAAATACTCTTCGGATTACAGTCCCAGCAAAAACATTTCTCAAATGTTTGACTGTCAACATGTAGGGCCAAGTAAAGTCTGACCCAGAGGTAAAGGTAGCAAGGAAGAGAGACACAATGTAAAGACAGATGTTAAGCTTGGCACGGGAGCACATGCCTGTCTGTAATCACAGCAACAGAGAGGCTGAGGCAGGAGGATTACCAGTTCCAGATCACCTTGGGCTACACTGTGAACTTCGGCCCTGCCTGAACTACAAGGTGAGGCTCTTTCTCAAAACAAAACAAAACAGAACAGAACAGAGCAGAAGGAGACAAGCACCCATCAGACATGAGCGGGCTCAAGTGAAGCGTAAGAAAAAGTGGTACTCTGTGACACTCGCCTGAAGAGTCATGAACCAGTGTCAGTGTCTGCTCACACAAATAGGGAGCTGGTGACGGCTGAAGTAAGGATACCACCAAAGTCCAACAAGGTGAAACAGGAAGTTCTACTGGGATTACTACCAGGCGCGGAAATGACTCAAAGACAGCTGCACCAGCTAAACTACCTCCAGCATGAGTGACAACACTCAAGAACGCTGGGAACCTGGAGCCCACGTTACAAGCCGCTGACAGCCCAACAGATCGGAGAGTGTCTCTTCCAGGCAGCTTCATTGGTTCGAGCCTCTTCCAGGTGGCTTGACAGGTCTGCTTCTTCCAGGCAGCTTAGACTGTCTGGGAGTATCTCTCAGCAGTCCTTACTGCTTACTTAAGCTTGGAGAGGAAGCCTAGGGAATCTGGTCAGTTTCAAGGATCTCCTGAGGCTACTGAGGAAATTGTTTACTTCCTGAGTTCCGGCTTTGTTTGTTTGTTGTTTTTGAGAAAGAGTCTCAGAGTTGGGGGTTTAGCTCAGTGGTAGAGTGCTTGCAGGCCCTGGGTTTGGTTCTCAGCTCTGGAAAATTTAAGAGAGAGAGAGAGAGAGAGAGAGAGAGAGAGAGAGAGAGAGAGAGAGAGAGAGAGAGAGAGAGAGAGAGAGAGAGAGAGAGAGAGAGAGAGACTCATTATATAGATCACCCTGGCCTTTCTCACAGAGTACTGACCTGAGTGCTGGAATTAAAGGCTGACTACTTTCTGAGTTTTAAACAGCTTCCCTCCAAGTCTGAACTCTTTATTTGCAATGTTTTTTTGTTCTTTGAAATTTCCATACAATGTCTTTTGATCATATTCTGCCCCCTTTCCAAATTCTTCCCAGACCTGCCACCTCTCCCTACCCACCCAAATTCGTGTCTTTTCTTTCTTTTCTTTTTTTTTTTTTAAATGCATTAAGTCCAGTTTGTGCAGCCCATATCCGCTACTGGTCTTCCACTTCAGTACCACCAACCTCCCAGGGACTACAACCTTAAAGAAAACTGCCTTTCTCAGAAGCTATCAATTGCCAAGAACTCCTCAGCTAGGGCTGGGTGCCCACCTTCCCTCTCCATGCTGGGATTTTGTCCGGCTTGAGCTGGTGCCGAGCTTCTGTGTGCTGTGACAGCTGCTGTGAGTTTGTGTGTGCAGCTTTCCTGCTGTGTCCCCAAACCAGTTTCCTTCTAGTCAGCCACCGGCTCTGGTGCCTACAGTCTTTCCACCCCCTCTCCCACGACGACTCCTAAGCCTTGGAGGGAGGGGTGTGATAGAGGCATCCCATTTAGGGATGAGCATTAGAAGATGGACTATTTTATCCAAAATAAATTACTATACAAGTGGCCTTCAAGTCTCTGAAAAGCCATCTATCTAGAAAACCATTACCATTATAATCCACATTCAGGAAAGCTAGTGGGAACTGGTAATTATTGGGAACTATGGGGGTCCAGCCCCTTCATAGTCCCCTCCCAAGGACCAGGAAGAATCTACAACCAGCTGATAATTAATCTTTGATGAAAAGAAATGAATCTATGTACACAAAACTCCTTAGTCCATACACTTTATTTTTCTGTGTGAGTTCTCTCTCTATAAAGAGCTGCTATTCTGCTCTCATGCCTAGCTCCTTTCTTGCCTGATTTCTCCCTATATTAATCTATTGCTCCCTCTAAGTTTTATCTTAATTCTCTCGTCTTAATTCTGCTTCATCTAGGTCCTTTTCATCTCATTATTGTCCAACTAGTACTTCCCCATCTGACTCTTCCTCATCTTCCACCTCGTCCACACGTTCTCTCGCCTCAAAATCTTCCTTATCCCTCTCCTTTCTCCATCTCCCTGTCCTCTCAGGAGTCCAGTTATAAACTCAAGCAATAGCAATCTCCTGGTTGAGCAAGGTCACCAGGCTTGAATTCTACGGGGTCATAAAGGTAGGGAAGAATTTTCCTCAGGCAGTGACCACTATGCTTCCAGGGTCAAATGGAGGGGTGATAAGAATCACACAGAGGGGCAGTAATTGTTAATTATCATTTGCAACCCAGAAGGGAAGTGACTAATGAATTAACTAAAGGCTAAATTTGGGTAATATCTAAGAAGAGGGATCTTATGTGCTCCACTATAGTCTTAAACATGATTGGTAGAAAATGCTAAGACTCTATAAGTTGCTAGGTCAGTGGGAGAAAATAAAACTGCCTTCTTCCTTCCTGTGGCTCCTATCTGTTCAAGCTATCTGCCATTTATCTGCAGGGTGGGGGAAGGTGCATTCAGTTGCTAGGCAACCTGTGTACAGCTAGATACCTCCGGTGATAGTTAAAGGGAGATCTGGAACTAAAGGTAAGATTTGGGAAAGGAGGAAGTTAAGCTTAAATGGCAAATCCGCCAGGCCTTCTCAAACGGGTGGCCTGGATGCTTAAGTCCGTTCTTAGAGAGTACAGAGGTATCTCTGATAAGGTACTTTCCTCCATCTGGGAATGGACCTGGCCAGATGCTGCCAATGACGATAATTACAGAGAGGCTTGAACTGGGGTTCTGGCTGTGCATAGCTGTCAGTGCAGGTTATCTAAATATTCCATTAGTAGAGGGGAAATGGTGCCCAATAAATGATGGAAAAGCAGCCGGGTGGTGGTGGCACATGCCTTTAATCCCAGCACTTAGGAGGCAGAGGCAGGCGGATATCTGTGAGTTTGAGGCCAGCCTGGGCTACCGAGTGAGTTCCAGGAAAGGCCCAAAGCTACACAGAGAAACCCTGTCTTGAAAAACCAAAAAAAAAAAAAAAAAAAAAAAAAAGATGGAAAAGCTACAATAGCACATAAGAAACCATAGCAGAAAACGGCTGATAATCAAAAGCCAAATCTCACCAAGGCTCCTTGAACCTTAGCTTGAGCTCTGGAAGGCCCTTGGCTTCTTCCAGGTGTGGCTTTGTCATAATCAGCTGAAATCTTACTTTGTATATTTTTGCGGCTCACAGCAGGTAATGATTGGCTGCATTTCCTCAACAGCAGTGACTTTTGTTTCCTCCGTGCCAGAACTGAACCCAGTGCTCTGCACAGGCTAGGCATGTGCCATGGGCTTGAGACAGGATGCTGCTGTAGTCTCTAGGCTGGCTTCAAACTCACAGTCTTCCCACTTCCACCTCCTGAGTACTGGGGATCACCAGTAAGTGCCACTCTACCTCACATCAGAATCAGGACTTTTTTTTTTCCAGCCAGGTAAAAGCAAATGGAGAAGCATCTTTAAGTTTTCTTCTGTAATACCAGAACATCTGTGAAATGACCGGGAACCCCTTGGATTGCATACTCTTAACATCACTGGAATGTCCTTGACTTCAGTATTGACTGCTGACTCAGGGCGCATCCTAGTCTCTTCAGTTTCTACAGCATACAAACGCTCGAGAAGGTGGTTGTGGACACAAAAGTAAAATTATCCTTTCTTTCTGACCTTTCTACTCCAAAGAAAACACCCAGTAAAAATGCTTATGTCCAGGCTGGAGAGATGGCTCAGATGGCTGTTCTTCCTGAGGTCCTGAGTTCAATTCCCAGCAACCACATGGGGGCTCACAACCATCAATAATGAGATCTGGTGCCCTCTTCTGGCCTGCAGGTGTACACACAGGCAGAACATTGTATACTAAATAAATCTTTAAAAAAAAATATTTAAAAAAAAATGCTTATGTCTACCTGAAGTCATGTGCAAAACCGCTACTAACAGTATGTGAATGTCCATGAGCACTTGAATGGGCACATAAATTGGGACATAACCGCATGGCCACAAGACATCACAGCCATTCCCCCTAGTGCAGAGGAACAGTGCGGTGTGGTAGAGGCCAGCTCAGAAGAGCATGCCCAGATTGCTGCTACTCATGACAATCTGTCAGATGTCAGCATACATGAACCTTGCCTTCTCGCCCTGCCTGGTAGGTACATTTGAGGGGTGAAAATCTCTTGGACTACTTCTTAGGTTTCAGATGTTCTGCTTGTTGGTCCTCAGCTGTCAGCCACAGCCATCTTGGGGGCTCACCTTGTCCCCGAAGTGACTGAGAAACCTGTTGCAGATGGCAGTATCCCAGGAGGAGCTCCTGGCACACTGATCTATGCTGGAGTCTCTCTGGGTGCCACCCTCAGCTGCTGCTTTGGTTTCCTCCCAGCCTCCGCTGTCTTTGGATGTCCCCCACTAGAGTTACCCTGCAAGAGCTGCAGGTCCCCTGCACTTCCTCAGGGGATCTCCAAGCCAGCCTGGACTCTTCCTGCAAACGAACCCCTCCTAGCAAGGGCCATTGTCCAACCCCACTCTCTGTAGCCCACTCCCCTGTGGCTGGGCATGGAGCGGCAGGAGAGGGGCCGGGCAGCTGGTAACTGAAGGCAGACACGGAGCCAAAGGTGGTGGGTGTTCTGATGTGTGAGACTCACCGCTTTAATCCTAACACTCTGGAGGGAGAGGCAGGTGAATCTGAGTTGGAGGCCAGCCTGGACTACATAGCAAGTTTCAGGACAGCCAGGGATGGCAAGACCTTGTCTTCAAAGAACAAACACACAAAGCAGGATAAGAAGAGCATATACTGTGTGGTTCCAGCCGTGTGACATTGGAGGGCTGGCACAAACAGGTGTCATAAAGGGGCTGGAGGTGTAGCTCGGTGGCACATGTTCAACCCCAGAACCCAAAACAGATGTGTGTCATGATGGAAATCAGACAATGGTTGCCGAGTGAAACTCTCTGGGATGACAGACATGCTCCATACGTTTCAGGGGTGTGAACGACACAAGGACAATCATTTCACAAAACCATTTAAGTAGCAGTTTGAAGATCTGCGCATTTTACTACATGAAAACGCTATCTAGTGAAGGAAAACCGGCTGGACTGGAAAAGGCTAGCAACAGCCTCTACAATGGGGGCAGCTGTGGCCAAGAGGGAGCCCCCAGAACAGGCCTGAGTTCCCACTGAGGACCATTTCATGCAGAGCAAGTTCAGCAGAGATGGGAGCCAAACATGGAGCTGTGTCTAAGAAGGGGAGGCAGGGAAGACTTCTTGCCAAAAGTCTATTTGCTTTGCTGCTGAACCCTGGCTGTTTGGTTTGGGTGGAGCCCTGCCTGGGAGCGCCCACTGACAAGGCAGAAGAGCAGAGAGCCCTACAAGGAAATGCCAGGCAGGGCGAGGAGGCAAGGCCCCCAGGACCCATCAGGGATTTCATCTCCTTCATTCTCCTGGGCAGACTTTTCTCAATTGAGCACCCCCCACCCCACTCCCCAGGATCCCCAGCTAGCGAGCTGGCCTGGCTCTTCTCTCAAGTGTCAGTGAAACTGCAGGTCTGAAAAAGGCCTGGGGGTTGAATGAGAACATCTGCTGAGTTAAGAACAAAAGAAAGTATGTGGTCAGGCTTGGCCAGAGAGACCCGCCCCGAAGAGAAACCTGTTATGATTCCTCTGGCAGTGTTTGTTGTACCAGGAACACAGGGCCTCACAGATCCTGTGGAAGCCCCTGAATTTCATTCCCAGACTCATGCTTCCGTTTTTTCAAACGGCTTTACTGAGATGTAGTTCACCTATCATAAGCTACCAGTGTAAAGTACACAATTCAAGGCGGTTTTAGTGTATTACAGAGTTGTGCCATCATCATAATTTAAGTGTACATAACCTTTTCACTGTCTCCCCCCACTACTGCACTGTACCAGTTTGGAGTTACTATCAATTCCTCCCTATCTGCTCTGAGAAACTACCACCTTGATTCTGCCTTGACTTTGGAAATTTTATGTAAGTCAAATCATACAATATGTAATCTTTTGTGTCTAGTCCCTCTTTCCACCACTGTTCTAAGACTTAAACCTAGGGCCTTTCTCTGCATGCTAGACAGCTTTACCCCATGGATTTAACCACAGCCCTAGAATTTCATTTCTTTTAAAGGCTGAATTACATTCCAACGTGCTCCTTTTATTTTATGGGTATTTTGCTTGTCTGTATGTCTGTATACCACATGCACGCCTGGTGTTCAGAGGTCAGAAGATGGTATTAGATGCCCTGGGACTGGACTTATAGATAGCTGTGAATTGCCAAGTGGGTGTGGGATTCCCATCTGGGTCCTGGAAGAGCAGTTAGTGCTCTTGACCAGTAAGCCATCTCCCCAGGCCTAAAGTACTCATTAAAAAAATAAAGGTCCTTTAAAGGTCTGGGATTATGGCTTAGTGATAGAGTGTCTAGTTGTGTCCCCCAATCTTAGAAAATAAATATCCTTTGAAACCTCCTACTCCTCAGAAAGTTCAAACCCCTTATTTTTATCCCCACATCTCTCTCTTGCTTTAAAAACAAGTCCTGGCAGGCCTCTGAGCTTTGGCATTTTGATTTGCAAAGCTGTTTGATCCTGAGCTGTCCTCCCTGGATGGGTTCCAACCCTGACTTTTCAGAGCTCCCCCAGCACAGCAGACACCCCCCTGCCTGGCTCTGTACCATGGGACCTACCCCATCAGGGGCTGGAGGTGGCTCAGCGGGAGAACAAGATCACGCATGCTCATGCTTGGCACTCTTCAGACCTTTCAGACTGCTTCTGGGGCCAGCCTTATAGGGGGATATCTGCTTGGGAACTATGTAAACCACGCAGCTCACACTAGGATTTACAAGGCAGCACTGACCTGCTTCCATAGAAACCCTTATCTCTACAACCAACCACACAGCAAAGGACTAAAGGTTGTTGGGTGATAAAGGGTCAGCCTAGAGATGCTGCTTCTCATTATGTCTATTTTCCTAAGCATCGCAGAACACATTACAACTATGACTGGATTCTTTAGGGTGGAGCCCAGCCTGTGGGGTGTGGGTCTGGGGTGACCAGGAACACTATGGTGATGCTCCCCCACCAAGGAATGAGACAGCACATTAACTTAGGGTAAGAAGAGAAGCCTCTGGGCCTGTGTCTCACTCACTAGGCCCTAGGGAATCCCTTGAGCTCCTTAAGGCCCAGCTTGCCAGTGGCAATGAGAGGGCTAATTGTGTGGCTTGTGACCCTAGTGACCACACAAGATGTAGTTAATGTAATGCTTGGCACAGTGAGCACTCATTAACCAAAGCCACTGCTATTCTAACTTAATCACAGGAGAAGAGATGTAGTGTGCTTCCTGGGGTTATGACTGGAATGAGTCCCTCATGCACTGCATTGGAAACGTGATTTCTGATGCACCAGTGCAAGGAGGTGGAGCCCCAATAAAAGGGGACTGGCCCCCTTGTGAGCAAACCGAGGTGACTATCAGGAGAGTGGGTCAGTTTTCTCCAGTGTTAGGAGTGCAACTTGGGGGATGGGACTCAGTGGGTGAAGTGCCTTCTGTTAAGCATGAGGGCTTGAGTTCAAATTGCACCACACCCAAGCAAAAGCCAAGCATGGTAGCAGGTACATGCCTGGAACTCCAGGGCTGGGCACAGGAATGGGATTTTGTTGGCAGAGACAAGTGATTTCCCAGGAAATCAAGCTCTTGGTCCAGTAAGAGAGAGCGAGCTTGCTTTTTTTTTTTTTTTAATTTTTATTTATTTATTATGTGTACAGTGGATGTGTGCTTGCGTGTATCCCTTCAGGCCAGAAGAGGGCGCCACATCTCATTACAGATGGTTGTGAACCACCATGTGGTTGCTGGGAATTGAACTCAGGACCTCTGGAAGAACAGCCAGTGCTCTTAACCTCTGAGCCATCTCTCCATCCCTGCGAGCTTGCTTTATAAAAAAAAGGATAGAAGATACTTGAAGTCAACCTCTCTCTCACATCATGTGCACACAGATGAGCATACCCACCCACACGTGTATACACATGTATAACACACACACACACACACACACACACACACACACACACACACACACCAGAGTGTAAGTTGGATCCCCTTTGCTTTTTCCTATGGCCTTCTCTTGCCATTCTGCTTTTTTACCATAGACATAGTCCCCGCCACAGGCCTGAACCATGGTCTTGGACTTTGTAACTTCCAGAACTATGAGCCAAAGGCATTTCTGCTAAGTGTTTTATCCAGGTTGTAGTCTTCTGTTATAGTAGCTGAAAACAGACTAAGACACTTGTCCATGATTTTCAAGGCAAATCTAAGAATCTTGAAAGTGAAGACATTGGAATTCCTGATTTTTTGTTTTGTTTTTGAGACAGGGTTTCTCTGTGTAGCCCTGGCTGTCCTAGAACTTGCTCTGTAGATCAGGCTGGCCTTAAATTTACAGAGATCCACCTGCCTTTGCCTTCTGAGTGCTGGGATTAAAGGCGTGTTCCACCACCACCTAGCTGGAAGTCCTGATTCTAATTCTGCATCCTTTGCAGAATCCCTGGATGCTCACAGGAGGCATTATTTCTTGAGAGAAATAAGAATGTCTTATTATTCATTCAATTTTATGTGCATGACTGTTTTGGTTGCATGAATGTACTTGCACACATGCATACTTGGTGCCTACAGAGGTCAGAAGAAGGTGTCAAATCTCACAGAACTGGAGTTACAGAAAGCTGTAAGCTGTCATGTAGATAGATGCTGGAAACTGAACCCAGGTCCTCTGCAAGTACAACACATGCTCTTAATCACTTAGCAAAGTCTCCAGCCCCAGGAAAAACACCTTTTGTTCATATTTCAAAACCTGAAAGCAGCTTTCTTGTGACCCCCGCCTCCTTCCTGGCACTATGCCAGAACTGGCCCCTGGAAAGGCACAAGCCTTCAGGTCATGCTGGCCACCTGTCATTTTCCAACCCAACCCAAAGCTTTTCAAAGTCATCTCCAACTGTTTCAAGCATTCCTCACATTTCAATGTCTCCAAACAAGTCCCACAAGCATAACGTGACTGGAACCCTCACACCACGTCTTTTCCCAAGGCCCTGCCTGGGGTGATGGCTGCTGCTACCACTCCGACTATCATGCTTTGCAAAGTGCCATCCTGGAGGTGTCTCTGTCTTTACCTCAGACAGTATTGTTAGCCTGAACTCACCCTTCCAAGGACTCTGAAATGGTTCTAAAAAATGAGTAGATCACAATGCCTTCTTGCATTTGAAAGTATCCAAAAGCTTCAAGCTCCTAATTAATGGAAAAACTAAAACTATACAAAGTCCATTTGGTTAGTCTGTGGGGCTGGGGGTTGAATTCTGGGTCACGCTGCCAGTGCACCACACCCCCAACCCCAGGACTTTAAAACGGTTTAAGTGAGGAAGCCTCTGTACTTGTGACACAAAGTCTAGAAGCCACACGATCAATTTGCATGTAAATATAGATTTGATCAGTTTATACTCTAAAAAGCGACCATAGGATCAAAAGGGAGTGGAGAAAAAAAAAAACTGACCATCTTATCACAATGGGCTATCTCCTTAATAAAGATCCTAAAATCAGAGGGAAAATGACCAGTGTTCTTGAAAAATGGTAGAAAATGTAGATCTTAACAGATGTTCCGCAGGAAACACAACTGGCCCTTAGACACAAAGATAGATCAGCGGGATAGCGGGATCATCAGTCTCCTTTTACAATCTGCCAGAACGGCAGACATCAAGCTGTGGGGAGTGGCTGTGCTGGTGAGGGAAGGCAGCCCCGGTCACCTGCGGGGTAAAAACCTGGCGACGTCCACTCCAACTTAAAATGCTAATGTCTGGGGCTGGAGAGATGGCTCAGAGGTTAAGAGCACTGACTGCTCTTCCAGAGGTCCTGAGTTCAATTCCCAGCAACCACATGGTGGCTCACAACCATCTGTAATGAGATCTGGTGCCCTCTTCTGGCCATACATGCTGTATACAAAATAAAATATCTTTAAAAAAAAAAAATTAAAAAAAAAAAAAAAAAAAAAAAAGCTAATGTCTTTGACCAGACAGTGTCAAGATGGCCCACATACACGGGCCTGTAGGTAGGAGGACAGCCTGAGGTCCTGTCATCTGGATGTGGGAGTGTCACCACCCACCACAGCATGCAGCCAGGGTCTGCCATTCAGGCAGGAACAGCGTAGGGCAGGGGCATGGCAGGAGGTGCCTGGGATGTGTCGGATGGACTCAGTGAGGCGCACAGGCCAGAGTGATGCAGCTGTTTTAAAATTTTAAAAGACAATAAAGTCCTCTTTATTATTATGAAGGATGCCAAGAGTGGAGTGACTTGCATGTTTTGCTGGGCCTAAGAATATCCCATAGTTTATTAGTGTTCTTTTGGGAGGTATCCAGCTGTTTACTTTTTCATGAGTGAGATCACTAACCTTTACCTGAAATGAATCCACTTCTTTATTTCTGTCCTGTGGATTTGGTGCTTCGCCTCTGTGGGTCTTTAAATATTCAGGCCATCAGCTACAGAAGAAAGTGAGCAGAGGAGACTCTGCCACGGACTGGGTGGCAGTGTGGGAAAGCACAGGGTTTTCCATGCCCTCCTCGGCAATAACCACCTCCGGGCTCTGGTCCCGGGTGACTGTTTATCTGGGAGGACCCTTTCCGGCTCTATCTTTTTTGGACACCTTATACACACTGGTCACCAGCCCCTCCAAGGTTTCATTAAAGGGAGACTACCAGGCTTACTTTGCTCTGCTTCTGGGGTCTCCCTACTGCCTTGGAATTGGGGTCCCCCTGACCACCCCGCTCCCCCAGGGATGTCAGGTCTTACCCAGGCTCCCTCCTACCCTGTCACCTGTGGCGTTACTGCTTCTGTAGTGAGAAGCCACCCAAGATATCAACCACAGCCCTCCAATGCAGGCTCCTCTGTACAGGGACCAGCTTCTTCGGGGTCATGAGGCCAGACCCTCTTGGAGAGTGGCATGAAAAAGGTGTTGGAGAAGTGAGAGCTGGCTCTTTGGAGTCTTCATTGCCCACTTGGTCTGCAGAACCCTTCCCTCTGCACTGGCCAGTCCAAGTGGCATTCTTGCTTGGTGTAAGAGGTGGGGGGTAGGAGGCGTTTCTCGGGACCAGTCTTATTAACACCAGACCTTGCGAATCTATCATAGGCTGGGAGCCTTTGGGGTATCAGTGGACCCACTGTCCTTCCCCAAGCACGTGACCCTCTTGGAATCATTGTTGAACCCAGAATGACCTAGAGATGATGGACCCAGAGCGGTCCCTGGTCAAACAGTCACCATGTCTCAGGAGGGGGAGGAGCTCAACGGAGAGCTGGGACAGGTTGCCCCTGGACCCTGAAACAATCTAGGCCTTGGGTGGCCCTGCTGTTGCTGGTTACTGCTACCACCTGCTGGGCAGGCTTTACATGCTGGGTGCTCACTCAGGAGGCAAAGGAGAGAAACCCTTGTAAACCTTTATTCGGAGTAGAACGACATCGGCTCAGCTTATTCTATAGACTGTACATTCACCGAGGGGACCACAGGGAGCCAGCTGCAGCCCAGGGAGGAGGGCGGGGTAGAGGGCAGTATGGTTCCAGGGCTGAGCTTTCCGATCCGCCCCGCTGGTCTGCAAGTGGCTCACAGCAGTAATACATTCACGGGGACATAGTTGTGTCCAGAAAGGGGGCTCAGTTTTCACATAAAGCACTCACAGCTCACAGGGTAGTGCTTGAGTGCACAGCCCTAAGTATTCTTATAGCTCTGCTCATAACCGTATGCTCGGCAAAGCTGGAACACTGGGTCTGTAAAGAGGCACTGTTCCAGCCGGGCGGTGGTGGCGCACGTCTTTAATCCCAGCACTCGGGAGGCAGAGCCAGGAGGATCTCTGTGAGTTCGAGGCCAGCCTGATCTACAGAGCATCCAGGACAGGCACCAAAACTACACAGAGAAACCCTGTCTTGAAAAACAAAAAACAAACAAACAAACAAACAAAAGAGGCATTGTCCCACCTTCTTCCTACTCAGTGTCCCCACATCAGTTAATGCTATACCATCCAAAGATGGAACAGTAGACCTCCAGTAACCTCATGTCTATCCTGAGGAAGAGATGTACACACTCAAGATGTGCTCCCCTGGAGACTGTACTGTGTCTGGGCCAGCCGACTCCAGCTCCCACAACTCTGGGAAAGCAGAGAGAGGCCTAGCTCACGAGGGAACAGGGACTGGGAGACAAAACAAGACCCACGTCACAGAAACACACAAAAGCAGCCACAATCCCGCAGATGGACGGGATAGGAACAGGGCTGCATCCCTATCTCAGTCTGTGCCCTGGGCCCCACCTGGCTCCCTGCACACTGGGAGGCAAGGCAGGGAGATGGCCTCAGGCCAGGCAGCATTCCTACCCCGGCCCTGCCCCAGCTAGTGTGGTGTAGGGGGCTAGTGCATGGGCCATGTCCCAGGCCAATCTGCAGGAGATGAAACTGCAGGCCGAGGAGGGTCCCAGCCAGGGGCAGGCTCCTCAGGGAAGGTGTCACTTCCAGGACAGAGGGGTCCGTGGAGTTGGGAGCCTTGGAATTCCGGCTAGGGTGGGGACTGGGGCTTGGCTGCTACAAGGCAGGAATCTTCTCTCTCTTCAGGGAGTCGATGTAATGAAAAATGGCCCCCAGAGCCCAGCTGGTTTCAACGTTGTCAATTTTCCGAGCCAGCTTGAAAAGACCAAGAAAAGGAAAGGAGAAGGTCAGAGGCCTGAGTTACAGAGCCTGGGTGCATCTGCGGAGGAAGGCCGTGGCTGAGGAAGCTATACACAGTTTTGGGCTGTTTCTTCACAGCAAGGACGGGAGCGGGAGATAAAAATGCAAACAGCAGGGCCAACAGTCCCCGGCACCCCATCCCACAAGTGGAATGTGGAATCCAAGACACAGTGCTTACCTTCAGCACCTTATCCCTGGGAAAACCAAACTCATGGAGCAGCAGGCTGATGTAGGTGAGGTCCATGCAGGCAAAGGGGCTGCTTGGTGGCTGTGTCTCCAGGGTGCGGCATACTGGGAGAGATGCCCGTGCCTGGTCATGTTCTAGACCAGTGGTAGTTCTTAACCTTCCTAACGCTGCAACCCTTTAATGCATTCCTCACGTTATAGTGACCCCCAACCATGATATTATTTTCATCGCTACTTGATAACTGTAACTTTGCTACTTCGTTGTTGTTTCAAGACAGGGTTTCTCTGTGTAGCTTTGGAGCCTGTCCTGGAACTCGCTCTGTTGACCAGGCTGGCCTCGAACTCAGAGATCCACCTGCTTGTCTCCCAAGTGCTAGAATTAAAGGCATGCGCCACCACTCAGCTAATTTTGCTACTGTCCTCAATTGGAGATAGAGGTTTATCAAAGGGGTCATGCCCCACAGGTTGAGAACCACTCTTCGGCAGTCTGGGGTTGGGGAGGAGGCAACCCTGGCCCCACCCATGTGGGTACCCACCTTGCTCTTCACTTCTGATTTACTGTCAATCTGCACTGTAGTGACCCCACCGGCAGGCCCGGAAGCCAGTCGCAACCTCCACTAGGCCTGGACGCCAGGACCAAGACAGACTTGAGTGTCTTACCTTGGGGTAACAGTGGAACCTCCCCCTCCCTCGGCCATACCTCTGCATCTGAGACCCTTGACACTTCCCAGATGTCAACATTACTAGAATCCAGCCTTTCTAAGACATGAAAACCACACTAAAGCTGACTCCAAATCTACGTGTGTGTGTGTGTGTGTGTGTGTGTGTGTCCTTGTGTGGGCACAGAGGAAAACAGCTGGGGTCCTGCTGTATCACTCTACCCTATTCCCTTGAGACAAGGCCTCTCATTTGAACCTGGAGCTCGGCTGGTGGCCGGCAAGCCTCAGTGATCCTTCTGTCCTCTCCCCCACAGCCTGGGCTTTGCAGGCACAGGCAACCACACCCGCTTTTTATGTGGATTCTGGGGATTTGAACTCAGATCCTCACGCCTGTGCAGCCAACACCCTTACACCATTTTTACCGCTCCCCGAGTCTATTCTTGATAGAGGGGCAAATCAATCCATCTAGAGACCCAATGTCTAGGGAAAAGCCAAGAAGTGACTGGAAGGCGTACAAATGCCCTGTTTTTTGGCGTGGGAGGGTGGGAGAGGGAGAGGGGGGAAACTTCCTGTGGAGAAATGCACAAAGCTTAGTTGCTCTGACTAGCAAATTGGGAGCAGCAACCAGAGGAGCTGAATATGGACATGACATCAGTGTTGGGTGCTATGGTGGGGTGACCCAGATGGCTGCAGCAAGGGCATCGGGGAGAGGAAAGGCAACTCAGTGAGACGCCAGGATGCTGCCACAGCAGGTGCCACGGTCCTGGAACCCCCCACCTCCTCAGGGCCATTTGACCATCAGGAAGAGGTTGTGACCATCCCAGGGAAGATTCTCTTGGGGTTACTTTGGCAGCAGAGAAAAAGTGTCAGAGATCTGAGATGAGGGACCTGGTGTCCCAGAGTCCTGTGGCAGGCACTGGAACTGTGGCCCTTAACATCTGGGGATACCCTCCATCGGGAGGTTGTATCTGGGGTTTAGGCCCTGGGTGATGCTAGTACACTTTGAACCCCGCCCTTACACACCGCTCAGGACTGGCTAACGGACAGAATAAGGTACTAAACCCAGCAGTTCTGGGCCTTGTGCCCATCACGAGCGCACGGGGTTTCTGCTCCCATACCCCCTTCACCTGTCACCCTGACAAGTGCAGCACCACTCACCATACTTGGCTGCTGTCTCAAAGTCTCCGACTACAAGGCTGCCTCCTTTCTCTGCATCTGTTGGATAAGATAGACACTGTCAGCCTCGGCAAACTCCACTGGCTGACTGGTTACCCTGTCCTGGGTCCCTGGGTCTAGAAGAGCCCCTCAGTGCAGGTTCAACCTCTTCCTCAGAAAGAGGGCATGTGGCCACCCATCCCGGGTGGCTCCTGAGCTGAGTGAGGCTACGGGGTAAAGCGAGGCAGTAAACCACAGAGAGTGAGTCTAGCGGGATCTGTATCCACAACAGATCCTTTCTGTTTTACTAACTGGCTCAAAGGAACTAGCTTACCTATGAAAAGGGGCTTATAACTTCCTGCCTCTCTCTCACCTTGCCTCCTCAGCCCACTCACTTCACCCAGACCAACAAAGCCACTACAGGCTAGCATCGGCCCTCTGCCCAGACTGACCCGGCCCTTACCTATAAGACCAAAGCTTGCTGCAAGGTCATAGTAGTAGGAGAAAGCATAGAAGTCCACATGCTGGGCCTCTTCCGTCCTGTGCACTTTGTTTCTGAGGATTTCTGACACTCTGCTGGCACACAGCTCATAGAGGCCCACTGCAAAAGGCAGGAGGAAGCACCCAGCCAAAGTCAGCAAGGCCAAGGCACATAGGTCACACAGCTCGCATCCATGTGAACCAGGCTAGCCACACACCAAAGGCGGACATGCCGCATGTCTTGTGTCCAGCCTGGGAATAATAGCCCAGTATTTCTCCTAGAAGAAATTCAAAGGACCCAGAATAACAAGACCAGGGTGAAGGCCAGTGACAGGGTGGCGGAGGCTGTGTGTGTCCTGGGCTGCTGGCAGGAAGCAGCTTTCACTTCTCTCTGCACAGAACTGGCCAGAGCAGGGCTCCTGGGCCAGGAGCCCAAATGTGGCCATTTGTCTCAGGCCCCAGGGCAGCCGGTTCCTTCCTCACTGGAGTTTTGTTGGGAAACTGGGCTATTTGGAAAGAAGTGTTTGGTGACAGACAAGGAGACTTTGTGCAGAGACCCTGAAGAGGGACGTAGCCAGAGGAGGCCCCAGCTCTCAACAAAAACCTTCACAGTCCTGCCACGGCTCTCGGTTGCCTGCACTCTAGGGGAAGGGACAGTCTTGTCTGTATTGGTGTCTGCTTTTTAGAGGTATCCGGAAAAGGAACGGGGGGAAGCAGACTACCTTTGACCCCAGTGAGCCTGAACAGCAATGCTACCTACCTGCCTTCTGTCCTGAAATTCTATAGGTGACCTCAGCATGCTCCCACTCTCCTCTGAACCGGGGAGACAGACAGGGGCTGACCAGTTCTTTGTCATCCTCAGCTGCAATAGAGAGATGACCATGAAAGGAAGAAAGAGACAGTGCTGTGTCCATTACACAGAGCTTAGAGGACTGGGTGGGCCCGACAGAGAATGCTAGAGGCTATAACAGGGTGCTGGGGGACAAGGGGACCTGACTCCCAGGGCAGTCCAGGGCAGTCTGGGCCAGCTGGAGAAAACCCCTGCTCTGTCACAAGGGTGGCAGCCAATCTCACTTGCCCAGAACCATGACTGTGGCCCTGGTGAAATGCATCTGTGGGCATCTGTGGTTCCAGATGCTGGGCCTAGTGTTACTTCACCGGTTATCACAATGACACTATTTGGAGGAGACCGTCGCAACCCAGTTTTACAGATGGCCGAGGATGGCAGTAACTGACAGCTTGGTAGGAAGGCCAGGACAGGTGCCACCCGGTGCTACCATTCTACAGAGTGAGTCTGTGCTCCCCAGCATGAACCAGGCCCAGGAGCTGTGTGCTGAAGTGTCCAGCCTTTAGCATTACTGAGGTGGGGTGAAACCTTTGGTAGGTGGAGCCTAGGGGAGGAAGTTAGGTCACCAGGGTAGATTCTTGAAGGGATACTGGAGCCTGACCTTTTCCCTCCTCTGTCTCCTGCTGCCAGCAGGGGGACAGTGTCCTCTGCCACACGCTCCCACCATGATGTCCCGCTTCATGGTGCCAAAGGCAACACATTTAAGTGATGATGAACTTAAACCTCCCAAACCATAAGCTGAACAAACTTCTGAGTCATTTGTCTCAGTTCCTGTCAGTGACAGAGAGCTGACACACGAGGTGATTCTAAATGCGGGTGACACGGTTCAGAAATTATTTCCCTACTATCTCTCCTTTTTTAAATGAAAAATTTCCCATTTTATGTACATGGTTGTTTTGCCTGCATGTACGTGGGTATAACACATGTATGCAGTGTCTGCAGGAGCTAGCAAGAGGGTGTCAGATCCCCTGGGACTGGAGTTACAGACAGTTGTGAGCTGCCATGGAGGTGCTGGGAATCGAACCTGGGTCCTTCAGAAGAGCAGCCGGTGCAACTACCCACTGAGCCATCCCTCTAGCAACCTCATAGCTTCTCTTTTAAGAATGGTAACTTAGAAGGTTGTACAAAGGTAAACATGTCACCCCATAGTCTGTCTTCTCTGTGATAAGGTCTGGGCCCACCCCATCCAGGCTGGCCGGGTGGGGCAGTGGCTGATACACTGCTGTGTAGCAGAAGGGGAAAAAGGCACCGGGAGTAGGGACAGAGCCTGGAGCAAGTGTTCTACTCACCAGGCTTCCCCTCCACACCACCCAGAATAGCCAGTCGTGCCGACATCAGTCCCAGCCCCAGGTAGCTGTGGAGACAAATCCTGGTGAGGCTGGGCTGCGCATGCTCCTGCCCGGGCTTAGTGGGAGTGAGAAAGGTGTTCCTGCTTCTTCTACGAGCCTTCCACCAAGGCCGAAACATTAAGTCATTGAACTGGGAGCCTGTCATGAGCTCTTATGGAAGCTGTGCGCGTGGCAGTGAAGGAGACAGATCCCATCTGTTTTTATGGGGTTCAGGAAGGATCTATTGCAAGTGCCGTGTGGCCGGTAGGCAGCCAACTCCTCACCTCTTAGTCTTTCCAAACCTCCCCCAAAGTGGAACAGAATGAGGAGAAAAGAAGAACGCGATTTTACAGGAAATTTAAAAATGAAGCATGCAGGAGGAGAGGCAGGAGAGGCAGGACAAGAAGGGCCCAGGCAGTCACTTGGCACAGGGGATTCTGGGACCTGGCATCTACATGGGGAAAGGGTCCCACCACAAGGCAGCAGTGGGCGGTGCACCAGGAGCAGGCAAACCCACCTGTAGGAATACAGCTTGTAAGTCCTGTTAAACATCTGCAGCGCGGTCAGGTGGCCAGGCGGGGAGGCCTGCAGGGTGCCCTGGGGAGGAACACGAAGCTACTGTTGCCCGGTCTTCCCAGAAGACCAAGCCCTCCTCCCTGAATCATTTGGAAGAACAGGGACATTTAATGAACTTTCCATTAAGTCTTTGGCTATGAAATGAGGAGCAAGTGGTAAAAAACCAAACCATGCAGAGTGTTTCCCCTTAGAAGCTTTTTTTCTGTTTTTCTTTCCATACTAGGGATCAAACCAGGGCTTCTAGGTACTTAGCCAGTGAGCAACATCCTCAGCACATCATCATCATCATCATCATCATTGTTTTGAGACAAGGTCCTGTTAGCTTGTCCAGGCTAGCTTTGAACTCCAAATCCTCCAACCTCAGCCTCCACAGTGCTGGGATTACAGGTGGACAGCACTGGACCAGCTGCATCTTGCACCTTCTGGCACACATAGTCCAATCAGACCAGACCAGCGTCTGTCTCTAATAATCTGAATAGGACCACAGCTTCAGGTACTAGGTGTGTACGAGTGCATTTATTTACACACTGTTCCACTGGAAACAAGATGTGATTGTTAGTAAACAGTGTGGGTGACGAGAGGTATTTAAAATAGCAGACGCCATTAAACGCAAGTGTTTCTATCTCTTTAGAACACTTATCTTGAAGAAGGCTGAGCTCCCCAGCCCCCATGAGCCATACTGTCCACTCTTGCTCCTGGAACTTCGTGGGGGATGGGAGGTGTCTAGTCTCAAGCCCAAAGCCTCCTAGTCATCATTTGATTTCACCGCACTGGTTTCTATTTGGTTTTTAGCGTGTAATTAAAATCTAAGAAGCTATCCGTGAGAGAACCCAGAGGGGTGGAACGCCTGCCAGTGGCCAGGGGGCCTTCTCTGAGGGGCCTCCTCTGGGTGCCTGCAGCTCCCTGACTGCGATGCACACACCTGGTGAGGCAAGCAGGGCTGGTTACCTCGACACGCGGGAGGAAGGTGATCTGAGTGGATCCACCGCCCAAATCCAGCATGCCCACACTGCTGCTTCCTGGGCTTTTCAGACTGCCTAGATCACAGTGAGTGAGGACAGTGTTAGGAAGGATATGAGAACGCCAGGGAGATCAAAGAGAGGTCAGAAGCCGCCCTTCAGTGGGGTGGGGTGGGGGGAGCAGGAGGCTGTGGAAGCTGCTGCAACTACTTAAAAAAAAATAGCAACTTAAAAGTATCCAAGAGCCCTGGCTCTACCAGCTGTGGCTTTGATGTGAGTGACAGACGACTCTGACCACTGAGAGAAACGCTCACACTGGCCTGTCTTCTGGCAAGGCCAGCCTCAGCTCCCAGGGAACACCAACTTCTTCGCTGTTCTGACACAGGTCTTCCCTACAAGGCATTCTCGTTGACTAGCCCCATCTCGGATTCTGTTCTCCCAAAGCATCTGAGGTAGCCATCCCCTACCTATCCACCAGTGTCCTTCTGCCCTCAAATCGGTGAGACCTGCCAGGAAACCCCTTTTTTCTTTCTACATACAGACACTACCATCCTCCAGTACAGGGGCCAATCTGAAAGTATCTCTTGACGACCCGTTTCCAAGGCAGATGCTTTGGCGGGGTGACCAGCACTCACGTCATATCCAGTATCTGAAGACCTGACTAAGTTTAATTCGCTGCTTCTCTCAGAAACAAACTACAGGTCAAAGTCCCAGTGGATGCTGGGTGTGGCTGTCCTGAGAGAAAAGTAAGGGCCGTGAGGAGCTATGAACACATGTATATCTGGGCTCACACCGCCTGACCTGTCTGGATACGCCGCTACCCCAGTCTGCCTCCAAGCCAGCAACACTGAATCTGGGTGTTATGGTAATGGGGCCTCTGTGCTTCAGGAAGCCTGGCAGGCACTCCTTTCCTAGGGATGGTGAGCCATTAGCCTGTCCCACCCAGTAGACACGCACCTGTCAGGAAGTTGACAGTGATCCATGCTGAAACACCTGTAAAAGAACAGACATTTCAATTCCTTTAAATAAAAAAAAAAAAAAAATTAATGTATTTTTTGTGTATGGGTGTTCTGCTTGCATATATGTCTGTGGATTTCGTGTGTGCCTGGTGCCCGTGGAGGCCAGAAGAGGGGGTGGAGCCCCTGGAACTAATTATGGATGGTTATGAGCCACCATATGGTTGCTGGGAACTGAATCTGGGTCTTCTGTAAGAGTACCAAGTCTCTCTAGACCACATTTTATCTCTTGATACATAGGGCTGCTACCTATTTCCAGATTTCAGGGGCATGGTGGGCACTGCTTGCCATTCCCAGCCTTTAAAAGAGAGGAACAGTATTCACTTAAGAACCCAGGGGCTTGGGCACACACTAAAAACCTAGAACACATTACTAAATGCCATGTCTCCTCCAGGACCTTGTCACCAGCTTCCATTTTTTAAGGAGGCAGGCAAAGAACCCAGTGTTCCCCCCGCCCTCAAGATAAGCTCACTTTTAAGGTCATATTGAAAATTACTGGCCTGGGAGGAACCTCAAGCGTCTGTTTCAGAATGAGCTACATAATCACAATGTTCCCAGCACAGCAGCAACCAGCATTTTCTAGATGTCCTTAAAACCCAAAGCATGATGTTTTCTGAGGTTTTATCTGTACCAGGTTGGAAGCTGGTCAAGATAAGAACCCGTCTTTAACAAACTGGGAACAGGATCTTGACAGGCTAGTTACAGTGCCTCTAGGCCTGGAGTCTGGGCAGCGGCAGCCGAGAGTCATTTGTCTGACTGGGACATGCACTGAGGAGATGCTCATTTGTCTACTGTACCTTCATCTGTGCCATTCATGATGGAAACACAGTCATCCCCTACCAGGAAGGGTGATGCCTGGAATACCTCCTTCACCTAAACGCAAAGAGAAACACTTCTTAGCCTGGCATGGAGCGGTACACTTGTACAGAACTTGGGAGGATGAGGCAGGAGATCTGGAGTTTGAGGTCAGTTTGGTCTACACAATGATTATCTCACCCTCCACCCCAGCCAGGGCAGAAGGATGTGTTCATTCTCCAGAGGCAAGATTAGGAGATTCCCAGGGCACTGTGTGTTCAGCTGGCTAGGGCAGAACACTGAGGGTTCTTCGGTGTTCTAAGACACAAAGATTAAACTGCTTTAAGCTTCTGTGATCTTCTGTGGGGGTGTTCTTGACTGATATCTATAGAACAGCTAAAAGACATGCTACTCCAGGTATCTCGTCTTTAACTGCTGGAGATAGGAGAGTTCTGAGAGAAAAGATGGCCTAGAGAGAGTTGGAATACACTGAGTCCCCAAACATTGCCTGGCTTTGGGTTGAGAGATGAAAGGCAAGAAGCCCTGAGTCAGGGCTTTAAACCTGGGCACCACTCATATGGCCTATGTATATATAGGTGGGGGCACAGACCCAGGGACATGTGCCATCAGAGCCCGGCAGAAGGAGGTGAAGGTGTGAACAACTAGGTATGTTTCTTTCTCCATTTTCTAAGGAGTCTCAGGACATAGAAACTTTGGTACACTTAGTCACCCCTACCTCCCTTGTGTCCTAAGAAGGTGTACTGTGCCACCATCTTGCAGGTTAACAGTATAAGAAGAGTCTAGAAGTTGAGGGAGACCGTATCTTCCCAAACTTGGTGGGAAAATTAGAAATGCGTTCTGGGGTTGAGGATGTAGCCCCAGTATAGAGTGCAAAGTGGCTATGTGGGGACACCAGGTTCCCCAAGAAGCATTGGGGCTGGGGAAGAGGCTGAGGGTCTCTTGGGCAGTCACATCTGAGTTTGGGCTAAGATGCCAGCTCAGTTCACACACCTGGGGGTGCCCTTCAGGAGCACATCACAATTGTAAAACAAAGTAGTTTTCTTAAATGTCACATAGACGATTCCAAACTGTGATACTGTGAACATTCCAAGGATTTTCCCTTCAGGACACCTCAATATCCTGTCTGCTTGACACTAGCTGGAAGGTTAGTGGCTATATTGTTTAGAGACAGGGTCTCACTCTGTAGCTCAGACTGGCCTCTGGTTTGAAACTGTCCTCTTGGCCACCCGGGTGCCGGGGCGACAGATGTGCACCATCATGCCCAGCAGGGTTAGCGTTCTTTAGTGACCCTTTCCCCCTCCGGGGGGAAATGGCTAAGCTCACCTTTTGCAGCAACTTCTGGGCCTTTTCTCCTGGCAGCAGGCGCAAACCAGCTGTGGCCTTGAGGACCAGAGGGGTGGCCTTCCAGAAGTCATAAGGAATGTGTTGCTTAGCAACATTCAGAAGCTCCTGGATCCCCTGAGCACTCTGTGGATGTAGAGAAAGTAAAGCAGGGCTGTTATACAACACTGCCCAGTTACCACCACCCGTTAAAATGCGTATTAAACATATTACCTAATTTAAAAATTAAGTTTGGGGGCTGTGTGTGCATGCATGCACGCACGCACGCACGCACACACGCACATGTTTACATGTAGAGATAGGAGGCTGACTTCCAGGAGTCAGCTCTCACCTTCTGCCTTGTGTGGGCAGGGCCTCTCTCGTCTCTGCCGCTGCAGACTCACTACAGGTTAGCTGACTGAGCACACCGGGCTTTTTAGGTGGGTTCTGGGACTCAAACTCAGGTCCCCAGGCATCTGAAGCTGGTGCTTCTGCCCACCACCCCACCTCCTGGCCCCTTTGTCGGATCTTTCTCAAAATCAGCGGGAGCACAGCATCGAGCAGAGCTGGGCCATCTGTGAGAACACAGGGGGTCAGAACACAGAGGGCAGCCCTCGGTATAGGATGCTGTGGCTGAAGGCAGGTCAAGGGTCGTGGGGCTGAGCCTCCTTCTAGAGTAACCGTCATGCTTTCTGAGCAAGACCCATGCCCTGGCCTGTCACTACCCGTGCTGACTAGTTTTGTGCCAACTTGACACAAGCTAGAGTTATCTGAAAGGAGTCAAAGTCAATTAAGAAAATGCCTCCCCTGGAGAGCCCAGAGACCTCGGGTAGAACCAAACACGACTGGCAAAAACAGACAGACAGACAGATAAACGAAATTATTCCTAACAATATTCTGCCATACTCATAGATTAGTGCCTAGTCCAGTCATAATCGGAGAGGCTTCCTCCGGCAGCTGGTGGGAGCAGATGCAGAGACCCACAGCCAAAAATTAGGCGGCGAGAGAGCCCAGGTTGGAGGTCTCCATTGAGTCCCTCTCCTTGGAGCTTGGGGAACCCATGGAAAAGAGGGGAGAGGAACTATGGGAGCCAGAGAGGTTGAGGGCACCTTAAGAGCATGCCCACTGAATCAACTAAGCAGGGCTCATAGGGGCTCAGAGAGACTGAGGTGGCAATCGTGGAGTCTGCATGGGTCTGCGCTAGGTCCTCTGTGGTTATGTTACAGAGGTTGGCTGAGTGTTTTTGTTGGTCTCCTGACAGTGGAAGAGGCGGGTGTCTTTGCCTCTTTTGCCTGCTTTTGAATTCTTCCTCCCACTGGGTTGCCTTGTCCGGCCTTGACGTGAGGGTTTGCACCTGGTCTGACGGGAGCCTGTTGTGCTGTGTTCTGTTGGTGTCCCTCAGAAACCTGCTCTTCTCTGAGGGGAGGGAGAGATGTGAATCTGGGGGAGAAGGAACTGGGAAGAGTGGAGGGAGGGGAAGCTGTAGTTGGGATGTACTGTATGAGAGGAGAATAACAATTAAAACAAGAAAAGAAAAGAAAATGCCTCCATAAAGTCCAGCTGTAAGGCATTTTCTTACCTAGTGACTGATGGGGAAGGGCCCAGCCCACTGTGGGTGGTACCACCCCTGGGCTAGTGGTCCTGGGTTTTAAGAAAGCAGGCTGAGCAAGTCATGATGGGCAAGCCAATAAGCAGCACCCCTCCAAGGCCTCTGCATCAGCTCTTGCCTCCAGGTTCCTGCCCCGCTTGAGTTCCCTGGCCTCCTTCATGGACTACGATGTGGAAAAGCCCAATAAACCCTTTCACCTCAACTTGCTCTCTGGTCACGGTGTTTCATCACGGCAAAGAAACCCTACCTAAGACATCAGGTGACCTCACAGGGTTGTGATTTCCCTGGCTATCGTGAGCATGGGGGAACAAGTAAATTCCAGGGTCCCTTGTAGAACTGAGTCCCATGAATAACCTCACCGAGGGGGTCACACCACCTGCCAGAGAGCTCAAAGGGTGGCTTGGCATGTAAACAGGGGTAATGGGTAAAGTCTGCCCAAGGGGAAAACTTACCTTCTTTTGATCCAGAACTCCTACTCCACAAATCCACCCAAAGATGCCCTTGTGCACGTGGGTGGTCAAGTCTGTGTTAGATGACAGACTGTCCCTCTCTACTGTGTATGCAAAATAAAAACGAGGACAAGTCTCAAGTATCTATCGGTCCCAGGACGCACAAGTGGCTCTTGAAGGCTCCGTGAGAAAGCAGGGCATGTAGTGGAGGCAGCCCGGACACTCCTCCCCCTGAATGTGCATCACCTACCTATAAGTCGGGTTTTTAAAATCTCACCAGCTTATTACTCTAAACCTGTGAAATTTAATGCGGCTTAGTTGGATGGCTACCCTTGAATCACCGATTCCTCTGGTGTACAGCCAAGCCTTGCACTACCCTGTCTGAAACCACGATGCCCCTGTGGGCTGAACAATGGACTAGCTCAGGGTCTGAGGAATGCTGACATGGACTAAGGATGGTGGCTACTTGCCTAACACATGAGAGGCCCTGGGTTTCAAACCCAGCATTTAAAAAAAATGGGGGGGGGGGGAGAATGCCAGGGAAGTCACAACCCTCTGGGCAAGCAGTTTCTGCTTTAGAAGAAGCCCAGGAGTCCTTGGTTCACATATGTTAGTGTATTAAAACATTAGGGACATCAGAAGTCTCGACGCTACATACTTTCAGAAATATTGTTTCACCTTCATGGAATTTTTTCTTACAATTAATTATTCTTTTACGCTTATCTGGTTTATGGCTTTCATAAATTATTTGTGTTTTGTATTTGCTACTTATCTTTTCAGGAACAGGTACTGGAGAGGAAGCCCAGGGTACCAGGCATCTTAGACAAGCACTTTGCCACTGGACTTCTCTGCAGGCCCTAGCCTAACAGTTTAACACTAATGTTCAGTTTCAGTAATTGTTATACCTTCCAGCAGAGGACTGCAGTGAAAAATTAAAATTACAAAGTCACTATGGGGAGTCCTGGCTCAGTATCAGAGCACTGGTCTAGCCTTGGGAAGCCCTGGGCTCCATCGCTGGTTCCCCGTATCACACAGTACTACATAAAACTTACATTACTAATACAAATATTTTAAAGCCCAAATATAACCTTTTCTTTTCATTTTCTTGTTGTATTAGTGTTTTGCCTGAACACATACATGTCTGTGCACCACATATGTGCAGAGCTCACAGAGGCCAGAAAGTGGCACCGGATTCCCTGGGGCTGGAGTTCCAGTAAGTAAGTGCCAGTGGTAGTAAGGTGCCATGTGGGTGCTGGAAACTGAACCTGGGTCCTCTGGAAGAGCACTCAGTGCTCTTAGCCACTGAGCCATCTCTTCGGCCCCCCAATAATGCTTCTGTACGTTTGTGGGTGTGAGCTTCTGAACTGCATATAAGGATCAGGGCCTCATGATGTCAGCACCCTGGTGGGAGAGACCCGCGCTTCTCCCACCTCTCTATCTTGCGGGACACCCCAGGGTCAGGGCCTCATGATGTCAGCACCCTGGTGGGAGAGACCCGCACTTCTCCCACCTCTCTATCTTCCGGGATGCGGCACACCCCAGGCATACCAGCACCCAAGTCACCCTTCCCTCAGAAGATGGCCAACTGATCTGGTTCAGAAGGGGCTGGCTAGGAAGTCGGTTAGAGAACACTGGAAGGCAAACAGACACAAGATGGTGGTTACCTTTTCAACATCATCTGCGTAAGCAGAAAGCCCAGGCTTCAGTGCTTTGAAGGTTTCATGGGTCAAGGTGGGAGTTTCTAAAGGGAAACGTTTTTAACAGATGTAAGTATGAATATATACAAGGAGTATTACTATATACAGCAGAGACCAGCTGAGGTTAAGAGCAGAGGCCTGACCATGGAGACCAATCAAGAGGGATTCATTATTTTTGTTTAAATTCTGCTATCTAGTACACACACACACACACACACACACACACACACACACACACACACACACATCTGGCACACAGAGGCAGGCTGGGGTGAGTGTGCTTGCGTAGCATGCTAGAGGCCCTGGAATTCCAGCACTGCAAAAAAACCAAAAAAAACAAAAACAAAAACAAAAAAACCAAACAAACAACTCACACCTCAATTCTATTAAGGATAATTTACTTAAATTTTAAGATAATTCTTGCTGATTTAACAAGATAAATGATCTTAAACTGTAAAATAAAAATGATGTCCGTAACTCTGAAATATTATCCTTATATGGGCCATGAACAGGCTTCTGAAGGTTTGTTTTTCTTCTTAAGAAGTTGAGTTTTGATGCCAGGAGGAACAGACTAGATCACAACAAGGAAAGTGTCCAGAGGCATCCTGTGGCCAAAGACACCAGTCCAAAATAGGACTATGTGAATATGAAGGCTGAGGAAGGAAAAATAGAACCAAAAAAGCAGGAATAAAACTTTCTCACAAAGACTATTCTCTTTAAAGACAAACACTGGATTATAACTATTACTACTTTAAACTTAGATTATTTTTTTAAAATTTGGTGCTAGAAATTGATTGGGGCGTCAAATATGCTAGAAAAGTGTTCTAACACTGAGCAAAACCTCCTAACCACACCTGTTACATTTGGCTTCAAAACCAGTTTTGGAGGTAAGTACGTAGATCTGGCATTTAATGTTTAACCATTACAAGGCTAGAGCATTATGTATGCTGTTGAGTCAGCAAGAATTAACTGTTAAATTATTATTGTTGCTGTTTTTCAGACAGGGTTTCTCCATGTAGCCCTGGCTGCCCTGGAACTCCCTCTGTAGACCAGGCTGGCCTCGAACTCACAGAGATCCACCTGCCTCTGCCTCTCAAGGGCTGAGATTAAAGGCCTGCACCACCACACTCAGATTAACTGTTAAAATTTAAAACCTTAAATGAACACAAACTTCTTTTTAATCTAATTTATCCTCAATGACATTTTTTTTCTTTCTTGTAAAGCAAAGTTCTGGCTCAAACATATAAAAATAAACAGTAATTAAATCGGAAGCAAGTAAAACAGACTACTGTAGCTTTGGAGAGAGATACCAGGGATATCATGCTGATAGAGCAATTAATGCCAGGATAGTGTCTGGCCACTAGGGACCTGGATATGGACCCGGGCAAAGCAGAGGGCTGAAAAGCTGGTTGACTGAAGGTCAGATGCACAAGAGGGCAGATTTTAGGGCACCAGATGTGAGAGATGAGTAAAGAGCCAGGCAGCCAAGCGGTCCTGGAGAAAAAGTCTCCACCTTCTGTCTGAAGTCCCCATTCCTGGGAAGCAAAGCTGGCAGGCCTAGCCTGAGGTACAGACCCCTTCCCAGTGCCATGCTAGGCCCTTAGGACCCACAGCAGCAGGTGCTGCAAGGCTCCGTCCCAGGTTTCTGCTACTGTTCTAACTGGCCTGGGCTCTGGGTCCCGTGAGCTTGAGTCTGCAGTTGTTTCCTGCCTTGAGATCTCGAAACATCAACATGACATGGCCCAAATCCCAGGATCAGCCACCAGGCCTGCTATGGACAGGGAGGGCACAGGCAACTAAATGTCCTCTAGGGTCTTACTGCCCATTAATGGTAGCCACTGGTCGTCTCAAAATATAAGAAGAACCTCAGGCTCCTGGGGAATTTAGGTGCACGTGGGCTTTGTGTCCACTGAGTAAGTATTTTTAGCAACTGCAATTTTTCACCCCCAAGTGCTGGTGCTCACACCCAGGGCCTCACGTGCTCTACCGCTGAACTTTGCCTTAATAACTTCATGTTAAGAGGCTTCTGGGCTACTCTAGGGCAGGGGCGCAAGCCCACAGTCTTCTGAAGTCAGGAGTTGTTAAGAGCCTTGCCCTGAGCGAGGGGAAAAGGCAGACCCTATGTCTGAGCCCATAATGACTCATGGTCAGACAGATACCTCCAGGTGGCCGGGCAAACTGGAAGACGTGAATGCGGGTGCCAGTGCTCCCAGCGTCAAACATGATCCCGTAGAAAACCTCGTGACTACGTGTAGCTGAGCCTGGGGAGCTGAAGGCCTGCTGGGTCCACCGCGCCCCTGAGGCAGCCCCGGCAATGGTGAAGAAGGCCTGGGCAGCAGACGCCCGGTGCCACTTGATATAGGCGACATAGATGAACAGGCCCACACACAGCCCGAGGGGGTATGCCACCTTCGTCATCCTCAGAGTCGCATGGTTTGGTATTTTTCTCATTTCTCGGTCTGCTGGGGACTCCGGAGCTGCTGCTGGCTGAAGGGAGAATTAGGCAAATCACATTAGGCTGTAGTCTACAGCGGGTGTCAGAAGTTCCCAGGTCTGGTGACAAAGTATGCAATTCAAAACTGGTCTGCAGCCCCCTCTCCCCCAGAAGTCAGAGGAGACAACTGATTTTCTTGGTGATTCTGGAAGGGATGGTCCAGAACTGAGGGTCATAAATGCTGGGTAACTTCCCCACAAACCACACTGGGACATGCTGCTGATCATATCAAAGAGCCCAGTGTCCACAGATCACTCCGGGTAACAGATCTGCATGTTCCACCCAGTCTTCAAATCTTTACTCACAGAATTCATAGATTATACTTTCAGCAATTTGCTTTCCCAGGGGCTTTGAAAACTGGCCATTCTAACAACTACAGTGAGCCTGAGACAGGTGTGAGACACTGAACTTATTTTTCTGGATGTTTAATGGATGCTGCTTTCATTTATAAGAAACATTCCTGTCGAGGGATAAATGATGTCTGGCACTTTCAAAGCCCATAAAATTCTATAAAAATAAAATAAATTAAATCGATGCCCTCAGTTTTGGTCCAATAAACTCTGAAAAAAAATCAATCATTCACTTTAAAAACTTAATTTTTAACTTTTTTGAAAGGGTGAGTGAGACAGGTTCTTGCTATATAGTCCAGGCTGGCCTCAAATCTCAATCCTCCTGCCTCAGACTCTTCAGTGATGGGAGTCTAGGTGTGTACCATCATCCTAGGATGTTAAAAAAATTTTTTTTTTCAAGACAGGGTTTCCTCTGTGTAGCTTTGCGCCTTTCCTGCTAGCCTCAAACTCACAGAGATCCGCCTGCCTCTGCCTCCCCAGTGCTGGGATTAAAGGCGTGCGCCGCCGCCCCCGCCGCCGCCGCCGCCGCCGCCGCCGCCGCCGCCGCCGCCGCCGCCGCCGCCGCCGCCCCCGCCGCCGCCGCCCCCGCCACCGCCGCCGCCGCCCGGCAAATTTTTTTTTTTTTAGTAGCTCCTAGTCTTAAAAAGATGAGAAGTGAGGGGCCTGAATCTCAAGGCTTCTCCTGTCCTCAAGGGATGTCTGTCGGTCTTCACTCCTCACTCTTGTGAGTTATGGAAATGCAGCAGCTAATTCTAGACAAACAGGAGGCTTGGTGGTATGGGCTACAAGAAAGACTTGTGTCCTGCCGGCAGAGGTGTGTGACTAGGGCAGGCTAGTTCCTCCACGGGCCTCCTCTGCAAAGTGGCTGCTCATGGTGGGCTATCACATGAATTACAATGGAATTTGGGAATTCAATGTGTTCTCAGAGCTCAGGTCACATAAACACTGCTTCTGTGCCCCAGGCCCAGGGAAGAGGCCCAAACTGGGGCAAGAAAACAAGACATGTCACCCTTCCCAGTTCCTGCCCCATGTAGAGCTCAGAATGGCTCTTGGCAGGTGCCAAGGAGTAAGCCTCTCTCTCTAGTCCCCAGCTCCTGCTTTACTTTGGGTCTCACGTGGTTATATACGAGAGTTATACACTGCTCTTGAGATCACATCTCATCCCCTGCTGAGGCCTGGCCCTTGTAACTTATTCAATACCTTTTATCTTTGCCCATGCATTCCAAGAACTCTGTGCCTCCTTTTGCCTGTCAGCTCCCTGTCCCAGGCCCTTTATGCATACTATTACTCATTCCCAGAATGCTCAGCCATCAACTGGACCAATTTTGTCCAACTGTCCAAATTCTACTGCCTTCCCCAGCCTGAATGTCTGCACCTTGTGCCCTGAGTGCCCTACACCCAGCCTGTAAATACAAGATTCTACTTTAGACAGCCTGACAACACATATGAGTTCACAGACCTACAATCATTGCATTTACACACTGGCAAGCTCAGGATGCTATTAACAATCCAAACAGAACACCCTATCCAGGGGGCACAGGACCAGACAGACTGGTCCACAGCCAACTCCACGTCTCAGAGGCTCAACTCCAAACACACCGATTTTATTCTGTTGGGTTGAAGTGTCTGTTCATAGCTAAGACACTTGCAGGAAGGACCAATCACTTTTCTGTGGCCATGCCTAACACCCAGTGATGGTATACTGATCAGACTCCCCAAAGGCCTCCTTAGGAAAACAACTCAACCTTAGTTTCCACTTTACAGAACAGAGTTTAAAAAAAAAAATCAAGCAAGAAAGAAAAGAAAAGGAAAAAAAAAAAAAAAAAGGCAAGCGGCAGGCAGAAGTAAAGCCAGGTGGTGAATGCGCAGGAGGCAGACCAGGAAGCAGCATGCAGAGGCAAACAGAGGTAGTTAGGAGAAGTCCACTTCCTGTTAGGAGTGTGGAGTCAGAGAATGTAGTAGGTATGGCGTTAGGAGGGGAAGGGAGGGGAGAAGGGGGAGCTGGATCTCAGAAATATGCTCCATCTGATTTGAACTGGCAGCGGCAAGATTTTTCCAGGTTGGCACTGAAGTACAGGAACCAAGCCATGATTGCAAATGACTGCTGCACATGCTAAGTACGTGTCCAAAAATAAAGCACACGAACAAAGCATCACTTATTTCTTCTGGTAGTTGTAGAAAATCTTTTCTTGGAGAAGAGAAAAAGCCCACACATCAACAGCCCTGGAAAGACGACCTCCTGATTTCTTTTGCAGGGTGCCATGCCTTTGTGGGCTGGTACCTACGCCTCTCAGGTTCTGTCCATGAGGCTCCAGGAGGGACTCAGATACACAACACATTAGCCTACACTCCTTCCGGGGCAGAAGGAGAGGGGCAAAAACCCCTCAATTTTTGGATTTTCCATTATGCTTGCCGCATTTTTTAAGGACTACATTGTTAATACGCTGGCAACAGGAATAGGGAAACCTCCCCTTAATACTACTCAGGCCTACCCATTGCTCTGCAGCGCCCCAGGAGAGCCCGTAATCACATTCATCTACCTTTCCTTGGGGGATCTCTTTCGTGGGCGTCTGAGATTTTCCTACTGTGGCTATGAGACTTCGCTATACTCCCTGTGATGTAGAGATGTATGGCTTACCACACATGACCATGGGGTACAAGTGCCTGCAGAGACATAAAAGGCCCAGGTATTTTCAGGCGACTGATTCCTTTGGATAGACTCTCAGTATGAAGGGCTGTGTCTGCGGGAACCTATTCAGCAATGTAGTCTCGAAACCACCCAGTTACTTCCCGAGGCTCTTAAAATAAAAACCTGTTCCCTCTGATTCTCTATACGTCTACATTCTGGGTGTCTACACCAGAACCTCTCCCTCCTTTAGCCCGAAGCACCTGTGGCCACACACCAACTTAGGCAGAACCACCCCGACCCCTGGCAGGCTTTTCCCGGTCATCATCAGTCCGGCCGTCTGTACAATCGGAACACAGGATTTCCCCAGTTTCCTGAGTTCCCTAGCAGGACTGTGCAGGGCAGGAGAGGAGGGGCCTGGGCCTGGCTCTGCTGGGGGCGGGTCAGCACACGCCGGCCGAATGAATGGGCTGCATTCGGGCAGAGACCCCTGCTGCCTGGCCTACAGTGGCGCTCACAACACTGAACGAGTCCCACCGTGTAGTGCAAACGTGTAAGGGCTACGCAGCTGGGAAAGGCAGCAAGGGGAGAGGACCGGGAGCGCAAGTGATCCTGAGGCCTCCCCCAGGAGCTGCCGCCTGGCTCAAGGAGGTGCCAGGCACTTGGACCCGCACCACGGGGAACCCCGTCACTCGCGCGTTGGGAGACCCACCGTAGTCAGTCATCCCAGCCAAGCACCCCCCGCTGGTCCCGCTTACCCTGCACGGCGCCGTCGGCCCCTCTGCGGAGGCAGTGGCGTACCCCGAGACAGAGAGCGACCACCCACCGAGGACCAAGCTCTCCAGCCCAGGTCCGCGTCAACACAGCCTTTAAGCGTGGACAGGACCTAGCAGATGCCGAGAAGCTGTCCCCGCCTACGTCCCCTTTGCGTCACCGGGTAGGCGGGATGGCATCGATGCGCGTGCGTTGTGGCGCTTGTCGGCTACGCAGGCGCAGTAACCAAGTGCTCTTCCGGTGTGTGTGTGTGTGTGTGTGTGTGTGTGTGTGTGTGTGTGTGTGTGTGTGTGTGTGTTGCTTTTTCCGTTGCTTGATTGCTCCTTGGATTCTTCTGACAAGTCCTCGAGGCGTGGCGGAACGGAGCCTTGTCTTGACTGGTGTCCTTCTGTAGGCGTTCCCCCTGGATCTCTCCACACTCGAGTTGCTTCCTCTCTTACTTTCAAGGGAATACGTGATAAGATACGCATTCACGAAAGCGAATGCGGTGCCATCAAGCCTCCTTTATCTTGGCTATGTATATAATGTCCTCCTGCAAGCCACAAAGTTGCCAGCTAACTGCAGTGAGACCCCGAATGTATGCCCCTAGTTCATCTGTCTGAATGTCCCCCAAGTTGGTTGTCTTTTCTTCATCAGATCAGGGCTCCTCTTCTGCCTGCCCACGTGATGGTATCTGTACATTGAGGTACGGGGTCGTTGGTCCTGGTTCTGGATGATTTCCCTCTCTGTCGGCTGGGAAAGCCCAGAAATTAGGATTTCTAATGGCCGAGACAGGGCACTTGAAATTGAGCGGGTAGGTGCTAGCCACAGAGTGCAGGGACACTGTGAAAGCAGGCTGGGCAATCGCTAGTAGTGCTGTGAAACCATTGCAAATGGCCACATGAGTAGCTGATTGGACCTTGCCTTGTTTTACTAATCAGACCCCTGAGATTTGACTACAACAATAGTCTCTTATTTGGTGGATATTAAAAGTCGCTCGCCGACCCCCCTGATTTGTTGTAAATAACACTACAGTATCCACTATCTTGCCACCGACTGTGGATGTGCTGTAGGAGAATATCAGAAGTGGAAATGGCTATGATAAACGATATGGCCCTTTGAAAAGCAACTCCATAGATATGGCTGAATTTTCTCTGTAGTCATTGTACTAATTTACACTCTTCAAATGTGTGAACGTGTGGGTTCCCCACAGCTTCACCAGCGGAGTCCTTCCAAAGTTTTGGTTCTTTGCTAATCCAATGGCAGAAAAACTACACCTCACAGTTTGCCTGAATTTTCTAGTGTTTTGAAGTTTGTTCGTGGACCCGCAATGACCTGGCTTCTGTCTGCCTCCTTCACATCTTTTACCACCTCCTCTGCTTTTACCACATTTCTCGCACATTCTAGAATTTGTCTCAGTTTGTAGATGTGCTTACTCACTGCCTGGGAAGCTGTTCTATCAGGTGTTTCCTTTTGTAGAACTTTTCTCAGACCGTTTCATTTGCAGTGACCTCCCTATCATTCTTTATGTATTTCCTTCATAGTGGATGTCATGCTCATCATGACTTGTTGGCTTGTTTATTGGTTCATTCTCTGTCTTACTACAGAAATGTAAGTTTCCTGAGAGCAAAAGAGGCGTCTGCCCTAAGCAGTAATGCTTGCTCATCACCTAGCATTTTAATACATGGAGCCTACAACCCCAGCCTGCCCATGATGTCATCAATCTAGCGGTAGAGAGGGCCCATGATGGCTGCCATCTCTTTGCTGTTCTCTTTAGAGCTTGGGACGGCCTGGACTTTGAAGGAGATAAAGTTAACTTCCCCAGAAGCAACTGCAGCCAAGTTCTCTGTTGCTTGAACAATTCAATCCCCTAGGAAGGTGGCATCTGGAGATAAGAGGGGGCTAGAGATAGGCTCTGACTGAAACAATATCTTCTTCAGTGCTTTAGCCCAAAACATGAGTCCTCTTAATAAAATAATAAAACTCAGAATGGTCTGCTTTTCAAAGTCCGAGGTATAAGTAGTGGAAAGGTACTGTTGAGATATCTTCTACTCTAGGCAGCCTTCCTGGACCTTCGTGGAGGAGGGAGATGGCTAACAATGTGTCTAGGAGGCTGTTGTCCCTGGCTGCCTATCTGCAGGATAGAAATACATTTTATGTAGATTGTTGAGCCTTAATGTGCTGTGTGTTACTAGGCTGAGATAAGGTGGTAACGAGTGCATAGTTAACATGCTTCATAGCATGCAGCTCTTAACTAATTGTTAAGCTTTTAACACCCCAGTCTGCCCTTCACAGAGGTGCAGTTTTTAGTCCACAGCAGGCATGAGCCTCGGTTGCCCATAGTAATGGCTTCTCCTTCCCAGGCTTCCTTCCCTTCTTCTTCTTCTTCTTCTTCTTCTTCTTCTTCTTCTTCTTCTTCTTCTTCTTCTTCTTTTTCTTCTTCTTCTTCTTTTTTTTTTAAGATTTATTTATTTATTACATATACAATGTTCTGCCTGCATGTATGCCTGCAGGCCAGAATGTGGTTGCTAGAAATTGAACTCAGGACCTCTGGAAGAGCAGTCAGTGCTCTTAACCTCTGAGCCATCTCTCCAGCCCCTTCCTCCCCTTTTTTTGGTTCAGACACATTCCTGGGGGACCACCAGTCAGACAACCTCTTATAAACATTTATCTCAGACAGCATGCAGGGAAACCCAAGTTAGGACAGTATTCAAAAATGTCTGTTGAAGGAATAAATGGATTCATCAGGATGCTTCGGAAGTTTTCCCTTCTGAGAAGGAAGATGATGAGAAGCATCCACTCCGAGGAGGCTGGAGAAGATGATGGAGCCGATAGCAGAGACGTGGGCAGAGCAGGAATGCAGAGAGTGTGCTCTGACAGCAGATATGACTGGCCCTGCTTTGTGGGCTGAGGAAGTGCTGGAGGAAGTAAATGAGTATGTGTCCTATCTTAGCTTACTCAGGGACTAAGAGTGGGGAGAGCCGCTGTCTTGCATGCCGTCTACTAGGTTTGCTTGCGTAGTTACACCAGCTGTAAGTCTGTTAGGTGGAGGAGGAGCAGGGCCCGTGATGCTGGCCTGCCATCTTAGCTGCTCAGGAGCTAAGCAGCTGAAGCAGGTGGATGGAAAGTTCAGAGCCAGTCTGGACAATTTCATCAAAGCCTATCTCTAATTTAAATGTCAAAGAAGGCCCGAGGATGTAGCTCAGTTACTTGCCTAGGGTGAGGGAGGCTGTAGTGCGATCCCAGTACTGTAGAAGAACAAGACAAACAAAAGAATCAGGCTAACACGGTTCTGCAAGGTCCTTGGTTTCAGAGGCTCTCGGTGCCCACCCACATGATTCACCCCACGGCAAAGAGCCCATGATTCTGGAACACCCGAGTTTTCTATCAGTCAGAGAAATGCCCAGTGACTGAAAGTTCCGGGCAAATGATCCTGGGAGAAGCCTTCAGCTTGACGGAGGTGTAGATCCTGGCTTCCTCCCAAGCAGGACAACTAGCATATCAACACTGGAACGTTTGGTAACAAAGTGTGGCTTTCCTCTTTCATGTCTTCCTTCCTCATCCCTCTATTGGTGTTTTCTGAGGTCACTGAGTGGGTGAGTGGGATTGATATAAGTCACTCACCAATTGTAGGTCCTTTGATAATAATACCAGACAAAATATCTAGTTGCCTCTCTGATTTCTTTTTTGTTAGAAATAAAATCGGATGGTTCATTTCCAAGGTTGCTTCTAGCCAGCTTAGATGCAGCTTCCAGAAGACACTTGACTCCTGCTAATGCCCTACAGTCTGGTTAGTCCCCTCCACCCAAACTCTGTTAAGCAACCTCTGCCTGCCCCCACCACACAAACCAGAAGTTCAGAGTAGAAAATTCCTAATAACCAACCTTGCCTGCAAGGTCAGGCATCTGGTGAGCTTTGAAATAAACAGGACGTAAAACAGAGATAAACCCGAGTATGTTTGTTGAGAAAAGACAAAGGTAAGCAGGGGGAAGATAAGAACCAGATGACACCTAAGATTGCATTCCTAAAAGGGAGGATGGGTCATGTGTTCGGGCTTATAAAGGTTCTTTTCCTCAATAAACATGCCTGTAATTCTAGGTTGACACAGGTGTTTGCAAGATCATGAAATAACCCACCTCGATTTCACTACTCTGCATTTCCAGTGCTCTTATTATGAAGTGATTATTGTTTCTCCATTTATTCTTTATCATTATATATTCTTATTATGAAGAGACCATTGTTTCTTAATTTAAAAAAATTATTACATCTTTTTATTTGTATGGGCATGTGCACACATACACCACGGCACATGCAGAAGTCAGAAGATAACTCTGTGACGTCACATCTCTCCTTTCATCATGTGCATTTGGGTCATTAGACTTGGCAGCACGTGCCTTTACCTGCTGAATCATCTTCCCAGCCCACCTCTGTGGTTTCTCCCTCAAATTATTGCCTTTCCAACCACCTATATTCTCCCTAACTCCTCCTAAAACTCAGGCCTGCTTTGTTCATGGCGAGCCGTGCATTTCACAAAACCTCGTACTGTATGTGAAAGAAACAGGGCTTTACCCTTGTTCTCAGGAAGCTGGCAGTTTATTATTCTTACCTGCCACTCCGCCATTCTGTGGTGTCTGTGGACTTCCTGAGACATTGTCCAGCAGAGGTCACCTTGCAGTGTAGCAACAATCTGGCTAAGACAAGAAGGACAGCTGTAAAACAGGTAATGACCTGAGTGGTTTATTAAGTATCTTGGTGAGCAGAGGTTGGGGGAATTGACCTGTTGATTCAATGTTGTCTCCTCCCCAGGAAGGCATTAACTCTGTACCCATAAGTGGATGTTACCCATTGTCAGAGTAAGAACAGTCTCTTCCCTTTTCAGTCCAGGAGTGTTCATATGAAAATTTATCTATCTATCTATCTATCTATCTATCTATCTATCTATCTATCTATCTATCTATCTATTTATGTTTTTTGAGACAGGGTTTCTCTGTGTAGTTTTGGTGCCTGTCCTGGGTCTCGCTCTGTAGACCAGGCTGGCCTCGAACTCACAGAGATCCTCCTGGCTCTGCCTCCTGAGTGTTGGAATTAAAGGCATGGGCCACTGCCACCCGGCTGAAAAATTATTTATTTTTGTTTTATTTCTTTTGGTTATCTTGAGACAAGGTCTTACTTTGTAGCCACGGCGGGCCTGCAACTGGCTTTGTAGACCAGGATGGTCTTAAACTCACAGATATCTACCTATCTCTGTCTCCAGAGTGCTGGGATTAAAGGCATGAACCACTACATATTGCTTTAAAAAGATTTATTTGTTTTTATTTTATGTGTATGAATATTTGCCTGTGTGTACATGAGTGCACTGTATGTATGCCTTGTGCTCACAGAGGCCAGAAGAGGACGCTGGAGGCCCTGTTGCTGTAGTGATGGACAATTGTAAGATGTCCTATGGATGCTGAGAACTGAACCTGGGTCCTCGGGAAGAACAGTACACTCCCTCCCACCCCATTAATTTTATTATTAATGTTGTGAATTAAGTTCTGACAGTGAGTCATTTTACATTCCCAATAAAAAAGCATTTTTAAATGCATTGCTGGATTTGATTAGCCAAGACTGTATTTTTGAAATCTTTTAAATATAGAAGGTTTGAATTTTCTATGCCTTGAATAGCTGATAGACTATACATATTTTTTTTTTTTCTGGAGCTGAGGACCGAACCCAGGGCCTTGAGCTTGCTAGGCAAGCGCTCTACCACTGAGCTAAATCCCCAACCCCAGACTATACATATTTTTACATGAGATATTGAAACTTCTGACCCATTTCTAAGGTCAAGGTTTCTATTTTTTCCAGGATATTTTGGTATCTTTATAGCAATTTTCCCACTTCATTGTTTTCACCTTTATAGGAATAACATTATGTATAGTTTCCTTCTACTTACAGCTTCCATTTTCCTCAGAACATTATTTGTTCTCTCTTTCAATCTACAGTTCCAGAAATCTGGGTGTTTTGTTATTTTCCCTTTCAGCAAAAACTAAACTTTGGCACTGTTGAGCTTTCCCATAATATTTAACTTTGTAGTATGAACTTAATTTTCTTTCTTTTTGTACTTTATTTTTGTGCATTTTTTTGTTTTTCTAATTTAAGCTAAATACTTCCCCATTAATTTTCAGCCTGTGTTCTAATAAATGCATTTAAAGCTTTATATTTTCTCATTTATTTATTATGTGTGTGTATGTGTGTCTGCATGAGTTTATGTGTACCACATGCATGTAGGTGCCCGAGGAGACCAGGAGAGGGTATCAGATTCCCTGGTGTCATCTGACGTGGGTGCTGGGGACCAAACAAGAACAGTAAGTGCTCTTAACTGCTGAGCTCCCAAAGCTCTACATTTTCCTTTAAGTACTATTATTATTGCTTGATATTCCACAGACTTTAACATATAATACTTTTTATAATGTCACTCTGAAGCTCTCCTCAAGTTCCATAATAGTAATTACTATGTGGGGTTGGAGAGATGGCTCAGCAATTATGAGTTCTTCCTGCTCTTCCAGAGGATTGCAGTTAGCTCCCCAGTACCCATGTGAGTGACTCACAACTGCTTTTAACTCTAGCTCCAGGGCATCTGGTGTTCTCATAGGCTTCCAGAGGCACTTGCATGCTGTGGACACACACACACACACACACACACACACACACACACACACAAATATTAATAGGTAATTGTTATATTTCTCTGTTCCACGTTATTAAGAATTGTGTTTTAGCTGGACGGTGGTGGTGCATGCCTTTAATCCCAGCACTTGGGAGTCAGAGCCAGGCAGATCTCTGTGAGTTCAAGGCCAGTCTGGTCTACTGAGTGACATCCAGGACAGGCATCAAAACTACACAGAGAAACCCTGTCTCAAAAAACCAAAAGAAAAACAAACAAACACACACACACACACACACAAAGAATCGTGTTTTAAGATTTTTAATTAATTTTTAGTTTAGCTTTTTGCTGTTGGCTTTTAAAATTTTGGAGAATTTCATATATGTAATACAATGAACTACGATCATATTTGCCCACCTTTACCCTCCTCCAACTCTCCCCAGGCTGGTGGCCACAAAACGGAGGGATTCTCTCTCCCCCAGGAACTAGCCACTGCTAACAGCCGCTCGGTATGAGGTGGGGCCTGGTGATCATCTGCCCTGCCTTCGTGGGAATTTTGACTGGCTTGCTCTTGCGTAGGTGACCACAGCCTCTGTGAGCTCATGATTGTGATAGCCATGTCATACCCAGACGACAGCATTTCACAACCTCCCTTCCTCCTGCCCTAGCCTTCTTTTCACCCCCCTCTTCTGTGATGTTCTCAGAGCCTGGGTGGAGGTGGGGTGGATAGAGATGTCCCATGTCTCTTGGTGTCAGTACTTGGGCCAGTTGTACATCTCCTCAATGACTTCTGCCCTCTGCAAAAAGAAGCGTAACTGACCAAGGTTGGGATCCGATAAATGCCATGGGCATAAGCATAAATATTTAGAAGGCAACTTGGCAGCATGGCCACTTAGCAAAACAACAACAGTAGATTCTTCTCTTTAAGTTGCTTTTGTTGGGTGTTTTGTTTGGTACTTTTCGGACAGGATCTCAGTATGTAGCCCTGGCTGTCCCAGAACTCACTTTGTAGACTAGGCTGTCCTCCAACTCACTGAGATCTGCCTGCCTCTGCCTCTGGAGTGCTGGGATTAAAGATACACGTGTGTACCATGTTTACAGTGTCCTTGGAGGCCATAAGAGGGTGTTGGATCTTCTGGAACTGGAGTTACAGACTGCTGTCAGCTGCCAGGTGGGTGCTGGGAACAGAACCCGGGTCCTATGGGAAAGCAGCCAGTGCTCTTAATCCGAGCCCTCTCTGCGGCCCCACGTGTTTGTTTTTGTCCTTGTCAAGTAACTGGATGGGTGAATGAAGAGAGGGTTGCCCTTTTGCCAACATACCCATAAAATCTAATAACCAGAGACTTATTTCTAAAATTTTACCACTCCTTTGTGATTAGCAATACTTCGTATGGTTCAACATTGAAAGACACATAATACGACACCACGGTTTTCCCAGCCTCCCAGCCTCCAGCCCTCTCGGCTGCAAACGGTTTAAATCTGTTCTCCAGAGGTGTTTTTTGCATGCTGGGCTTGTTCACTGTCGCTCACCACCCTTGTTTCTTTTTCTTTTCTCATTGGGAGGGTCTTGTTACATTGCTTAGGCTTGTCTGGAACTGATTATGTAGCCTGGACTGTTTGAATTTGTCATCCTCCTGCTTCAGTTTCTGTGAACACAGCCTGTGCCTCCAGGTCTGACTGAGATCATTTCCTTAGCAAGCATTAGGTGGCAGTATAAGACCACAAAAAGGATAGAGTCCGCGGCACCATGTCACATATACTTACATATGTGTGCATATATACATGTAAGTATACATATAAGTAAATGAATGGGAAATTAAAACTAAATTTAAAAAACTGGGTTAAAAATCAATTACAAAATTAGTTGTGAGGGCTGACTTGGGGACTCATAAGTATTTACTTTATCGAGAAAATGTATACTAAGTATTCTATACATAAATATGTTTATAAATTGCCCTTAAAAAAGAAAGAAAACAGCCAAGCTTGGTGGCACTCACCTTTAATCCTAGCCCTTAGGAGGCAGAAGCAGTGGCTCTCTGTGAGTTCAAGGCCAACCTGGTCTATCAGGGCTGTTACACAGAGAAACTCTGTGTTGAAAAGCCAAAGGGAGGAAGGGAGGGAGGGAGGAAGAGGGGAAGGGAGGGAGGGAGGGAGGGAGGGAGGGAGGGAGGGAGGGAGGTATGATCAAGTAGTTCCCTGGCCAGATTCCCTAATTATTCTCCCCAGGTCATGTGATTTCATCCGTCTTACACCTTTAAGCTGCTGGTATCTGATGATTTAAACCCACGCAGACAGGTAACCTGTAGTATCAAAGTGCTAATATCCAGGTTTGTATTTCTCCTGGCCTCCCATTCCTCATCCCTGCACTCCCCGGCCCAGTGCCTGGGACTCGTGCTCTGTCTTAGCTTCTTCTCCCATTGTCTTCCAGTGAAGTTCCAGACACAGGCCAAAATAGTTTGTCTGTTTCCTTAACGGAGCGGGAATCCCTGTCCCTGGTCAAAGCTTGCATTCCATACACATTGCCCCAAACACCCCTTTTCATTGGCTGTCATACTCTGGGAAAAATTCCCTAAATTTTGAGAGCTCTTTGGAAACTGGTTATGCTGCCCATGTGGTAAAGTATACAAATCTTAGCGGCTCAATGGTTTTCACACAAGTTCACACCTGTGTCACCACCAACCTTTTGTGACATAGGAGGCCTATGTCTGTCCTTGAACCAGGCCTGGTCATGCCCTCTCAATTATCCACAACTGTGACCTGAAAAGCCGTTTACTTACTTAGAGACTGGGTCGTGTTCTTGGTCCTTTACCTACTTTACCTTCCTTTATCTCCAGCTTCCCTTTTTGCTCTTACCTATGAGAGATCTCTCAGCTTCACCCACTAGTGTGGAAACATTCTATCTCTGTTATTCCCATTTGTGACCCAAAGTCTGGTGGGAAAACAAACACATTTGCCAATATATTAAGCTTTCGGATTGCTACAAACACGGAACACCCTTAAGGAGGTAGCATCCATCCACCAAATAAATCATTAGGTAACAAAAGTGCCTGTAATAGTAGACTGTGTGGGCAGGCTACAATTGCTTAGGAGTTTAATAGCTGCAATTAGCCTTGTTAATCTCTGCCTAAGACACTGTCTCACACAGTTGCAGTGGCTCATCAAGATCAGAAAAGTATCCCAGGCATGGTAGCACTCTCTTACGGTATAGCTAGCTAGAGCAGATGAGTTCCAGGCCAGCCTGGGCCACATAATCAGACCCTGTTCCTAAAAAGAAAACAAAATCAGAAACTCAACACTCACACAAAACCAACATCAAACTCACACTTCTCAGGTTTTACCAACTTCACGAAGGGTATCTCTGGTGGTTTGGATAGGAATGGCCCCCAAAGGCTCATGTATTTGGATGCTTGGTCATTAGGGAGTGGCACTACTTGAGAGGGATTAGGAGGTGTGGCCTTGTTGGAGGAAGTGTGCCCCTGGGGGTGGGCTCTGGGGTTCAGTGGCTTTCTCTCTTCCTGCTGCCTGCAGATCCGGGTGTAAAACTTTCAACTTCTCCAGCACCATGCCTGCCTTCCTGCCGCCACTCTCTCTACCATGACAGTAATAGACTAAACCTCTGAAACTGTAAGTCAGTCCCAATTAAATGCTTTCTTTCATAAGTGTTGCCACGGCCCCCGCCCCTCGCCCCCTGTGGTGGATGGGAAAGCTGGCCCTGAGGTCATCAGAGTGAGGGAATTGGCACTGTCCCCTCGTTAAGGGACATTATGGAGAACAGGCCCTGCATCTCGCCTGGACTTCACAATAGAGCTGACTCGGTTGATGCGGACACAGGTGGGTGGACCCTTGGGGGCAGGGACTCAGCAAAAGAGCAGGAGGACTGACCTCGCCCCCCCCCCCATCTATCATATGGTGGCATGGGTGAGGAAAAAATGCCCTCCCTCCCCTCACCCCCTGCCACTTGCGGCAGGTGAGAGAGCTGGCCCAGGGGCCATGAGAATGGGAGAACTGGCCCTGCACCTCACCAGCTGGAGCACACCTTGCCTGGGCAGCGCACTAGAACTGACCCTGATGAGCAGGGCCTGTGGGTGTGAGAGCAGGAGAGCTGTCCCCACCCCCTCCTTGGTATACTATGGGATAGCAAGCGCAAGGGCAATATGCTATCCCCTCCCACCCCTACGTACCTGGAACAGGCAGGAAAGCCGACCTCAGGAGCACGAGAATGGAAGAGCTGGTCCTGCCCTTCACCAAGCACAGCAATCCAGAGAGCAGGACCAGCAAGCACCTCCCCTGGGTAAACAGGAGACCTGCTTCTGGTGGTGTGAGTGCAGGTGAGAGCTGGACTGTCCCTGCTCCTTGCCGCCTGCCACACTGGGTGAGTCAGCAGGGCCAGTGCTGGAGAGCTTGCCTGGGTGGTGATGATGAGGGAAAACTGGCGGGCTGACCAACCCAGCTACCACCCAGGCCCAGAGCCAGGACTACAAGGTAGCCCACCCCAATACCTACCTCATCTATGGACTGCTGGAGCGTGTGAAGAGGACAAACCTACAAATCCAAAGCTACAGGAGCTCCATGACACAAGCAACAACGGGATATCCAAGAGGAGCCCCAGTGAGAGCCCAGTATTGACAGCGGAGCAGAAGCCAGAGGCTCTGGACCAGACCAATGGCTCGTTGCAGTGAACACTTACAAGTAAAGATGTATGGACTAAAGAGTATGCTGTATGACTCACTGGGCCACACTATAGCTTCCATGCGGAGACTTTTTTTATTTTTTATTTATTTATTTATTTATTTTGTGTGTGGGGGGGTTGTATTTTTTTGACCCTTTAAATTTTGTTTTTGAGGGGGAGATTGCAAGGGCAGAAGATGGAAGTAGGGGGATGGGGAGATGAGTGGGATTCTGGGATGCATGATGTGAAATCTATCAAATATCAATAAAAAGTTTAAAAAAAAGAGTTTTCTGGTCAGGGCATCTCTTCACAGCAGTAAAACACTGACTAATGCAGTATTTTTTATTATTTACTTAATTATTTTGAATATTTTATTTTATTCTTATTTATGTGGATGTAGGTGGGCATGTGAATGTGAGTGCAGTGCCCACAAAGGCCAGAGGAATTGGATCCCTGGGAATTGAAGTCACAGGTGGTTGTGAGCTACCTGATATGGGTGCTGAGAACTGGGCTCAGGTCCCGAGCAACAGCAGTGTGTGCTCTTACCTGGTGGGCCTCCTCTCCAGCCCTCTCAAGGGCATCTTTTAGGAGAAAATGTTAAGAGCAGGAACTTTCTGTCCATTCTTCTTTCTTTCTGGTACAAGGTCCTCCCACATCCCACATCATGTAGTCATCTGTTTAAATTTTGTTCCCAATCTACATGACATCTAGGATATCTAAATAGCTCATTAAAAAAAGTCACATTAACAAGAAGATAAACAGATGGCCAACCATCATGAGAGGAGCTTAGCATCGCTAGGCATTAGGGAAATGAAATCAAAACTTGAGGCACTAGTTCACCTCCAGGAGGATGTCTGGGAGGAAAAAGGTGGAGGAAGAGACAAGAGTTGGTGAGGAAGTGGGAAAACTAGACCTGTCATCCGTTCCCAGTGGGAATGTAAGGTGGTGTGGCTGCCATGGAAAACAAGTGGGTGGTTTCTCAAAAGCAGGACCACTGCATGGTCAAGTAGTTCAAGTCCTAAACAAATACCCAATTAGAGAAAAACCTGGATGCTCAAGCATATCATTGTTCACAAAGGTTCTCAGCAGCACTGTTCACAATAGTTAAAAGGCAGACAACATCCAAGCACCTCTCAGCTGATAAATGGATACACAAAGCATGGCATATATACACAAAGGAATGTTACTTAGCCATGAAAAGGGAAGAAGCATCGGTGTTACAATCTGGGTGAATCTTGAAGACATTGTGCCAAGTGAACAAAGCCAGACACAGAAGGTCATATAACTGATGTTTCTATTTATATGGGATGTTCAAAAGATGTGAATCCCATTGAGTTAGGAAGTAGTTTTCCATTAAATTCCTTTATAACAGGAGATCTGATCATGTATTACAGTGGTCATTTCTCATCTCCTTTAATGGGGCACAAATTCTTAGGCTTTATTTTCCCATGACCCTGATCTCTTACTCTCTCTCCCCCTTCCCTCCTTTCCCCTCCCTTTTCCTCTTTATTGGAACTAGGTATTTAATCCAGTTTCTTATTCATATTAAACATGCATTCCACCACGAAGCTGGTATTGCCCAGGAGTGCAGGAATTGTGAGAGTCAAAGTTACATTTTAAGTTTTAATTGTAAGTCTTAGAGATCCATGAAACAAAAATTCCTCTGATCTGTTAGCTCCTTGTCCAACGACAAATAGTTCGTGAAATGTTGGAGGCTATTGTTTATGGGAGATAGCAAATCACATGTTTTCACTCCCCTAAACAAGTTTGTTTGACCCATCTGCACCAGATGTGCTTGGTCACATGTGGGTGGGAGGTTCACAGGCAGGAAATAAATCAGGATGTATACTTGCCCCTGATTGGATGTAGGCTGGAGCTATGTCAGGATGTATGTTTGCCCTTGATTGGACCTGATGGGAAATATTTAAGCTGATGCAAAATTTGATTCAGGCCATTTTTTTTTCCTCTGGGAAACCAGAGGTAGACTTTGTCAGAACCCATCCACCTGGTCAGTATTTAATTAGAGCTTGCTACAAATTTGGCCTTGAATTGTGGTAGTAGTCTTATTCTTGATTGGTAGGATTAACAGAATGAGTTAATTTTCTCCACCAATTAAAAAAAATCAAAAGGCAAAAATAAGTTGGAAAGTCAAACAAAGCCAAAGTTTATTTTAAAAGAACAATTGTATTAGAGTAAAAACAAAGCAAATAAACAGGGCAGGAGAGCTATAGATCTCAGCAGCTGGCCAGAGGAGGAGACTGGAGGAGAAAAGGGAAAAGCCATGCTGTGTGAGATAAGCAGGCTGGAGGCCAGACACTTGGTGGAAGGAACGGAGGTTTAGGGAAAGAATAAGAAAGGCCAAAGCACCAGAAAAAGCATACTTAGGCTCTGGTCAGCATCAGAAAGAAAGAGATAAAAAACCAAGAACAGTAAAATAGTTCCATCAGGACTCAAAGTCTGACAGAACCAGCCAAATCTCATGGTAGCTCTAGGGACTGGGCTAGGGAGTGGCAATCCTGGGAGGAAAAGGATATTATCTCATTAAAGGGATAATTATTCCACCTATCTCTTTAGCGTGGGATAAGGTGAGCTGGACTTTCTAGGGGTGGTTTCACCTCACTAAGGAATAGTTTCCTGGTTGTATGAGTAACTTTGTTATGTTTTAGGTAGCTTGGGTGTTAGGTTGTTATAGAATATTATTTTAACTAGACAAAGATGTGCTACATTTGTTTATGCTGCAGAAAATTACTTGAACTGTGTAAAGGTGTGTTACATTTATGCTGCATTTGTTTAATGATGTAAGGATGTGTGTTTAATTGTGTAAAGATATGTTGCATCTGTTTCACCTTGCCTGCCCAAGGCATCTGATTAGTTTAATATAGAGCTGAATGGCCAATAGCTAGGCACAGAAGAGATAGGTGGGCCTGCCAGGCAGAGAGAATAAATAGAAGAAATCTAGGCTTAAGAAGAATAAGGAGACTGTCAGAGAGAATGGAACAGAGATGTGCCTATTTATCCTGGATAGGTGCCTGCTTGAGTCTGGAGAGGTGGTACTAGCACTGATATCCCAGAAGCTGGGGATGGCAGGCCAAATCGGGGGATGAGTGTGAGCCACCGACTCCCGACTCCCCCACTCTCCACATTATCCCTTGCCAACAGGAAGTAGCCAGATTTGAACCAATGCTCATATATACCCCAGAAGGTTGAGATGTTGGAAATCTCTGCTCCTCCCATTCCAGACCCTGCCCAAAGAGAGCCCGCCAAGCAGCAGCAGTTCCCCTGGGGCTGCTCAAAGCCGGCCTACAGGATAGGATATTTAAGGCCCCCTCTTGGGAGCAGCCTCGTGGTCTCCCCTCTTTCTTGAGACCACCTGGGAATGCTTTGCTCAGATTAAACCTGGTCTTATTAAAAAAAAAAAAAAAAAGACAGAACAAGAGAAGGAGGAGGAGAGAATGAGGGAGACACCCAGGGCAAGCCAGGCAGACACCAGACAGACAGACATAGAGAAGCAGTGAAAATAAGATATACAGAAGTAAGAAAGCTCCCAGGCAAAGGTAGATAAAGAGAAACAGGATAATTAAAGTTAAAAGAGCTAGCCAAAAATGTACCTAAGCTAGGCTGAGCATTAAAAACGAATAATAAGTCTCTGTGTGTCATGTCTGGTTGGTGGCTTAAAAGAAAAAGCCTCCTATGTTAGGTCTCCACCCAGGCCAGAGATTTCATCTTTTTGACCGGAAAGAACTAGTTTTCCCTGGATGGGCGGGCCTTTCTGTTGCTGTATCCAAGATACACAACAGCTCTAAGAGTTAGTTATTTAAAATGCCTCTCAGTTTGGGTTCAACTAGCAATCATGGGGCTAATTTCAGAGTTTACCTTTTTGACAAGAGTACCCTAAGCAGGGAGTGGACCTTTCTGTGCTTCTGGTTAGCAGGCAGGTGGTGTGGCTCCTCCCACAGCTGCTCATTGCTTCAGCGGTAAAGGCATCTTGGCTTTGCGGGGAAGAGGGGGGGGGGCTTCCACTGTTAAGTTTCCACACTTCCTTTTGAAATCAGTAAGCATCTTGTGGGGAAACACTTTGAGAGCAGCAAATACCCACCTACTCCCCAAATTTCTATCCATTAACTTCATATACTGATCAGTGATCTCTCTCTCAAAAAAAAAAAAAAAATAGCACCTGTTATTGGAGGCTGTGTTCTTGGTTCCGAAGGCTCTCTAATACAGGATGCCTCAGCCAGTGCTGAAGTGACCCATGAGAAAGTTAAATCTGTTTGCAGAAAATCACACCTTGCACACTGTGAGTTTAAAACAGCAGATTAAGTTTTGAGGTAATTCTTAGTCTTCTCAGATATGGGTAGACATAGTAACAATTTGGTGATTTAAAGAAACAAAGTAATACTTTATAGGAGTCCAGAAAAATCTGGATCATTTCATTCATTGACATTTCCAATGTATTAAAATATAAGTAGCAAAAAGGATTTTGAATATGATAAAGAAAAAAAAAAGAATAGGGTTGCCTGTGGGCTGGGACTGGGTTCTCTATGGAGAATCACTATAACTTTATCAACCTCCCTACATATCTGAATACTTAAAAAAATAAAATGTTGGAGAAATATGGGTCACTGTAAAGTTATGGCATATTAACAGGTAAAAGCTTTTAACAGGCCAAAATACAATGCAATGAAGTTGTGCCGTCCGTCTTCAGGATAACCGTAGGAAGTACTGCTAACACGGCAATGTCAAAGGTGCGGTGTAGTCAAGGACACGAAGTTAGCATTGGATGAAGCAGTTTTTCCATTTTTAAATTCTGTCAGCTCAAAATCGTACCACATTCTGTACCAACTTGAAATTTTATATAAACTTTGGACATTTCATCAATTTGTTGAGCCCATAAGACAGTATGGTCCTTGTCTCCCATACACTGGGATGGTGGCATTCATTATTAATGGCTCCCACTACATTTTACAGAGGAAAGCAATAACCCCATGCAGTCTGTCTGCGCAGGAGCCCCGCCTGGCCTCTGGCCCACTCCGAGACCCCGCAGCTCCTTGTTGTGACTAAAACAAATCACAAAGCTTTATTAACATTTACTAAGCAGGAGGTGACAGGGCCTTCCCATCTCTTTCTATTCATGGCTTCAAATTAATAATTAGTCATTTGAAAAATGAGCCAATCTGTCTCCTGGAAGGGGAGAGCCCTGAGCCAAGCCAATTAGCATCTTGGTTCAGGCTGCCTTGGGAATTTAATGTAGTTTCATGGCCCATTTAAGGTCTCAGAATATTGTTGTGTCCTGAAGAGGGAAGTCATGATTGTTAACTGAGGGGAGGGCCCTGGGGACCCATATGCTGAGGATGCTCCGCTGGAGTGGCTGGTGAGGGCCCTGGGGCCAGCAGCCTTTGTCCAGGCCACATGCCTGCTCTATTCTTTTCCCAGGACTTAGCAGCTGGCTGTGGGGAGGGCAGGCCTTCACCACCAGCAGAGGGAGTGGCCACCGCCCCAAATAGCTGCACACTTGAGCAGGTCTTTTGTCTGTCCAGAAGACATTCAACTGCCCATTGCCAGTTGGCCTCCTCACAAAGGAGGGTAGTGGCCCTGGGCAGGGCAGTCTGTCTGTGCAGCATATTGTTGAGGGGCAGAGTTTGCACACCAACAGCTTGTCAGTTACTCCTTCCAAGGATGTGTGCAGGGAGTGGACGCAAAGGGACGAGCGAGCGAGGGTGTGGGGAGTAGGGACCCAACCAGACAATTTAATTAGGGAGCTTCAAAGAACCATAAGATTAAGATACCGAGCTCTAGGAGAAACCTGTGTGATGATTTGGCTCTTTTCTCTCTCAGGAACTACCCATACCTGATGATATATATATATATATATATATATATATATATATATATATATATATATATATATATATATATATAGAGAGAGAGAGAGAGAGAGAGAGAGAGAGAGAGACATGATCTCATGTACTCCAGGTTTGCCTTCAAATCACAATGTAGTGAAGGATGGCCTTAAAATTTTGTTTCTCCTGCCTCCACCTCCCAAAAAATGAGATTACAAACACAAGTCAACACAATCGCACCTGACTCACAATTTTATTTAAGTAAATTTCAAAGACTCCTAGATTTAACAACTCTTGTTGGGGGGAAAAATACTTCGAGTCATTCTGACTTAAACATCTGCTTCTTGGGGAGGAAAAAAAAAGGCAGGCAGTGGTGGTGCACACCTTTAATTCCAGCACTCATGAGGCTGAGCCAGGTAGATCTCTGTGAGTTCGAGGCCAGCTTGGTTTACAGACTGAGTTCCAGGACAGCCAGGGCTGTTACACAGAGAAATCCTGTCTTGAGAAACAACAACAACAAAAATCTGCCTCTTGGGCTGGGGCGATGTCTCAGTGTACAAAGTGTTTTCTGTGCAAGTATGTGGACCTGAGTTCAATCCCCAGCACCCATGTGAAAAGCTGGGACTAATGGTGGGCCCCTGGGGCTTGCTAGCTTGCCAGCCATCCTTAGCTAAATCAGTGGTCTCCGGGCCAGTGAGAGACCCAATCTCAAAAGGCAAGGTAGATGGCACTGGAGGAGGACACCTGAGGTTGATTTCTGGCCTCCGTACACATATACACACATACACACCTGCACACACACAAATTTAAAAAAAAAAATCTGCTGCTGCTTTCCCAAGAAGTTGCCACGGACAGAAGTTTAAAAAATAGTTGAAATGGGGACAAGAACAGCCTGGTGCTGTCTTTCCAGATTCGGTTCATTAACACCCCTCCCCCACTCCTACACACGCCCAAGGGCCCGGGGGGGTCAGCAGACATCATTGCCATTGTCAAGGGGTAAGGGAACAGACTGGACTTAGGTAACCAGGCAGAAACTCCAACCGAGTCTGGCTGGTCTCCATGTTGGTTCTGAGTGCCATCTCGCTCTCCCCTTTCACAACGGTCCCTGTCACCCCTCCTCCCTACCAGGTGCAGCCACGGCCCTTGAGTGTCCCCTGGGCAGTAGGGTAACGCCCACGCTATAGGATAATGAGCCATGTTGCGGCTGGCTTTAGGCTTTGCTTTACGTGCTCAGCCTCATAGCAGCACCTAGCATGGGGCTGGCATCCTCTGTGCATGGTGAGCGGAGTTCCGTGACCCCACAGCCAGTGAGCAGGGTGAAGTCCTTAAAACAAAACAAAACAAACAAAAAAAACCAGCACAGCACAGGGAGACAGTATCACAGAACCATTCTGAGATCCAGATGGAACTGGTAAAGAAAGCTGCTCTCATGGAATTTGAGATCAGAAATGTCTTGAGGGAAGTGACATTCAGTAGGGGAGGAGGAAGACAGGGTGCTGTGACTAGGCTTATGGTGACAGGCAGCCGTGAGGACAGAGGCCTGTTCAGCAGTCCTTAGGGGTTCTGGCGGGGCTCAGGTGGGCCTGCAAAGCTGGCATAGTGACATGCCTGAAAACTGAATGGGGTGTTCACTCAAAGTGGAGCCTGAAAAGGGGGCACCCTTGCCTGGAGTTCCAGGAGCAGCTACTACTGGAATTCTGGAAGCATGGATTTTAGGAGGTGCAAGGAAAGTGAGCAGGGAGCTGGGCCCCCTGCCCAGCACCCAAGGCCCTGCCCCTGCGCTCTGACTTTGCTGGGTGGCCTCAGTTTCCAAGGGCTGAACTCTTGGTTGGCACCTGGCCTGGGAGGTGTTCCGGCTGGTGTCCAGACTTAGGATGCCTGGTGACAGGGATGGAGACCGCAGTGGCCCGCCTCTGACATTCGCACATTGTCAGCACTCTCCGCTCGTGAATTCATGATTCACCCACAGTCACTTGTCAAATAACCCAGCTCCAGAGCCACAGCAGCTGCACCGCTGGTGACCGAGCTGGCTGGGGAGGCTCGGGGTGAGATGTCAAAGAGAGTTAGCGTGAGAGGCCCGGGAAGGGAAAGGTGGAACCTCCATGCTGTCTGTCCTGGGAAGTACCAGGGCTTTCCTAGGACATCGCTGATGTCCCTGAGGGCGTAAAACTGAGACTCCATTGGAGGAATACATATTGTGCCGATTCCTAGAGAGATGGTCACCTTGGCCTGATTGTGACAGACCACCCTGTTTTAGTCAGGGTTTCTATTGCTGTGATGAAACACCATGACCAAAAAGCAAGTTGGGGAGGAAAGGGTTTATTTGACTTACACATCACTGTCCATCAAAGAAGAAAGTCAGGACAGGAACTCGAACAGAGCAGGAACCTGGAGGCAGGAGCTGATGCAGAGGCCATGGAAGGGAGCTGCTTACTGGCTTGCTCCACATGGCTTGCTCAGCCTGCTTTCTTATAGAACCCAGGACCACCAGCCCAGGGATGACATCACTATAATGGGCTGGGCCCTCCCCCATCAATCACTAATTAAGAAAATGCCTTACAGCTGGATTATTATTATTTTTTTTTTCCGAGACAGGGTTTTTCTCTGTGTAGCTTTACACCTTTCCTGGATCTCGCTCAGTAGACCAGGCTGGCCTCGAACACACAGAGATCTATCTGCCTGGCTCTACTTCCCGAGTGCTGGCATTAAAGGCGTGCACCACCACCTCCTGGCTTGTAGCTGAATCTTATGGAAGCATTTTCTCAGTCAAGTTTCCCTCCTTTCAGATAACTCTAGTTTGTGTGTCAAGTTGACATAAGACTAGCCATCACACACTCCAAGTCACGCCACACCCACCTAAGAGTCTACCCAAATCTTCTCTATGTTCTTGCATACTCTTGGGTTACTGCACTATAGTCCCTATACACACATATAAAGGAAATTTTCTTTTGAGGAAATGTTAATTCCAAAGATGAAAGGAAAAAGACCACTGACCCAAATCATTATGGCCAAATTAATTAAAGCAAGCAATTAATTAAAGCAACCTTTTTATTGGGGTACATGAGCTGTCTCTCCCTAAAAGTGGGGTTCAAGAGATCAGCCTTGGATGTGAGGAAGACAAGTTTTTATAGCTCAGGGGTAGGGGTTTCCAAATGGGGGATTTGGCGGGCAAAATAGGGTTACTGGAGCAGAACATAAGCATAACAAATTAGACATAACTACCTTCTAATACAAAGACATGATTGAAAGGTGGTTTTAACAAGGTAGTCATAACAATGGGTAGTCATAACAACCTTTTGAAACAAATGTAGGGTTGCAAGATGGTTTTAAAACAAAGAATGGTTGCTGTTTCCTGAAACAGGGGGTACAGAACCATTTGTAGTCAAGGTTATAGGTGGGACATAGCCTAATCCTTGAGGAACAAGTCTAATCATAAACAGGAATGAACCTAGTTTGTCTTTACTATAAGATGGTTTTTAAGCCCAAGACAGAGACAGGCTGGTTCATCAGAAATACAGTGGAGATGTGGAAAGACCTTTCCCCTCCCACATGTCTCCCTGCAGCTGGAGAGACAGAAAAGGTGCTCAGAGTCCCGGTGCCCCTTGTGCATGGGTGTCAATTGTGGCAGAGATCAGAAGGGTGACATTGGTAGCCAGTGGCATGCTGATAGCCTGTGGATGCCACAAACATGCCTAGTGAGAGCCACTTGTGAGCTGACTTTCCTGAGAGCCAAGAACTGGATCAGAGTTAAATATGGACCCTTCCTCAGGTGGTACTGGGGTAGGTCTTGGCTTTGTCACTCCTTTGCTTTGGTTTTTCCCAAGCAGACCGAAGACTAGGATTTGGGTGCAAGAATAGTTGGCTCTCTGTATCTGCAAGTTCCTGTTTGTAGATTGAAGCATCCGAGGATCAAACTATTTGGGGGAAAATGCATCTATACTGATTATACCAAAGAATTTTTCTTGTTATTCCCTAAGCAATACAATGTTAGAACTATTTACATACTGTTATCATTTGAAATTTTAGTGACTCTTCCCAGGGCTCCTGTTAGAAGCTCTGTTGGGAGGTGTGGCCTAAAGGGAAGTCTTGGGTCACTGGACATATACCCTGGGAGGGGCTGTGGAACCCTGCTCTCTTGCTCCTTGGCCATGAGAGTACTCCTCTCATGATGCATTGTCCCACCACAAGCCCAAAGCAACTGGGGCCAGAGGATCAGAGACTGAAGGCTCCCAAACTGAGTCTCTCAAGCCTCGGCTCTCTCTCAATTGATTGTCTCAGGTGTTTGTCCCAGTGATGGGGAGCAGACTCGAATAAGCACTTCTAGGTATGTGTGTTACAACTTATGTAGCAGTGATCTGAAGTACACAGGAGGCTGAAAGGAAACTGTATATAGTCACAACACTATATAGTCAGGATCCCCATTTTACACAAGGGACCATGGATTTTAGTATTTGGGGGTTCCTGGAAGTAAAGCCCTGCATCCCCTGAGGGATGACTACAGTGTGCCTGTGATAGAATCCTGGACAACTCCAACAGGGGAGTGGGGTTGGGGAGAAGGTACAGGGCAGGGTGTCAGGTAACCAGTGTGGGCAGTCAGGGAGGAGGAAGACCAGGCTGCAGGGAAGGAAAGAAAGAAACTTGAAAATACAGATTACAGAAAATAGGCAAAAGGAAAAAGATCCACACCACCCAGAGGCTACCATTTATTCTTTAACATATATGCTTACAGAACAGTTAAAATGCCAGTAAAAGAGGTCAGGGAAAGGCCCCATGGCTCAGGTGTTTGCTGCACCAACGTGAGACCTGGAGTTGGGATCTCCAGAACCTGCGTGGGTGATGAGCAGCCATGGCTGCCACCTCCAATTCTAGTCCACAGAAGCAGAGACAGGGGATCCCCAGAACCAGGCTGACCAGCCAGGCTCGACACATCAGCAAGTCCTGGGTTCAACTGAGAGAGCCTGCCTCAGTGAAAAAGGTGGGGAGCGATCAGGGTCATCAACCTAAGTCTCTGCATGAATTCACATACGTGTGCATGTACAGTGGGCCCACACACATGTGAACATGAATGCACACACACAAAAAAACTAATACTAAGTACACATGAAGACAAATGTCAGATGGTGAAAGGTGAAGAAGACAGTTAACAAATTGTCTCTCCTCTGTGATACCAAATCATAAAATTGTACACGGACTGAAAATTATTTAAATGCAACATGCCAAGCTGGGTGTGGTGGCACGTGCCTTTAATCCCAGCACTCAGGAGGCAAAGGCAGGTCGATGTCTGTGAGTTCAAAGCCAGCCTGGTCTACATAGAGAGTTACAGGATAGCCAAAGCTATGTAGAGAGACCTTGTCTCAAAAACAAACAAAAAAGCCCCCCTGCCCCCCACACTCAGACACGGAACATACCAAAAATGTTAACAGGGCTAATTTATGGATCAAAGGCTTAAGAGGAACTGTTATTTTCTTATTTCCTTCATTTTCCACAATAGACACAGAGATTTTATAGCCAGAAATGAAGAGCCACTTTAGAAAGTAATCATGGTTATTGTTGAAGTGAGAAGCTGTTGGGCATCCGTGTGGGATGGATGAGCAGCTTATTTCCTGTCTGGTGACTGTGGGGCTGTTGTGTTGTTTTGAGCTCTGCTCCCCTATAGGAAAAAAAAAATCAAATCAGATTGTTATTCAATTCCCTGACATTAACACATGACATTTCAGGCGTGCGTATGCCCTGTGGTCAGTTGATTGGCATGGGGATTATGCCATTGGGGGAATGAGTATGGAATTTGCTAGATGCTTTGCTCTAGTAATCAGGACTTTATCTCTAAGCTAAGAGAGAGGATTGAGTTCCTTAACAATGATCAGAAAATGCTTTTAGGAAGATTCCTTTCCTAAGCAACAATTTCTTAAGTTTTCAGTAAACACGTGGATCACCTTAGCTTGGCGGCTAAGCACCTTGGCCTTCAAAATCAACAAAAGAATGCCATAGGGTCTATAGAGAAAAATTACCTGAAAGAGAAAAAAAATAATGAAGGGGTGAGTGCTGTTATTCATGAAATGTTGGCAAGGTTCTCTGGCCCTAGTCCTTTCTGTGGGGACTTTGATTTTCCTCAAGTGGCAAGACTGTCATCACCAGCTACCAGAGTATTCCCTGATGGACGGAAGGGACAGTTTGAAATTTAGGTTTTAAAACCAGATTCACAGTGCTGGGTATATTGCAACATTATGGATCAATTGTAAATTCTGTTTGAAAGTGTGTGGTTGGTTGGTTGGAAGAAGGGAGATGCTTCCTGTAGGCGTCCAGAGAGAAGGTGTCCTAGCTCTGATGTCCCTCTGGAGCTGCTTGAGAGCCCAGGACACATCCCTGATGTCTTAGTTACTTTTCTATTGCTGTGGAAAGACACCACAACCAAAGGAACTCATAAAATATAACATTTAATTGGGGGCTTGCTTACAGTTTCAGATGGTGAGCCCATGACCATCATGGCAGGAAGCATGGCAGTTGGCAGGCATGGTGCTGGAGCAGTAGCTGAGAGCTTACATCTATCTGGTCCACAGGCACAAGGCAGAGAGAAAGAGTGACTGGACGTGGTGTGGGCTTATTGAAACTTCAAAGCCCATCCCCAGTGACACACCTGATAATTCTTCCCAGAACAGTTCCATCAGCTGGGGGACCAAGCATTCAAACATATGAGCCTACAGGGGCCATTCTCATTTCAAACCGCCGCACCTGGTGTGGCCCAGTACTTACACCTGTTGTCATGCCCCAGTACTTACACTTGTTGTCATGCCCCAGTACTTACACCTGTTGTCATGCCCCAGTACTTACACTTGTTGGGACTTGATAATAGAATTGCCATTTTCTGCACTTCCTTAGGAGCCCTATTTCTCAGGGACAAGGGAATGATTGCATCATTGTGTGAGGCTCAAAGGATTTCAGACTCAAGGTAGAAATATCCTTCATGAAGACAGAAATTATGTGTCTATGTTGACTAAATACAAGATCAGAGTCCAGCACGTCATCACCACTAAATAAATATTTGTTGACTAAACAGATCTGGAATGGAGTTTCTCTCAGTGCCATTTTACCCAGTTGATTATGTGGCTCCTAATACATAGCATATTGTGTGTGTTTTATTTTTCCCTATTCTTTTTTATTTTTATTATTTTTTATTTACACATATCTGTGTGGATGTGTATCATGTATGGGGGAAGGATATGCCCATGCAGACTAAAAGTAGGTGTTGAATCCCCTGGAGCTGGAGTTATAGATAGTTGTGAGCTGCCTGACATGGATGCTAGGATGTTTCTTGTGACCTTTTACACACAGTGTTTCCAGATTAACCAAACGACTGAATCAGAAATTCTCTTTTCTGGATAAAGTTTGATCCTGAGTTTTCATCCTTCTGCCTCTTGTGGATTCTTTCAGATGTCTAGCTCTGGAGTTCCTAAATAAGCCTTTGTTTATTCCTTGCTTTGATCTGAGTGTTGATGCCCTCCAATTCACATGTTGCACGCTAACACCTAGTGTGATGGAATTAAGAGGTGAAGTCTTTAGTAGACAGTCAGGTTGTGAGCATTCTGAGCTCACAAATGGGATTAGTGAGTGTCCTCATTTCATGTCTGTTGCTGTGGTAAAACATTATGACAAAAAGCAATTTAGAAAAAGAGTTTAATTTAAACTTACAATTCCAGGTTATAGTAGGCCAAACATTGTGGCAAAGTCAAGGTAGTCATATCACATCCACAGTCAAGAACAGAGAGAAATGAATGCATACATACTTGCTTGCTTGTGCTCCACCCAATTTCTCTGTTTTACATAGTTCAAGACTCCTTGCCAGGGAATGATGCTGCCCATAGTGGGCTGTATCTTGCCCTGTCAATTAATTTAAGACAACCTACAAATATGCCTACATGCCTACCTAATGTGGACAGTCCCTCACTGAGACTCTCTTCAGGTGATTCTAAGTTGTGTCAAGTTGACAATTAAAGCAAGAGAGCCTGTTAGTCTCTTTTGCCACAGAAGGACACAGGGTCTGTCTCCCACTGCCTTCTATTCCGTCAGGATGCTTAGAAAGTACAATCTGTGAGTGAAGCACATAGGTACCATCACAAGGGGACAGAAGGAAAGTAAACACTGGAGCTCTAATCTGCTTCCCATTAAGAGCATGCTTTAAGTCTAGGGAGATTCCTCAGGAGGTAGTATAGCAAGACTTTCTTGGTACCAACAGCTTTGAAATAATGACATGGAGACTTATTAATTATGAAAGCTTGGCCTTTGGCTTAGGCTTGTCTCAACTAGCTCTTATAATTTAAATTAACCCATTTATATTAATCTACATTCTGCTGTGTGGCATACCTCTCTTCCATCTTGCACCTCCTGTTTCCTGTCCATGTCTGGCTGCCGACTCTCCCTTTCTTCTTCCCAGAGCTCTCTCTGTCTGGAAGTCCTGACTATACCTCCTGACTAGATATTGGCCATTTAGTTTTTTATTAAACCAATCACAATGACCTATCTTTACACAGTATAATCAAATTATCTCACAAAATTTCCACCTTTTTGTCTAAATAAAAAGGAAAGGGCTTTAACTATATGCAATAAGAACAATTGTCAGGTAAAATTTGTATTTATAATATCTAGTTCATTTGTATTTGGCAAATTTGGAAAAAAATACTCCATCATCTATCCTATTTTGGTGAGTCCAAAGTTTTGTACCTAATTCACTTTCTATCCTAACTTGTAATATCAACCCAAAACTATTTTTTTAGACCTCAAAACATTTTCTTAGATAAACAATTTAAGCTTTTATGTCTCTCAACCTTATACACTTTACATCTCTTTTGTGAGTTTCTTTTCTGACTTTGGTAACAAGGAAAACTGTACCTATAACTATCTAATCTTCAACTCCATCAGAGACCCAAAATACTACCTGAGTAGTCAGAAAGTACAGAGCAAACAACTTCTAAAACTATAGAAATGACAGAAACAGCTGTATGTATAAAAAACATACATAATCTACAGAACAAACCAAGAAGCACCCACCCCACCTCTTGGGAATGTAGGCATCATGTTCTTAAAATTACTTCCTGTTATCTGGGGGCAATGGTATCTTTAGGAGACCCTGAGAAAATTGGGATAATAATCAAGTCCTGGGAGAGCTAGCTGTATAATATTTTATTTATTCTCTATGTGATGGAAGAGTGTAGAGCTATCTGAAGTCTTGGCTGGAGTAGTCTATGAGGCTGGACTATCTCAGGTAGTAGCTTTAAAGATGTTCTGGATGGAGAATTTTGAAGAAAATGCAACAGATGCATTCTGAGAAGCTGGATCACCTGGGCTACTTGTCTTCATTGGTGTTGGTCCTTTTGTTCTGAAAACACACAAACTTTTAAAGGTAACATATATATCTGCATTAACATAAGTATGGAATGTGAGGTGTGGATAAGTTAACTAAACATGACTTTTTGTTTTATGTTTGTGCTGGTAAAAGGCATCTGTCAACTTTATAAGTGCATTTGGACCATATAACCAAACCTCTGTCCATGCCATATGAAAGGATGGCATTTAATAAAAAGTCATGAGGATTCTGTAGCCAGCAAGATTTATCATGTTTCATCTAGTATCAGAGCAGTTCCCATGCAGAGGGCAGCATACAAGTCACCTGTCCTGTAGTTTTTCCTGGCTTCCTCCCTCATGTTTGCAGCCAAGATTTTTCAAAAGGTCTCCCCCGATCAAATCTGATCTTTATTAATTTTGAAGGAATCCATAGATTTTTGTTTGCTATGGAACCTCTTCCCCAATGCAACACATTGTCTGACTTCCATTCTGAAGCCAAGACATTTTTTAAATATATAGGTTGGTTTAATTTAGCAGTTTCCATAATCCAGGGTCTCTCAGCAGCTCTTGTTTTTTGTTCGTTAGCATTTAAAAAATTCAAAATCAACAAAGCATCATACAGGATCTAGACACCCTGTGTATTTCCTGTTTTTATGTGGTTTATTCCTTTTATATTCCTTTAGTCTCTCTTTTAGACCTCACTATTATTTTTAATCTATGTATTTATTTTTCTATACTCATTTTCTTTTCTTTCTTCAACATCTAAGCACATTTTAAAGCATATTATATCTATTTAAAAGTTTTCGCAGTTTGGAACTGAGACAAACCTCAAACTGTCAGGCTACCACTGCAAAGTGGTGCTGTTGGCTAGCTCTACCCCCTCAGTTCCCTGAGAGCCTAGCTTGGTGTCGGCAGATACTGCCCCCCCCAGCCATATTTACCTACCCCAGCTCTGGGAATTTGTGTCTGCCCATGGCAGGCATTTGTACCCAGTGCTGGCTGCTCAAGTGCTTAGCTGTACAACAGAGCCTGTTAAAAGAGCTGCACCTTTGTATGTGGAGCCTACAGAGGTTGCCAGAAAGCTGGGCCAGGAAGTTGCATCCTCTGTGTTTGGATGCCATTTGTAGCAAGTCATTCTCTGTACCACCAGCTCCCAAATAATGACATGGAGATTTTTTTTTTATTAATTATGAAAGTTTGGCCTTTAGCTTAGGCTTGTCTCAACTAGCTCTTATAATTTAAATTAACCCATTTGTATTAATCCACATTCTGCCATGTGGCATACCTCTCTTCCATCTTGCACCTCCTGTTTCCTCTCCATGTCTGGCTGGCGACTCCCCCTTTCTTCTCAGATCTCTCTCTGTCTGGAAGTCCTGCCTATACCTCCTGGCTAGCTATTGGCCATTTATTAAACCAATCACAGTGACATATCTTTCTTTACACAGTATAATCCAATATCTTGCAACATGGTAGTACTTGTCATGCAACCATAAGGACCTGAGTTCAAAACCACAGAACCCATCTAAAAGTTGTGTGTGGTAGCATATACATCTTATAATCCAAGTTCTCAGCCAGGAGGCTAGGAGATGGAGACAGCAGAATCCCTGGAAGCTTGGGGGCCAGCTATCTTGGTGTACATAGCAGTAAACAAAGAGACCCTCTTTCAAACAAGGTTGGAAGATGAAGGCCCACACCTGAGACCATCTTCTGACCTCCATACATGACGCATGGCACGTGCATGGCTGCACACACATACACACACACACACACACACACACACACACACACACAGAGTGTGTGTGTGCACATGCAAGGAGGGGGGGGAGAGACTTTAAAAAAAGCATGCTTTCTACAGCTTTGTCATAAAACACCAGATTAAGCCACAAGGCCAGAATGTCTATAGATCAAGAGCCACTTACAACTAAGCAAGCTAAAACTGGTGGTGTCCGAGATGGCCACACAAATGGCAAAGATAAGGGGATTATTACCAAGGGAAAATGCCCTTGATAAGCCTCCAGAATCAACTCAAATGGCAGACAATCTGTTGGAGCAAAATAACAACATTTGCTCTTCATTAACTTAAACATCTCAAATTTTGGAGGACACACAGCTGAGCAATATGTGGTTAGCTTCCACCATAGACCACAGCTCTGATGTGTGGACTATAGCTGTTCCCACGGTAATTTGCAAAAACTCTAAGTCCGTTCTTGCTAAAAAAAACAACAAAACAAAAACAAAAACAAAAAAAACCACTGACTCCTCAGTGGAGCCTACAGATAGTGATGGGTGACTCAAATGGGATAAAAGACTTGTCTTCACAGTGTGTCTGTCCCCTTTTGCTGTCTTAACTCAGGGGTCAGATTCCACTTAGCTCTGCATGCAGAAATGCCCAACATCTAGGCCTGTAATACAGGGTGAAATTAGCCTGCTGCCTTTTGGAGCAGACATAGCCCATGCACTATGTCAGCATGTCAAGCACCCATCGTCCCTCAACCTTACCATGAGGCCAGGATGCTAATGCAAGATGATGATGCCAGCTGTGGACGTAACTCAGCAAGTCACTGCTTTAGCTTGGGATCTTTGCACACAGGAAGGAGAGCATCTTTTGAAACCATCTCTATGACTAGTGGGCAGGTGCCAAACTTTAGCCCATCCCAGAAAATGAATAAAATGTCTGTCATTTGTTCAAAGAGCAGCTGGGTCACCCCTAGCTAAGGCCAGTTCCCTGAAGTTTATCAGTTCTAGGTGAAGTCCCCACAAAGGATCTTGCCCTGTGTTGTTGATAGTGTGTGGGTTGGTCTCATTTCTACCATTTTCGTGTCTGTGGTTCCAGCCTGTGACCATGAGGAAGGAATCTCAACAGACATCAAGTCTGCTAGCACCTTGATCTTAGAGTGCCTGGTTGTGGGACTTTGAGCAGTAAGTTTCTGTTGTTTTTAAGTTTCTCAGCCTAAGGTTTTTCGTTATAGCAATGGAAACAGACTAACTATGTTCTAGAGTATGTAACCTGTGGCTTGTGAGGTACATGTACCCCAATATGGCTACAAATGTGGCCCAACACAATTTTATAAACTTACTTAAAACATTATGAGATTTTTGTTGTTGTTGTTGTTAACACAATTTTTAGATTGTTTGGAGACAGAGTCTTACCACATAACCTTGGCTGGCCTGGAACTCACTTTGTAGACCAAGTTGGTTTTGAACTCACAGAGATCAATCTGTCTCTGCCTCCTGAGCGCTGGGATTTAAAGGTGTGAGCTACCATACCTGGCTAATTACAAGGTTCTGAGCATGAAATTTGTAGATGACAATATAATGGTGCAGCGTCAAAAGGTTGAGCACACCTGCCTGAACCCCGCTGTGATCAAAATTTCCCATTAGAGGCTGTGTGCTCAGTAGCTGTGAGAACATCTTCCTGCCACCTGTTCCTGGATGCCCCTGGGAATGGAAGCTGGTTTGTTCAGAGTGGCTCCATGATGATGTGACCTCTACTTGCCAGGTTGAGTGGCTGGGGCATTCTTTGCATCCTGGAGAGTATACCTCAATAAGCCCTACACAGAGATTCCTGACTTAACTGTGCTTCTGTGGTACCCAGACCAGGACATCCACTCTGAGCTGTTCTTCTTTCTCCAGCTCCCTGGGAAGCTGGGAACCGACCATTTTCTTTTTCCATTTTGTAGTCCCTGAAAGATCAAACATAGTACAGGGCTTCCCTGGAGTCAAGAGATAGTGGAAACACTATCTAGATGCTACATCTGCTTAGAGAACACCCCAGAATAAGCTGGTAGATGCTTCTGCTTGCTCCCTGTGGGCACAATAACTCAGCTCTACGTGGGGTTTGGTCAAGGGTGGTGATTGGCGACTGACAGATTGAAGATGCCACCCAAGGTGAAGCTGGAAAACAAAGCAGAGGCAGGTGGAGGTGGCTGAGCTTTCATGCCTAGGAGCGGGGTGGCTTGAGGCTGGGACAAAGCAGCCATAGTTAATGAATTCTTCCCTATCTCAGGGAACTCTAGTGGGAAGTAAAGTGGAACAGGAGAGGGAGGACCTAAACCAGAACATCACCCTGCTGGCTTTAGAGTGAGCAACACTGTTTGTTCTACCCAAGTCAGCGGCTCTGTGGATTCGAGCCCACACCAGACGGGGTCCCACCTAGATATCTGCCTGTGGTTGAGGGCTGTTCCCAGGGGCATTGTTTCTCAGTGAGCTCCCAGACCATTCAAAATCCTTCTATAGTTTGGATAGGAGATTGTTTGCACCATCAGGTAAATGAAATAGGTAGGATGGGATAGGTAGCATCTGCGCAGTGAATTTTATTGATATTGTACTGAGTACTCAGCCTGCCCTAACCATACCACACCACAGTCCTGTGGAATAAGCATGGAGACCATTTTCACTTTACAAGGCAGGGAGCCAAGGAGGCCAAGACCGTTGCCCAGGATGGTATACCACATCCCTGGGGGGGGGGGAAGGTGGGGATGGGGATTTGAGACTCAAGTCAACCTGGCTCAGAGCATTGTCCTACCACTGCCAAGGTGTTTGGCATCTTACTGGGAACTTCCCCATGTGTGGTGAGGATGAAGGAAGACTCCTGCCTCTGGCATCTGGCCTTGAAATAGGCTCCTTCCAGCCAAGCATCCATGCCCTGGATACTGCTAGTCTCGCTGTGGGCAGCAGCAGGAAGATGCAGACTGTGCCCTCCCCATAGGAGATGCCAAGAGCCATAATCGAGCTGTTACATACACATTCTGTGAGTCTCCTGTGGGACTGGGGGGAGAGGTAGGTAACTGAAATTCAAGTTCATGTATACACTGGGATGTGATAAAATTCCCATCAAGGGACTTTCCACTTTACCTCTGTGATATAGAAGAGCACAAAGGGGTTAAACATTTTATCTAGATGGCTTTACTTGTTCTGTAGAATTAATGGAAGATAAGCTAAAAGTTCATTTATAAGAGTATTAAAGGATAATTATTATGGAGTAAGTGCAGAGGGTCTAAAGGCATTATGATGCCGGACTTACAACAGAGAGCTGGAAAATAGGCTAAATGCATTCAATAATGTGTACCTGACAGTTCCCCTGCAAATTCCACTATATAGGAAAATCCCCCTCTTTTTTTTCTGTTTTAATTTAGCTTCTGGTTAGGTCATCTGTGAACTTATACATTGGACCCAGTAACTTACGAGTTTGAGGCCAATCCAAATAGGTGATCTTTTAATAGCAACAAAATAAAAAAAAAAAGATTTTGTAGGAAATCTGCTTCAATCAGATTAGATGGAAAATGGGTAAAGCTGATTACAATCTTACTAAAGACAGTGTTTGTGCAGTATTTGTTTAAACAATGACATTACTTCTCATTTAACACACATTCTCTGGAGAAAAATCAGTAATTAATAAGAGGTCAATTACAATACCCTGTGCTGTCCTGACATGGTACAGGGTGTTATAAGCCATGTAATAGTGATTATATCTACAGGAGTTGTATGCAGGTTATATGCACACACTAAGCCACTTTATGTCAACTCCGTGACCATTAATGAATTTTTGTTATTTACCAGATCCTGTTTTATTTGTTTTGGTTTTTTGAGTCAGAGTTTCTCTGTGTAGCCCTGGCTGTCCTGAAACTCATTCTGTAGACCAGGATAGCCTCAAACTCAGAGATGTTCCTGACTTTGCCTCTTGAGTGCTGGGATTAAAGGTGTATGCCATCACCTCCTGGCTGTTTACCAGGTCCTGGAATCAGGCTCCTTGGATACTGAAAGGCAGTGGTATTCAGATTTAGAGAGGTCATCAGATGGCCCTCAGGAGCCCATGACTCCACCACCAGCCTGATATGGACTTCCAGTCTTTAGAATTGGAAGAATGTAAGTTTACTTTTTAAGATTTATTTTTATTTTTAACTATGTGTTGTGTGTGTGGTGAGAGCACTATGTGCACACAGGGGCCAGAATTGGTTACTGGATCCCTTGGAGCTAGAGTCACAGGGAATTTATTGTGAGCCACCCGGTGTGGATGCTGGGATTCTATCTCAGGTCCTTTGAAAAGAGTAGCACATACTCTTCACTGCTGAATCATCTCTACAGTCCTACAAAATAAATTTCTGTTAAAAAAAAATCACCCTTTTCCTTATCTCAATTTTTCCTCTTCTTGTTATGGGTACTTGGGCTGGTTTTTTTTTTTTTTTTTTTTGGTTGGTTGGGTTTGTTTGTTTGTTTTTGTTTTGTTTTTCAACTTGACACAAACTAGAGTCTTCTCAGAGGAAGGAACATCAATTGAGGAATTGCTTTCATCAGAGTGGCCTGTGATTGTGTCTGGGGAGATTTTCTTGATATGATTGAGGTGGAAGGTCCCAGCACTTAGAAGGCAGAGGCAGATAAATCTCTTTGAGTTCAGGTACAATGAGGGCTACCTAGAGAGACCCTGTGTCAAAAACAAAAACAGACAAAAAAACAAAACAAAACAAAACAAAACAAAACAAAACAAAACAAAAAAAAAAAACCAAGAAGAAAAAGAGTGAAGAAGCCCTAAGTAAAGAAAGGCGAAAGAGAAGAAAAACTTAGAAAGGTGAGCAGACCCAACTTCACGGTGGCTCTGGGGTAACTCTTGTGACATGATTTTATGTGGCACTGGCTAAAATGATACGTCACTGGCTGAAATGATCTGTATGACTCCTGTGGGGGTGTGCACTCCATTTTCTTTATCCATCTGCCTGTCAGTGGCCCCTTCGGTTGTTTTTTTGGCTACTGTTAGTGATGCAATGAACATGGGACACATATCTGAAGTACCAACTTCATTCCCTTTAGATACATACCTAGATGTAAGACTGCTAGATCATATAGGATTTTTTTTTTGTTGTTTGTTTGTTTGTTTTCGAGACAGGGTTTTTCTGTGTAGCCTTGCTGTCCTGGATCTCACTCTGTAGACCAGGCTGGTCTTGAACTCATAGAGATCCACCTGCCTCTGCCTCCTGAGTGCACACCTAGCCATAGGAATTTTTTTTTTGTAGTTATTTCATCTGTGGTTACTGAAGATTACATTTAGCATACCCAAAGCATTGTTTGTTTATTTTTTGGGGTGTGTGTATTTTACCTGCTCGTATGTAGATGTGTGCACTATATGTGTGCCTGGTGCCCTTGGAGGTCAGAAGAGGGTCGGGTCCCCCAGAACAAGAGTTATGGATGGCTGTGAACCACCATGTGGGTGCTGGAAACTGACCTGGAGTCCTCTGCAAGAGCAACAAATGCTCTAAACTGCTACGCCATCTCTCCCGCCCTCATACCCAAGTCTTAGCACTTCAATTTGAGTTTAGTCTGCCTCAATTTCAATACAAGAGAAGAGGAAGTTACTCAGAAAGGTGGGCAGAAGCAGCGGTACAAAGATGTTCCTTTTCCAGGCATGTTCCCCATGCTTTCACTTGTGGACACCACAAAGAGACAGTTTTCATTATAGAGTGTGCCCTTTAAATGAACAATTCTTTAGATGAATTGTTCTCTTAAATTATGTAGAAAGAGCAAGGTGGAGTTAGAACCCAAGTTATAATGATAGTATCTTTCAGATCAATAATTTAAAAAGATATCTTTCTGTCTCATGCTGGATGTGGTGGTTCATGCTTGCAATCCCAGCACTGGGGAGGCTGGGACGAGACGTGATGGTGAGTGTGGAGTCAATCTATCTAAAAACAAATTGTATAATAGTTTCTTAAATCATAATGAAGAAAGCAGAGTTACAAACTGTTATTAGGGCAATAGTAGCCTTTAAAATTGCAATGACCTTTATTGAAATCCTTGTTTCTTCATATGAGGCTGGGTTATTATTGACTTGCGTCTTTCTGCTTTGCCCTGAGGGACTCTGGGCATCTGTTGCAGACTGGGTCTAGTGTTAGTGAACTGCCTCAGCTTTGGTCTATCTAGGGACGTTTTAATTTCTTCCGTGCTTTCAAAGGACAACAGTCTGTCAGCTGTAAGATTCTCATTTGGCAGTTCTTATCATACTCCAAGTACCCCAACTCATCTTCTGTTGACTTTCAAAGTTTCTGACGGGAAACTTCATCTTATTGAAGACCCCTTGTTACAACTTACCTTTCACATGCTGATTTTACGGTTTTTCTCTCTTCATCTTTCAAAAGTTCTGTTTAAGGGGCTGGAGAGATGGCTCAGTGGTTGAGAGCCCTGGTCCCCTCGCAGAGCACCTGGGTTCAGTTCCCAGCATGCACATGCTGGCTTACAACCATGCGTAACTCCAGCTCCAAGGGATCTGATGTCCTCTTTGGTCCTCTTTGAATTTCTGTGGGCAACATTGTTTTGCTTGCTTTTTCTCCTCACCCATTTTCTCTGCTTTTGAAATTTATTTTATTTTATATTATATTTCTCTTTTTAATTTTGGTGAGGATAATGAGAACAAAAACAGTAGGTCAGGTGGCAACATTTAACTGAGTGCTCACCAAATGACATCTTATCCAGTCCAGTGAATGGATCAACATTTAAGGATTTCTGAGGTGTTTTCAGTATCTTTCTGTTATGGCAATGAACTGCCATCGAAGTACTAACGTTTGTTTAATTCTTCCCTTGGGCTAAATCCCAGAGGGGACCACGATGCCAGCGTCTCTAACATCTTCATGGCCCTTTCTTCGTTTGCATTTCTTGTTAGTGCAGCTCTCTCCATAAGATGTGTCCATGGAGGTTGTAATTCCCAGTCGTTGAAACAGGTCTCGTTGTCCTTAGGTGTCATCTAGGATGAAGACAGGACACAAAGCTTGTGTCTGGAGAAGGCCCCTGGTTTTCAGGAAATGGGAGGTTTGTGGGTGACAGTCCCACCGTGGCTGCAGAAAGCAAGGGACAGGTTGTGTAGACAGGGAGGGGCTCAGAGTGACATTTAATCACTGGACATTAACGGGGGACATCTGTCACTGCCTTTCAGTGAGGAAGCTAGGCCTGCAGCCCTGGGATGACAATATGTTCCAGGCTTCATAATCGCTCAGAAAATACCACTTCTGCAGAGGGTTCTTTCAGCGTTGGTTGCAAATCCTTCTATTTTATTACAGAAATCCCGGGCAAATCCTCCAGTGAGTGGACTTTCTATTAACACAAAGCTGCTAAGTGAAAAACAAAATGAACAACAGAAAACTTAAGCCAGATCCCAAATAATCACACATCGGCCCCAGGACCACCAGCCAGGAGAGACTTGCTTCAGAGCTCTGAAAGGTGCTCTTGATGACGACGACGATGAGCGTTGACATGGGAGGCTGTAGAGATGGTCCCGTAATTACGAGCATGTGCTGCTCTTGCAGAACACCTGGGTTCAGTTCCCAGCATTTCACAAGGCAGCTCACAACTGCCTGTGACTCCGCTTGCAGCAAATATTCTCTTCGGCCCTCCATGGGCACCATCCATATATGCAGACGAAGCATTCATACATAGATCAATAAAAGCAAATCATTTAAAAAGTGAATAAAGAAAGGTATGGAAAAAGCTCCAGTCCTGGCCAAATGACCCTGGGTGCCCTTGTCCTTCCCGCTCTTCTCTGTATCTAGCTCCTTCTTTTTCTCTCAAAAAGGAGACTTTAATGGCATACCCATCCTTCAGCAGCAGCTGGAAGGCAACGGAAGTGAGATGCTCCAGAGCTCCCATGAGCTGCTGCCATGAGGACCTACAGATGCAGTCTTTATTTATGTAAGTGTGTGTATGTCTCTCTGATGTGTTGTATGTAGGCAGGTACCTATGGAGGTGGCCAGAGGAGGGTGTCAGATTTCCTGAAGTTGGAATTATAGGTTGTTGTGGACTGTCCAATTTGGGTGCTGGAAACTGAACTCAGGGTCCTTTGGAAGAACAGTAAATGCTCTTAACTACTGAGCCATCTCTCAACCTTCCAGAAGGAAATTCTTAGTGTACTTCGGTTTTGTAGCTATGACCAAGATACTTGGGAGAACAACCAGCTGAAAAACATGAGGAGAACATGTATATTAAGGGTAAGTTTCCAGCTTATCTATTTTTTTTTCTTTTTTGGCGTTAGAGACAGGACCTTGCGTGAGTTAAGCATACACATTCTACCACTTAGCTGAATCCACCGCCCTCTATCTCACATATTTATAAACATTTCTCCCATTTTTCCTGATGGGAGAAATGCTATCACTGACTTTTGTGGAAAGAATATTGGAAATCTATAAGTCACATTTAAAATTAGGTGGGGGCGCTAGGAGTGTGGGCCAGTTTTGGAGCATTGCTTAGCATGTGTGAGGCTTTTGGTAGCACTAATTTTTTAGTGCTGCTGCTGCTGCTGCTACTACTAAGCTGGAGTGCTGCCCATTACAAGTGACCTTTTTTGGCTTTGTGACACCTGGCGGGAGTGGTGGGACATTCCATAATTAATGCTCTTAGCATCAGCCATTAGCATCACAGCGTGAGCCAAGATCAACATTTCACTCCCACGAGCAGAACGTGCATTGTATCCATGTGCAGGACAAGCATCTTCCTAAGGCATAATGTAGGGACCAGTTCTCTGAGAAAAACGGCTTCATTTAGCAGGATTAGTTCCCTCGATGATCTGCGGAAAGACTGAGCTAAACCCACCACATACATCACTGGACAGTCAGTCCTTATACGTACACATGCATGGGAGTCTGCTTCCTTGTTTATCCAGCATGATGTGATTCGCCAGATATTGCAAAATGACACATAAAATTAGGAATAGATTGAATATATTAGGTTTGGCTCAGAACTACCAGGAACATTTCTAAAATGCGTATTTTAAATGTTACTTCATTTTTGGTTCTCTGGTTTCATTCCTTAAACAGCTCAGTATCTCTAACAGATCTTAGACATGTCAATACAGAAGATCCACCTAGGTCAAAGGAAGCAGGTGCAGATGGCTCCGAGAAAAGGCTTTGGTGCTTTACATTTTCAAAATGAACAACTATAACACTGATTAAGGCTCTAAAAGCTGATTAAAGCCTAGCAAGATGGCTCAATGGGTAGTGTTAGCAGCCAGGTGACCTAAGTTCAATCCCCAGGACCCACGTGGTAGGAGAGAACCAACTCCTGCAAGTTCTCTTCAGACCTCCACATCCACACCATAGCGGGAGTGCACACTCCCTCCCAGCACACAAGATAAATAAATAAAATGGAATATTGATCGTTTTTGTTTGTTTTTCGAGACAGGGTTTCTCTGTGTAGCTTTGGAGCCTGTCCTGGAACTTACTCTGTAGCCCAGGCTGGCCTCAAACCCGGAAATCCACCTGCCTCTGCCTCTCCAGTGCTGGGATTAAAGGCATACACCACCACTGCCCGGCAAACATTTTTTTTTGTTTGTTGGTTTGTTTTGGTTTTTTGAGACAGGGTTTCTCTGTGTAGCATTGCTCACTCTATAGCCCAGGCTGGCCTCGAACTCACAAAGATCTGCCTGCCTCTGCCTCCTGAGTGCTGGGATTAAAGGCATGCGCCACCACCGCCCAGCCTGGAATATTGATTTTTAGAAACTTATTAAGAACTTGCATTTCAAATTTTCTTTTATTATTATTATTATTATTAATGTGTGGAGAACTTAGCACTCGTCTGTGAGCCCTAATGATCAAGCCTTAGGTCCTGTGAAGGACTGACCTATCTCAAGAAACAAGGTTGAGGAACAGGGCCTGAGGCTGACCTCTGGTTTCCATTTGCAAATGCACATGTACACATATGTTCATATGAACACACACGTACACAAAGACACAGCCATGCAAATGAAGCTGTCCAAAAGAAGCTACGTCCAGATCCATTCACTTCATTAATACGAGATATTGATATCTCACACATGAAAAATGAAAAGAAAGATTAAAGGAGGCCAACAGCTGTCGGGCAAAGCATTTACCTGCACATGTGGACTTAACGGTCTATTTCAAGGAGGTAGGTCCCCCCTAGCGCTTTCATTTCAGTCTCTCCAGATGTTCTCTTAGTCCTGCTGCAGCCTGCTTGCAGGAGCCCCTCTTCCCACCCCACCTCCATCCCCTGAGGACTCTGCCTCCTGGTCAGACCCAGGGACCCCTTAGCTCTTTCCCACAGACCCTTTCAACTCTCCCTTCTAATCCAACTCCATTCCTTTGTGTCACTCACCATTGACCTGCCCAAGCACTCTCTACAGGGACCCCACAGCCACTAACTACACTTGCCTGGGACCCAGAGTGAGCAATAGCAGCCAAAGAACAGAACACCTATTGACAAAGACAAGACCAGGTATCTACACCAAGAAGCCCCTCAATCATTCATCATAGCTTCAGATGCCTAGATCCCAGCACAAAAGCACAAGCATGAACAGGCAAGACAATGATGCCTCTTCCAGAAGCCAACATCCTGGAATATTGCAATAGGCCCTGAAAAAGGCAATTTAGCTGAATCACAAGACAAGGACCTCAAAGTAACAATCATGAATATGTTCAAGGACCTTAAAGAGGATATGAACAAATGCCTTAATGAAGATGGTAGAAACACAAACAGTTGAATGAAATAATGAAAACATCTCAAGACATGAAAATACAACTTAACAAAGAAATAGGACATTTGCCCAGTAAAATGGGAGCTCTTGAATCTAGTGATTCTTTGAATTTTAAGCATACTTGTGACATATTGTTCAACTGAACACTAATAATGGTTGCTATAATTCAACCCAAATGATAATTTTTTGAGGCAGCATCTCACACTGTAGCCTTGGCTGGCCTTAAACTTGTCTCAATTCTCAGATTTCTAAGTGCTGGGACTACAGGTGTGTGCCACCACCTGTGGCTTCCCAATGACATTTTTAAATGTGTTGAATTTTTAAACATTAAAAAAAAAAATCATGGTTACACTCAGGAGGCAAAAACAGGTAAATCCCTGTGATTTCAAGGCCAGCCTGGTCTACAAAGCAAGGTCTAGAACAGCCAAGACTATGTAACAGAGAGCAGTCTCTCTGGCCCTAAAACTTAGAATTTAAAGTAATATATTAGTGCTCCAGAAGCATAAAACCTTGCTCCATGACAGGCTGTCAAACACAAAGTATATTTAATACCAGGGTTGGGATGGGGCTGAGCTGAAACTATGAATTCCAGGAGCAAAGGAAATTTTAGTAAATGTCTGATTGGTAAGAAATGTTTGCTATGGCCTTTTTAAAATATTGATAACTGTTGGGTGCCAAGTGACCCTTCCAGGACACTGAAAGCAGCTAAGGAATGTTGCAATTGTCTTATCTAGCGATACCCATGTGCACAGTGTGCCGAAAGCACCCTTTGTGATTAGTAACAATTCTGATGAAAAATTAAGCAACAATATGTTATTAAGCAAGAAATTAAAATTAAGTAACAACAGTTACCTATGGCTTCATAAAAAAGCATTCCTAACCAGGTGTCTTCACAAGCAGCACACTCCCCTTGAGATCCCTACTGCCAGCGCTCAGGAGAAGTCAGATACAACAACCCTACTGGGACCCCATTCTCAGATGGGAAAATGGGAGCAGCTAAGTGTTACGGAGAGAACACAGACTGATCCACCAAGCTACCTGGCCAGTCTCGGAGTCTCCTCAGTGAGACTGACTGTTACTGAGCTAACGCAGTAAGCAGGGCTTGGGCCCGCCTCCAGCCACCAGTAGTGGGTGAGCAAGAATTTATAGGAAGCCGGGGATGGAGACTGTCAGCAGAATGGACAGGACATGAGAGCCAGGAAACCAAGACATGCTTTTCTCCCCTGCCCCATCCCCTGTCCGAGAACTTTCTTGGGCCCATGCTCAGGTGACAGAGGGAGCACCAGCAGCTGCCAGCCCCCTCAGAGGAAATGTTTAATTCTGAGCCTGGTGTGACTCTTACACAGGAGCGTCTCTCCCTGATCCTCCAGGTGCCAGATGGTTCATAGGGCCAGTGCTCTTCTGGCTCCGCTGAGTCTGAACCCCATCCGCATAGATGTCCTCTGGGTGCTCTCTTTGCCTATGTCCCACACGGAGGGCAATGTCACATGTCAGAAGGCTCTCAGGCCAGCAGCACACGTGGGAGAGAGAGAGAAGCAGTCTCGTTTGGCCCTTCATCTGTTCTTCAGTCTCTCAAGCCCCAGTCAGTATCCACCAGCCCCAATGCTCCTAGGTTCTCTAGTCTCCCAGCACACCCTGGAACCCCACCCTGGACTCTGAGAGGAAAGCCAAGGCAGAGACGGTCAGTGCAGGACTGGCCCAGCCAGCCTGCTTAAGGTACACGTAGACTGACCCCAGAGCCGCTGCTTTTGCAGGCAGAGCGCCCCTCCTTCCATTCCTCCCACGTTTCTCCACGCATTTATTGCGCTCTGGTTGTAGGAGCTGAAGATGTGTCTGTCTGGCAACGGCGCAGTTCTGAATCAATCCGCGGCTGGACATGGAGCATGCGCCATGGTGAAGAAGAATCAGAATACTCAGAGATAGAGCCAGAGGGGAAAGTGTCTCAACACAGTTTCTGCAGACGCAGTTGTATCCCATTGTTCCCTGTATCCCATTTACTGTCCCATCCTACAAGTTAGTTTCCTTCTGCTTAAATTAGTTCCGGTTCGTCCTGACACTTCCAAACAGAGACGCCTTGGCACTTTTATGTGTTTGAAATTATTTGTTTTGCTCTTTTTTTGTTATTTTTGTTTTTGAGACAAGGTCTCGTGTAACACAGACTGGTTTCTAATTCTATAGTCAAGAATGACTCCTGATCCTCTAGTCTGCATCCCCAGAGCTTTGAGATTACAGTGTGTGATACTATGCCTGATTTACATGGTGCTGGACATGGAAACTGGGACCTCATGCATGTAAGACAAGTGCTATATAAACCATCTCCAGCCTCTTGATTTCCATTTTCAAAACAATTGTGAATGGACCAAACAGAATCACCCCTAGAAATGCTGGATAAACATGCTTTTTAAAGTCACCATTCATCTTTCAACATTTAAGGGGAATTTCCAGGGCCCAAAATGAAGGTGAAAACCAGGGTGGTGAGAGGAACTGAGAGCACGCTCTTCCTTGTGGTCCTTGACAGCTTTGGGAACTACACTTTGCCTTTTTATTTTAAGAATGTGAACAGAAAGTGCAGAGAGTTCCCACATACACACTCTGAGCTCTGCTCAGGCCTTCTGTCATTAAAACCTTTCATAATTTTGTATTAATCAAGACCACAATTTTGGGAGGGGGTTCATTGAATTATGGAGTCTGAGACTGGGCAACTGCATTACATCATCACTACACCGTCACACACAACAGTTTACACCAGAATAGCCTCCATATGCTGCCCATTCATCTCCTACTGATCCCCTGGCAACCTGTCTCCATAGCTCTGTCTTTTCTGGAATGTCATATGTGGAGTCACACAGTGTGTAGCTTTTTCAGATTGGTTTCCTTTATTGAGCAAGAGGCATTTAAGATTTCTCCCTGTCTTTTCATTTTCATTTCCTTTTTTTCAAGTCTCTCTATGTAGCTCTGGCTGTCCTGGGATTCTCTATGTAGATCAGATAGTCTTGATTTTTTGTTTGTTTTGTTTTTGAGACAGGGTTTCTCTGTGTAGCCTGTGGAACTCATTTTGTAAACCAGGTTGGTCTTGAACTTGTAGAGATCCACCTGCCTCTGCTTCCCAAGTGCTGAATTGAAGGTATGGGCCACTATGCCTGACTCTTTTCATTGTTTTGATAATAGAACAATATTTCACTGCCTGCATGTAATATAGTTTATATATTCCCTAGTAGAGGGACCAGGTTGGTTGCTTCCAAAACTAGAGTATTATTTTAAAAAGAACTTGCTGTGAATATTCATATTGTGAGAGCATGCTTACCAACACAGTGAGTAAATACCAAAAAAAATTTGCTACTTCGTATGATAAGATTATGTGTTATGTGTAGTATTGGAATAAATGGACAAATTGCCTCTAAATGTTCTTCTATATATCGGATACAAGTTTTGTTTTTTTTTAACAGATCTGTGTTTTGTAAATATTGTCTCCAAGTCTCTAGTTTGTCCTCTCATTATGTCATTCTGTGCCTTTCATAGAAGAGATAATAGGTTTCCATACAGATTTTCCAAACACATTTAATGTTAGCTACCCCACACCTCTGATTTTGCCCTACCCTCAGATTCCCAAATTATTCCCTTTCTCCATCTCCAATCTGCTTCTACTATGCCCCTTCCCTTATCCACCCCCACCATGAACCCCTTTTGGTTTCTTGGCTATAGGTACTCCAACTTAAATATACAAATCTAAAAGACTGAAAGCCCCAATCTGTATGAGAGAGAACATGTGACATTTGTCTTTCTGGGTCTGAACTATCTCACTAAGTATGTTTGTTTTTGTTTTGCAGTTCCATCCATTTACCTGCAAAGTTTACAATTTCATTTTTCTTTGCAGCTAAATAACACTCTAGTACGTGTGTGCACCACATCTTCATTATCCTCGCTATTGTGAACAGAGCAGCAGTGAACACAGGTGAGCAAGAATCTCTGCAAATATAGAATCCTTTGGATGTATATGCCCAGGAGTGGTATAGCTGGTGCTTTGTATGATTTCTATTCTTTTAAATTTGTTGAAACGTGTTTCACGCCGGGCGGTGGTGGCGCACACCTTTAATCCCAGCACTCGGGAGGCAGAGGCAGGCGGATCTCTGTGAGTTCGAGGCCAGCCTGGGCTACCAAGTGAGTTCCAGGAAAGGAGCAAAGCTACACAGAGAAACCCTGTCTCGAAAAAAAAACCAAAAAAAAAAAAAAAAAAAAGAAAAAGAAAAAGAAACGTGTTTCACAATCCAGAATATGGCCTATCTTGTAAATTTCCAATGTAATCCTTTTTGTGTGTGTTTGTGTGTATGCATGCTTGCTGCTTCTCAGGCATTACCCACTTTAACATTTTTTTTTTTTTTTTTTGAGATGAGACATTCCCTGGCTTGGAGTTCACCAAGTAAACCCCAGGGACCTGCTTGCTTCCACCTCCCCAGTGCTGAAATTATAAACATGTTCCTCTGTTCCTGGCTTTTTACATGGGTACTGAGGATTTGAACTCAGGTCCTTGTATTTGTGTGGTAGTCACTTAACCAACTGAGTCATTTCCCTAACACCTCAATCTCCAAATCTGTTACATTTTTTTTTAAAGATTTATTTATTTTTTGAAATCCCTCCATATGTGTGGGAGTGGGTTTGGGTTTGTACCTGTAAATGCTGGGGCCTGAGGAGGCCAACAGCATTGGGTACCCTGGTGCTGGAGTTATGGGAGGTTGTGATCCCCGTGACATGGGTGTTGGGAACCAAATTCAGGTCCTCTGTAAGAGCAGTACACCACACTCTTAACTGATGAGCCATCTCTCTAGCCCCAAATCTGATTTTTTTTTTTTTTTCGAGACAGGGTTTCTCTGTATAGCTTTGGTGCCTTTCCTGGATCTCGCTCTGGGCTGGCCTCGAACTCACAGAGATCCACCTGGCTCTGCCTCCCGAGTGCTGGGATTAAAGGCATGCACCACCACTGCCCGGCCTCTGATATATATTTTTTAAAACAACAAAAGATATGAAACATAAGAATAGGAGCAATAAAGAGGTCCCAGAAGTGTGTGACAAAAGTTCTCCTAAGGGTTGTAGGACCAAGGACAGAGCAATTCAGAACACTTTCCTCTTGGGAAGATGGGAGGCTTGACTAAAACTGTAGCTGTGGGGATAAAATGTGTCTGGGATGCAAACTCCTGTTTGGGTAGCTGTATTTCTAAGAACATAGCATCTTTTCTGTGTTCAGGAAGGGCTATGGTCTGCCTTGGTCACATCTCCTCTCTACTCCTTCTGCTCTCCTCCTTAAGGACGATTTCTCTAGTTGGTTTGGGTCTGTCTGGCTCCATAGAGTGCTGGGGAAGTGAGTTAGAACAAGTTAAACCAGCATGCTGCTGCCCTTTGCTTGGACTGATGAATGGACAGATCTGCTGTGTGGTGAATCCTGCCAAGGTCTGACTAGTCTGGAACCCACCCAGCCTTGGCTGCTGCTTTTATGACCTTCATAAACAAAACTTCAACCTGGGCAAAAGCAGAATTTCAGGATAGTCACTCTTAGCCAAAATGGTGTTGCCAATGGGGCATCTGGTGACCTGCCTCTGTAGTTGAGGAACCCATCCTAGAACTGGTCTGTGAGAGTTCTATCGAACTGTGCTTTGTAAGCAACCTCTCCATATTCTTACAAGCCATGACAACAAAGTCTTTGGTTTCCCAAGCTAGACTTGGGTGGAATTCTCTTCTTTGGTCTGTAATTATCGCTACTTATTCACATCTGTTGTGGAATATTTGTTTGCACTGTGAAGAGGTGTCTTTGCCAAGGTGCCTTCTGATTGGATTAGTAAAGAGCTAAATGGCCAATAGCCAGGCAGGAAGAGGTTAGGTGGGACTTCTGGGGACAGAGAAGACTCTGGGAAGGAGAAAGGTAGAGACGCCAGGAGACGCAGAGAGGAAACAGGAGGTGCAGGATGGAAGAGAGGTAACACCACATGATAGAACTTAGATGAATATCATGGGTTAGTTTGTTATAAGAGCTAGTAGGATAGGCCTAAGCTGATGGTCAAGTTTCATAACTAATAAGAAGTCTTCATGTCGTTATTTGGGAGCTGACTGGTGGTGAAAAGAGAGACTCACTACATCATCTTTCTCTTTTCTTCCCTCCTGGGATACCATAGAAGGCAGGAAATAATGCTCTTAGATGTTTTAGGCCCTTGGAAGTGGGCTCTGGATTTGGTGTGAGCTTTCCTGGGGGACCAGAAGAGTAAATGAAGGTAAGCTGAAGTTCTCCAAGGAACCGGACCTCTTCCAGAGTTTGTTGTGAACTGTCTGGATCTGGGTTCCCCCAAAGAAGAGCCTGAGACAGGGATTGTGTGAAATGGTTCATTGGAAAATGACCCCAGAGGTTCCTAGGTAGAGGAAGCATCTGTTCCTGCATTTTGCAATGGCCCAAACCTTTTGCATATTTAGTAGCTATCCACTAAAAAATTATCCCACACTACAAGGAGAGGTTGGTTTTGATCTAAAGTGTGGTGATGGACTGGGAGGGAGGCCTCCTGCTTTTAGAGGATTTGAAGAGGGAGGCAGGGTTGCTAATGGTCAGGCTTTAAGTTCTTATAGTTTGGGTTCAAACCCTGGCTCTGAGCAATTCAGATAGTTACACCACTACTCTAAATCTTTGTTGCCTCACCTGGAAAATGTATCTACCTATAGAGCTGAGGTCATGAGCTGTGATTGTTCTGATAAGGCGTCAGGTACTGTTAGGAATTGGAGGCCAGGCTGAAGGGATGGTGCAGAGCCGCCTCAGGATGCTGTAGGCTCCTGAGCAGGAGGAAAGGAGGAGAGAGGTGGGCTGGAGGGAGGATACTGAGTCCAGCTCCAGCTGGGCTCTCAGCGCTTTTCTAACACCTATGAAACAGAGGCAGCCTTCAAGAGTGTGGCCCAGGCTGGAGACAAACCTGAAAATTCTTGTCAGGAGATGATACTGTGTGGGAGTTCCTATATGAAGGGGAGAGATGCCCAGGTGTGGTCTCTCAGTCAAGCATTCTGGGAAATACTAGTCCAGAGATGACTTCAGGGAACACAATGAGGATGCAAGACAGGACAGAGTGTACTTGAAGCTGGGGTCTCTAGATGCAAAGCTGGAGATGGTATCTGGGTGTAGATTCATGGGAGGGTAGGATCCCAGGACCAAGGGATGTCAGAGAAGCAGGGGAAGGAGCCATGCAAAGTTGCCACTACCTTGATCCATGAAGGGGAAGGACCCTGCTGTTGTCCTCCTTGAAATAACTGTGTGGCCTTAGTCACACCCTTCTTAGGAGACTGCTGCTGAGACCCTGTGTGTTCTGGCTTTAAGGGGTTTCTGTCAGCAGAAGGAAGTGTTTCCCCAGTGATAGGCAGGGTAAACTGTTAGCAGTCTGTATTCACAGCAGGACCTGGGGAACAGTCCTACCAGGACCTTACAGAGACAGAGTAGAGTGCACTGCATGTGTCCGTGGTAGAACAGAGCGTGTAGAATCCACGTCTGTTGTTCTGTGATCCAGGGCTTTTCAGAACTCGCTAGTTCTTGTCACATGTGGCTAGCTAGCAAGGTGGACTCAGAGTCAAGAGAATTCCCAGGAAAAGATATGGAGCTGGGGGTGGGATGGGGTGGGGGACTAAAAGAAGGGCAGGCAAACTGACCAAGGAAAGCATAGGAAGAGGAAAAACTGCTCTTCTACGACTCATTTGTTGGATGGGTTTTGTTTTGAGACAGTTTTTTACACTGTAGCCCAGGTGCCCTTCTGGCCTGCAGTGAGTCATGATTTTCCTGTCTCAGCATTCCAAATGCTGGGATTACAGGCATGAGCCAATGTACTGGGCTCTAACAACATTTAACAAGGGGCAGAGAAGCAGCTATGAGTGCCCCATGCTCTATCCCACTCCTGTTCCATCTGAGGGTTTTGTATAGCCAGCCAGGCCTGCAGCGGTTCTGCAAAGATGAGGAGTAGTGTCTGCAGACCAGCCCCAAGTGGACAAGCCCCAGCCTGGTTCTGTGAAAGGTTGCAATGCACCTAAACTGGGCAAACAGAAGCGGTGGACCGGCACATTTGTGGCTGGCGTCAGAGAGGGTCTGGAAACATTCCCTGAAAATAATGAGAGGAAAAACTTTGATTAGTTAAATCCCAGATAATCCTGGCTGATGAAGGCGGATCTGGACTCCTTAACGGATTTAGGGTTCCAAAGGGGATGGCAGAGGCAGCAGACGCTGACCCTAGATCTGCCCATGGTGAGAAGAGGCCAAGAGGAGTCCACATCAGGCTGCCAAAGCACCAAGGTGAGGTGGGAACCTCCCAGCCCATGTCTTTATCTGCCTGGAGATAGGATGGGCATACAGTGTGGGTGAGCTTGGGGGCAGAGCCATCTCTAGTGCCCGGTCTCCTAAACTACTGGAAGTGATTTCCTCCACTTTTGAGGACATTTCAGGAGAGCACGTCCCTGTCTCTTGCTCCTGAGTCTCCATCCTTTGGTGTCAGCTATTGGACTTGCTGCAGCCCTGGGGGTGCAATGGCACAGGATCCTTAGTAGGAAGGGGACCATGAAAACCAATCAGACACACACACACACACACACACACACACACGCACACGCACACGCACACGCACACGCACAGGCACACGCACACGCACACGCACATGCACACGCACACTTTGACTTATTTTATGTGTTAGAGAGGATCATGTGTGCCAGGGGGTGCACTTGTGAAATTCTGAGGACGCCTTGAGAGAGTAGGTTCTCTCCTTCCACTTCATGGGTTCTGGACAATTTGGGTAGTCCAGCTTGGAGCCAAACCCCTTTATCCTCTGAGTCATCTCAAAGGCCCCATCAAAGGATTTCTTGATACCACTTTCCCTTGCCAGTAAGGTACCCAAAGATCCAGCTCTCCCAGAGTCCCTGCAGGCTCCATTCATCTTGCCAGTTGGGAAATAGGCAGCATTGGGGTGCCTCTGTTCAGGAATAGCAGGACCCCTTAAGTCCTCAGAGCCCTAATCCAGTTCCTTCCTCAGCCAGGCTCTGCCTCAGTTTCCCCATTTCCCTTCCTGTGTTCCATGAGACCACTTGATTTATATGAATGACCTCTCATCTGCAAAATGGGTTTATTTGGTAAGATCTTTCTTAGGAGGTTAGAAACAGATGTGGTCTGGGCTGTTCCCAGGGGCTGAGGCCAGATGTTCCTCCCACCGCCAACCTTTTGGTTTATTTGTGTCTCTGGCATCTACTTGGTGTATGTGGAGTCTGTCGTCTTGGTGGCCTTCTGCCTCCTAAGGTAGAACCTAGGAGAGGGTGGCCCTAAGATCTGGATCTTGGCTGCAGCCCGGAGGCAAGGTCGCTGGAGCCTTTTAAACTTGCAGGTGGCCATGGCTGAATCACCTACCCAGGCTACAGACCACAAAAGAGTGGACTCTTGGGTGTATTTCTTAACTGCGAGCCAAATTTGGATTTACAAATGATCATGCTGCTGGTTGGCAAGGCTCTGTATCTCTGGTGTCTCCCCTAAATCCAAAGGTGAATTTTGGGCAACATTGCTGGCAGAGCTGAAAAGAACCACCTCCCACCCCTCCCGTGAGCAACTCAGGACAATTATCCTGAAGGAAAGTTACTGGTTTGTTAATCCAGGAGAACAGCTTGGAGGGGAGATTTGGGTCTTCCTTTAATAATGGAAAGTTAATGCGCAGCCTCTTGTCATTGTCTTTCTTAGAGTCCCTGGTTTAATCCTCTGGCTTAGTCGTGGCGCCCCTCACACAGCGAAGACAGTAAGGGAGACGTGCTGTGCAGGGCTCTGACCCGCTCCCACAAGGAGGAAGCCGCGCCACTTCCCCGTAGGTCTCCAAAAGCTGCGGCTCCCTGTCTGGGCGACCTCAGACTGCAAACCAGGCGATTGTAAGAAGCGCAGAAGAGCAGGGACCCAAGGAAGGATGGGCCAGGAGTGGCTTGCTCATGTGTTTTAATTAGCTCCAATTTCAACAAATACGGAATTCCTACGTGTCAATCAGGTTGTCTTTGGATAATCATAAAACAGGACAGTAATTTGTTAGTTTCAGGGAGGAGTCCCAATAGATGGACCTGTTTTATTCCACGCTCCCACCCATTTAGGACTGGTGAATCAAATACCGGTACACCGTTATACTAAAACAATATCCATTGCTTACGTAAAATTAAAATTTCACTGGGCTGCATGTATTTTTATTAATCCTGCCCACGGTCTTAGCCCTCCTAGTCTACATCTGCCTCTCCTCCTCTCTCCTTTGCCTTTCGCAGCTCTTGCGGATTTGAGAATTTCTTACATTCTACTGTCCAGCCCTTAGAGATCTAGCGAGGGGAGGGTTTGGCTGGAGGGAGAGTGGCGGGCCTTGAGTTAAATACAGAATGTCAGCTTCTTTCCTCCAGGGATTTTCAGACTGGGCGCTGGAGTTGAAGGGGCTGGCCGGCTGGCGTGGTTTGGGTGGTAGCGAGAGGGATGTGCTTGAGAACCCGCCCAAGGCATTACAGGGCAGCTGGGCGTGTAAGGTTTTGGAAGGCCAGGAGTGTCCAGAAGGGAGACCCATCAGGATGTGGAACTTGTGGGTTTCATAGGGGTGGGCAGACAACACAGCCCTTGTTGCTCACTTTTCCTCCCCTTCCAGAGAATAGGGGGGTGGGGTGGGTAAGGGACAGCTGGAGAGAGAAAAGAGGTGACTAGGAGGACCGCAGTAGGGGGCCAACAACTCAGGGGAGGGGAGCTGGTGGCGTCTGCACCTCTCTGGTGGGAGCCTGGATGCGTCTGCTCCCTGCTGATTGGCGCCTTCTAGACCTTCTAGGTCTCACGGAACAACCTCCCCAGCATAAAAGGCGTCGCTTGAGCTAGCCTCTTTTGCATAGGTGACCAGGAGGGACTCAACGGCCCTCGCCTGGCCTAGAGAGCTGACAAGCATGACCGGACGGGACGGGCTTTCAGATGGGCGCTCTAGGAGTAGAGCCCTGGCGCCAGGCTGTCCTCCCACCGGCTCTCGCCTTCGAAGCTTCGCCATCAACGACCTGCTGGGCTTGGAAGCGGACTTGCCGACTCCGGCTGGATCCGGGTTAGGATCCAGCTGTGAAGCTCCAGCGGAGGCTGCGGGGCCCAGGCCAGGACTCTGCGGTTCCTGCCCTGCTCGCGGGGCTCTCCCGCTGGGGCTGGGCCTCCTCTGCGGCTTCGGGGCGCAACCCCCCTCCGCGGCCGCTGCTCGTGCGCGCTGCCTGCTCCTCGCTGATCTGAGGCTCCTGCCACCCGCAGGACTCGAGTCTGCGGTCGCCCAGAACCCCGTCCGCCCTCTGCCTGCGCCCGGCTGCCCGCAGCGCAGCGAGAGCGTCTCCACGTCGGGTAATTAGGCAAAACTTCCCGACCCCAATCCTCGAATGGTCCAGAAGCACCTGGGTAACGAATGCTTGGTCGCCCTTCGAGGCACCTTAGATCTTGGGAGGTGGGAATCCCAAAGGGAGCCCAGTCCCAACGTGGGTTGGGGGTGGAGTAGGGTTGTCCGCTGTACCTCATGTTTTGTTCGGAGTCCACCAGTTTTTCTCAGGAAAAAAAAGTCTTGCACTGTGGGGAAAGAGAAGGAACCTAAGACATTCATTCCACAGGGCAAGAAACTGGGAGGCTGGAGATATGAGAGGGAGGAGAGAGAATTATGCAAAAAACCGCGGACCTAGTGAAACTCTGTCCTGCAGAGCGCCCGGCTAGGTAGGCAGAGTGGAGTCTGATGAGCAAAGAGGGGCCGGTCTCTGTGGCTCTCAACGGGAAACCGACTTTATTGCATACTCCTTGCCTCTATTGGATGAAATGAAACTCTGTTTGTTGTGTCGTTAAAATCCAAAGGGCTATATCTTCATAGGGTGGCTTCTCCGAATATTAATAAAAGGAAAGGTAAAATGCAAGTAAATTTTATTCTGCAAGAGCATTTCCTGCGGAAACAGCATCATGTGACTGGTGAGAAATTCTGTCGCCTTAAAAGAAAAAAGAAACGGTTGACATTGATTTAAATACTAGAATGTCAGTCCAATATATGCAAATATTATCATTTCCATGTAATCAGTATAAGACAATTATGCTTTGGGGAATATTAAGTTTTCCAACCAGACAGTGTTTTATATCTGCCACAAGTCTTAGTGGCCACTTCTCACGCATTTCCTCACCCCAAGTATCCAGTGGCTTCCGGACACTCCTCACCACAACATAGAATATTATAATCCGGGTATGCCGTTTTGTGGTGATACCATTGATATAGAAACAAAATTGGTGTTCTTTCATTGCTTTTGACGTCACTCACTTAAAAACTATTTTGGGGGCAATTCTACTTTTGAATAATGAATCTGATAATTGTTTAGCTTCTAGCTTTCCTTATCCTGAGCTCTTTTGCTACATTGAATATGGGTAGACAGCTGCACAGTTGAATGGTATTGTTTCCAGGGGAATCTATACATTACGAGGACATGTATGTCATGCATGCATAACCTTCCTGGGCTGGAGAATGGGTGCATCAGGGCAGGGTGAGTTCTGACAGATTCTGACATAACAAACCCTGCCTCTCAGAAATGTCCACCTGGGGAGAGGCATGCTGGAGCAGGGTGGGCATTCAACTTCGGAATTCTGGTTAGAAAAGACAGTAAGTAGCCAAGAAGTATTGGCTTTACAGAATAGGAAATTTGGATCCCAACTTCATCACTGCAACTTGACCTTGTGTGACCTGGAAGGGCAATAATACCAGCTGCCTTTGTCTTTTTATTTATGAGGAATAATTGAAATAGTGCCGACGGTATCTGGAATGTGGGAATTGCTCTCCTGGCTTGTGCATATCACTAAGTACATTCTACATTCTTAACAGACACACGATGTTAGCCCTCACATTAAATTATAGCAAAATACATAGCTCAAAATATAGCAAAACTTCCGCATTTTCAGAGAGTTATCTTCTTGTACCAACAGATGGGGACAGTCCATCTGAAGAAAAGAGTGACCTGAAGATGTCCCCAACCCCGGGCAAGAGGAAGAAACGGAGGCACAGGTAGGGGTCCTGGCTTCTCTGCTTACCTTTCCTCAGATGGACACAACCCTACTGTCTTTGAGAACAGCATCTGAGAATGTAGAGGATCCAGCAGTCTACTGGTGGGTATGAGAACCACATAGCCATTTTCAAAGATGACCCATAGTTCTCAGGAGGCTACAGGAAAATCTGTACAATTCTAAAGACATGATTTTGTGGGTTTATAAATGGGTTTTATCTTTCTGGCATATTTCCTGTGTATTTCTTGCACTCTACAGGACAGTTTTCACTGCCCATCAACTAGAAGAACTGGAGAAGGCATTTGGTGAGGCTCACTACCCTGACGTGTATGCCCGGGAAATGCTGGCTGTGAAAACAGAGCTCCCTGAAGACCGAATACAGGTGTCTAGTGGCACTCTTTCTCTTTTCTAAAGACACTGCAGAGAACATGTCACTCCTGCACACAGTGAACAGCTCACAGCCACTCAGAAAAGCCTCGTATGGTCCTCTTCATTGAGAACTGAGAGTGACCCAGTTAAAGGCACTAAAAGGCACTCTCTGGCCATTTCATGCCCTTTCCCCTTCTATCATCTTTAACCTATCCTCAAATATTACACAATTGTGAGCCATCAAGATGGCCTAGTGGGTTAAGGCACCTGCCACCAAAAAGACTTACACCGGAACTGAATCCCTGGGACCCACTTAGTAGGAGAGTACTACTTCTTGCAAATTGTTCTCTGACCTCCATATGTGTACTTGTTACACCAACTTCTACACTCACGCACACAAAATTAATAAAAATGATGTTTAAAGAAAGTACGCAATTGTGTGTTGAACTAGAAGACTGCATGAAGACATATTAGTAAAAACGTTTAGTTCTCATCTTTAGTTCTTAAAGAAATCACCGTATACAGCCTGAGTTCGTGTCACGCGGTGCTGTCTCCGCATAGGCGTATCCACCCTGAAAGTTCTCTTGTGCTGGCGGACATGCTCTCTGTTGGAAGAGCTGCCAGTGACTTGCTGCTCTAAGTTTCAGTATATCATGTATTGTTTAAATTAATGTATTTTCTTTAGGAGAAATAGCAGCGATCCATCAATCGATATTTGAAGGGGCCATTACCGCTGTAGATTTTCTAACCAGAAAAATCAGGAAACGCTGTAGGCAGCCCCTTTATAAACACACTGCAGGAAAGGGTCCTTTTCATTCCTTATTTTTGCTTTCCGACTCCTTAAAAAACTTCAGAGGAAGCAACTCCTATGTTATTCCCATGATGTTGAGTCCTTGCGGATTTGGAAGGCTGCTGCTATGCTGGCCTTCAGGCTTGTGGGTGCGGAAGGGACCCTTTGCAGACCCAGAGTCCCGGAGCGCACGCGCTTCTCCTCACCTCCCACCCCACCCCCGTTTTTATAGTGTCTCTTCTCGATCTTCTCGGCCTCCTCTCTGCCTCTAACCAGGTCTGGTTCCAGAACCGGCGGGCCAAGTGGCGCAAGCGAGAGAAGCGCTGGGGCGGCAGCAGCGTCATGGCTGAGTACGGACTCTATGGGGCCATGGTGCGCCACTGCATCCCACTGCCAGATTCGGTGCTCAACTCCGCGGACAGCCCGCACGGCTCCTGCGCGCCCTGGCTTCTGGGTAAGTCCTGGCTGAGAACAAGACCAGAGAGATGGGCGGGGTCCTCACCAAGGATTTGCAGAGCAAAGCAGGACAGGTCTCAGGTTTAGGCCCAGTCTGGACTCTTTAATTCCTAGCCTTAATTTTCGTTGGAACTGTGGAGGCAGTGTATGGGAAAGTCCGCTTAGGTTATTCACACTGGTAAATATGTATTAAAAACTTATAAATAGACAGAGATCTGTCTTGTGTTTGATACATATTTTCAAAGTGGTGAATGCTGCTTGAAAGTTTAGAAACTATACAGTTTAGAGTGTAAGGTTAATAGGGCCATGCAGAGCAGGGAGAATCTAAAGCATTCCGTTCTGTTCACATAGCTGAAGTAATAGGCCAGGTCCTGGACCGATTTAACGAATGTGTTCTAGATTAGTAAGTAAGTAGTGCCCCTACTGGTGAGGTCAAGCCCTTTCTGGTGCACTTACCCCTTAACTGATCTGCTTGGGTTCAGAGTTTGCAGGCTTGGGTCACAAGATGATCACTGCCAGAAAATTAGGTGGATCGTAGTGGGATTTTAGGTTGGGAAAGTTCAGCAAATAATTTTCCGGCCGGGTGCTGTGCTGAGAACCGGAGATACAGCCTGGACTTTGCCTAAGGACGGAAGAGATTAGAGAGAGGCGGGCATGGAGAGCCAAGCCCAGTCCCCAGAAAGCACATGAACAGGGGTCCTTGAGGCGTGGGCCTTAGGTGCTGAGCTAGGGTTTGTTGCTTATCCAAGCAAACGTGAAGTCGCTGTGTCACCCAACAAAGCAATTTTGCAGGAGTGACAGCTGGTGGATAGGGCCTTCTAAACCCTGATGCTGGGAGATCACTACTTCGTGGCTCTCCTTTAGGCCCGAGAGGAACATTGACGAAGAAAAATATAGAGACAGAAAGAACAGTGAGAAGAAAGGAATGTACTTAATTGCTGAATTTAAAAATATTTTTGAGCCTGATGTGGTGGTGGTACATGCCTTTGATCTGAGTACCTGGGAAGCAAGGGCAGGCGGATCTCTGTGAGTTTGAGGTCAGTCTGGTCTATAATAGCAAGATCCAGGACAGTCAGGACTACATAGACAGACCTTGCCTCAAAAACAAACAAACAAACAAGCCCCGGTGGTTTTTGTTTTTTGTTTTTTTTTCTTCTTCCAGGAATGCATAAAAAGTCTACAGGGATGAGAAAACCAGAAAGTGAAGACAAGTTAGCCGGACTCTGGGGTTTTGACCACCTCAAAGAAGGTGCTAAAAAGGATGGACCTGAAAGGGGCCCAGACAAAACGAGCCTGAACCCTGAGGACAGCTTGGAAGATGTGGCCATTGACCTGTCCAGCTCTTCCAGGCAGGAGACAAAGAAAGTGCCCCCGGAATCCAGTGATCAGGGATGCTCCCATGTTCCAGGGCTGCAGGTGCCCCAGCCCCCAAAGGTGGGACCCTCATGAGACCAACAGATTTGCCCCTCCCCCACAGTGGAAATATGCATATTTCTCACAAGCAATTTTTAGGAGATAAGACTGATCAAGACAAACACCTTCAGTTTGATTTTCTTCCTGAAACATCTGGATAAGAGGCAGCATTACAATATTGAATATATATTGATCTAGGGGAAGTTCCATTTAATTCTAGAAGGGAGAACATTTGTACAATCTCTTGAATCACTCAGTTTGGTATAAAATTTTGTTTCTCCTTTGTAGAATTTGAGTAGGGAAGATCTGAAGTTTAAAGATAATTTTAGGGATGGGGTATGATGTAGCCCAGTTGATAGCACACATGAAGGCCTGTGGTCAATCCCCAGCACCACATGAACAGATGTGGTGGCACACACCTGTAATTTCTGCACTCAGGAGGTAGAAACAAGGGATCAGATGTTTAAGAGCATCCCAATTAACTTGGGCTACACAAGACGAGAGAGAAAGAGAGAGAGAGAGAGAGAGAGAGAGAGAGAGAGAGAGAGAGAGAGAGATTATTTCTACCTGCATCATTTGAGATGTGGTTCAATCATTAAGAGTGCTGTTCTGACCTCTTCACTCTAAGAACATTTGGATTTGTTTGGTTTTGTTGAGATAGGCAGGGTCTTGCTGTGCAGCCCAGGCTAGCTTCAATTTCATGATCTCCTGCCTCAACCTCTCCAGTGCTGGGGTTACAGGTGTGAATATAATTGTTTTACACTCCTAGGAGAAGTTTCTAAAAAGATGAATGAACGAATGGATGCTATATCACTTTTCCTTGAACTGGGTCTTAGACTTTCTTGTTTTCACAGTAGGCAGTAATTTTGTGTTGAGCGTCACTTGATAGGTATTGAATACCTAAACAACAAAGAAAGCCATACTCTCCTCCTCTGAAATCACCTGGAGCCATGTTTAGGCAATTGTTAGATATCTGGAGACTGTCAGACCTGATTTCTTGGTCCTTTTGAATTTATGTTTGGAAGCACTTTAGTGATGTGGATTCATGAATGTTTTCTTTCCTGTATTTCCTTTGCTGTTTATTTATTATTTAAAAATAAACATGTGGTATGCCTGGCTCAAGGCTATTTGCTGGTCCCTTGAAGGGCTCTCCCCTCTGTCCCTTTTTAGGGAGCAGGCACAGCAGGTTGTCTTTCAGGCTCCTGTGTAGCACACTGTGGGACAGTGGCCCTGGCTGAGTCACCTTTTGGAGTTCATTGTCTGAAGAAGGGTTGTCTGTTTTGGGCCTCTTCCTCTGCAAATTATCTCAGGAATCCATCAGCTTGGGTACACTCTCTCTCTCTCTCTCTCTCTCTCTCTCTCTCTCTCTCTCTCTCTCTCTCTCTCTCACACAGTCTCTTCAAATGAAAAAATGGAGCTATTTTTATCCATGTTAGTTCCATAGTGTTGAATACTACTGATTATACACTATGGAATAATTAAGTCTGCTCACTTTGGTTTATTCTGGCTGTTACTGATCCTGGCTGAGTCCTGGGACTGAACGTTGGTGAAAACCAGAAGTCCTTCCATCCTTCTTGCCTAGAGAGGGCAGCCCTTGCTCTGAGCCCTGGGCCACACTCATCTGGTTTCTTGTATCTCATTAGGACAGTGTGAGTGGGTGGGTGTTCACATACATTTTTCTTTTAAAAATTAATTTATTATTTTTAATTTATGTGCATTACATGTTCAAGAGCCCATAGAGGCCCGAGAGAGTATTGGATTCCCTGGAATTAAGAGTTATAGGCTGTTGTGAGCTACTTTGGGTGCTGGGAACTAAACTCTGGTCCTCTACAAGAGCAGTAAGCATTCCTAACTGCTGAACCATTCCTCCAGCCCCTTCTCACACATTTTTATCATGCACTATCCTCAGATTCTTGCTCCCGTCCTTCATCTTTAATTTATCAAAAGTTGAGTTTGAGGAAGGGAGCCAGTAACTGTTGTGTGTTTCCTCAGACCTGAAGAAAATGAGCAGATCCTGGAAGCTCGGAAAGTTACAAAATTCATGCAGCTCCTCCCCAGGGTTATGGGAACGAAATAGTTTCAGGGAAGGGGAGACTGTCCAGCCAGATGGGTCTGCCTGCACAATACACAGGGCGCCCTAGAGTTTCAGCTGCTGCGAGTCAATGTCCATGCTGTGGTGGGCTTTTTGCTCACACGGCTGCTTTTGAGTCAACCATGTACCTGTAAGTGACCCCCATAAACTCACTGGTTCACTAGGCTAGACTTGGGTGGAATTGTTTCTGTGGTCTGTTGTCAGTGTTCTGTCTGGAATAAATTCAAATTTGCTCACATATCCCCAGGAAAAGTGACACCACACCCATGCAACTTGCATGCATTACACTCATAAAATCTTAATAAAGTGTTAACGTTGTCTGTGAATTGTCCCACAGTGAGATCTGTGAGATGATGGTAAAATGTCACTGAGTGAGAAATCCTCTAGAGGGGAAAACAGATAGGAGTAGAAATAAAGAGGTATAAAGTACAGTGAAAATGAATAAGTGACACTTGACAATTGGTTCTGAATAAATGTATGAACAACGGGCAAATTTCTCTGAAATATTGTAAAGAAGAAATATTGTAAAGGAGATACCAGAAATAATGTGAGAAAAAGGGGAAATCATATATTTATATAATAAATGCATGTATATATGTATAAATATTTTTCTTTTTTCCTTGACATGAACTTTTGCTACGTTGCCCAAGCTATTTTGATTTTCTTGGGTAAAAAGATCCTCCTGCCTCAGCCTCCTCAGTAGCTGGACCACAGCTATGTGATCACCCAGCCAAAACTATGTTAAATATGTAAGAAAACCCTATAGCCCAGTGGGGTATTTGGGAGACTGAGGATTTCAAGTTCTAGGCTAGCCTGAGCTACACAGTGGGATCTCATTCCTTTGTTTTTTTCAAGATAGGGTCTTACTATGTAGCCATGGATGTCCTAGAACTCACTATGTAGATCAGGCTGGCCTCCAACTCAGAGATCTATCTGCCTCTGCCTTCCAAGTGCTGGGATTTAAGGCCTGGCCATGAAATCTTGTTTCAAAAAGTAAAATAAAATCACTTTTCACAACTAAAATGGCTGGTATGTTCATTAATTTGCTTTAAAAAGCCATTAAGAAATGGGCTGTGGATATGGCTCAGTGATTAAGAGCACTTGTTGCTCATTCAGAGAACCTAGGTTCAGTTCTCAGCACTCACACAAAAGCTCAGAACCATCTATAACTCCAGCTATGGGGGATTCAATGCCCTTTTTCTGCCTTTGTGGGCACTAGGCATGCATAGAATACATAAACATATATGCAGAGAAAATACACACATAAAATAAAACAAACAAACAAAACAATGAAATTCAAACCCATAAGGCTTTTATTAGGGGAAAATCTACAAAAGGTATATTTTTTGAGAAAATACACATTACTAACATTGAATCAACAAAAGTACAAAGTATGTGTGGTACTTTGAATGTAATTGGCCCCCATAAGCTCATAGGAATGGCATTATTAGGAGATGTGACTTTGTTAGAGTAGGTATGGCTTTGTTGGAGGCAGTGTGTTACTGTGGAGGTGGGCTTTGAGGTCTCATATATGTTCAAGCGATGCTTAATGTCTCAGACCATTTCCTGTTGCCTGCAAAATGTAGGACTCTAAGCTACTTCTCTAACACCATGTCTCACTGCACACCACCATGTCCCACCATGATGATAATGGACTGAACCTCTGAACTGTAAGTCACCTCATTTAAATATTTTCCTTTATAAGAGCTGCTGTGGTCATGGTGTCTCTTCATGACAGGAGAAACCCTAACCCAAGACAGTATTAAAGATCATTAAACAAAGACTCCATAAAACATTAAACTGTAATACGGTTGTGGATTGATGGCAAAGTCACATGCAAATTCTTGAAAGTTGAATGAAACATTTTTATGGTATAGATTTTGCTCCTGAACACAGAAAAAAAAATGTAGGATTTCTAACCCTTACATCACCCCAGTTCTAGAACCCCCAAAAGTTAACACACCCACCTCCCAGCTCTATTTAGCTTCATAAATGGAAATGTGAAATTTGCAAATAACTATCAGTGTTTACAACTCAACAGAATCCTAGGCATATTCTTGGACTGCAGAAGGTCTACTCTAGGCATACAAAGGCATTTTAATATTGTTATACATAATCCAGGAATGCAAAGGTATTTTAATATTATGAAGGAAATTACTTACACATTTATTAGCACCTCAAACTACACGATAAGGTTATAGGAAACATTCAACAGGGAACAGAGGAAATTGCTCAATTGATAAAAGATTTGCCGAGTAAGCATGAGGATTGGAGTTCAGATCTCCAGAGTCTGTGTAAAAGCTGGACAGGCATGGTGGCCTGCCTGTAATCCTGCACTCGGGAGGTAGAAATGCGGGAGCCACAGGGCAAGCTGGCTAGCTAGAGTAGCTGTAATCGGTGAGCTCTGGCTCCACTGAGAGACTCTGCCTCAATAAATAAGTGGAGAGCAATAGAAAAAGACACCTGACACCAATTTTGAGTCTCTACATGAACATATGCACATGCTTGCACGGGACCTGCCCTCACAGGTGCACCCACACACATATGAAACACATACACACGAACCCACATACATATGACACACATACACATGAACCCACATACACATGAACCCACATACATATGAACACACATACACATGAACTCACATACATACGAACACACATACACATGAACCCACACACATATGAACACACACATGAACCCACACACACATGAATACACACATGAACCCACACACATATGAACACATCATACACATGAACCCACACACACATGAACACACATACACATGAACCCACATACATATGAATACACATACACATGAACCCACATACATATGACACACATACACATGAACCCACACACATATGAACACACATACACATGAACTCACACACATATGAACACACATACACATGAACTCACACCACAGATGCACCTAGATAACTATGAAAGAAAAGCACTCAGTAAGTAAAATATCAGGTTCCTATAAACATCATTTAAAACCAGGTGTAGTGGTGCACACCTGTATTTCTGACAATCAGGAAGCTGAGGGAGGAGGATTGGGACACACAGCAACAGCAAAGTAACCGATACAACATGGCATCTTCATAGAACTGGCATGCATCATTCCACATGGCTCAGTCCTTTCTAGGTGACTTACAACATGTAACAATGTAAACGCCATTTAGATAGCTGTAGGCTGTGTTATTTAGGAAATGATGATAAGGAAAAATGAGCACGCATGCACTTACAGGTGAACTTTAAAAACCTCGATTTGGGGGATGTGGGGATGCAGGGTGGCTTGGGAAAGAGGGCTGGGGGGTGGAGGAGGAGGGGGGGGGTCTGTGGATAGCATGAGGAGTGAGTAGAAAATTTCTTAATAAAGAAAAACAAAATAAAACAACAACAACAACAAAAACCCCAAAAATTCTTTATTCAGGCGGTGGTGGCTCACACCTTCAATCCCAGCACTCAGGAGGCAGAGGCAGTGGGTCTCAGTGAGTTCTAGGCCAGCCTGGTCTACAGAGTGAGTTCCGGGACAGCCAGGACTGTTACACAGAGAAACCCTGTATTGAAAAACCAAAAATAAACAAATAAATAAAATAAAAAATAAAAAACATTTTTTATTTATGTGTGAGTGTATCTACAGATATGGAACAAGATGATACAGAGAAAGAAGGCCGACCATGAATAAAAATAGCAGGGGTGGAGGGCGCACTTGTCGAATTGAGCTAAAACTCCCACTAATTCCTAAGCAAAATAAAGTGACTGCAGTGAGTCACGGTCCTGGGGTAACTAAAGTGTCATGTAAATCAAAGGATCAAAAGGCTTCATGGTTTTGTCTGCCACCCTTCCATTTTTAACCTACCTGGAAGTGTTTTCTTTCAAGCCGTAGGGTAGAGGCCCAGTCTAATTTCCTCATCTGTTGATAATTAATAATAGCCCCAAGGGCTTATCAGGGCTGCCTTCCCCACCCCCACCCAGCTATTGTGAAACACTCTCCCTGTACTCGAACTTAAACTTCTGCTCCTACCTACAGGTCGATTCTGTGTGTGCACAGCCTCCTTCATATCCTGCTGTGATGGGTGATCAGCTAGGAGGGCTTTTAAATGTCCCCCAAAGGCCATGGATAAAAGGCTCTGTGGCCAGCCAGTGGCACATTGGGAAGTAGCAGAGCCTGGGAGAGGTGGGGTCTAGTGGAAGGGACTTGGGTCACTGGAGTTGTGCCCTTGAGGGGATGTTAGGATCCTGCTCCTCTCTTTCCTCCTGGCCACTATGAGGTGGGCAAGCTTCTCTGTACTGTACTTACGCCCAACATGTGGAGGCTAAGTAACTATACGACGGAAATTCTGAAGTCCTGGAACCTGGGTTTTTTGTTTTTTGTTTTCTTTCTGTCACAGTGACAAGCTGGCTCACAGGGTCACCTTTGGGAGAACCCTTGAATGTCGCTGAAGTTAGCTCGCTGGAGAACTCCGTGGCTGTGTCCTGCTCTCATGTTACCTTGGATTCCCCTTTGTGGGTTCCTGAAATGCTGAAGGCTCTCCAGACTTGGACTGGAGAGCCAGAGCCTTTAGCTGTCTTATTGAGTCCCCACCTTTGTTACTTTGTTGACAGAATAGAACCACACTTCCGACAAACAGGCAAGTAGAACGCTGGTCTGGAGAGCAATGCCTCTCAGTGGCCACACCCTGGGCTACTCAGACACAAGAAGGCAACTGGAGAAACAGATAGCTTCAGATTTCCACGGATTTTCCTGGGCCCCCATCTTACGAGTTCATCTAGGGGCAGAAACCTTAGAACCTAGTTTATCACAAATGGCAAACTAGCACCACCTGCTGGCAGGTCCGGTTAACATGCATCCACTCGGACTCTGTGTCCATTCTCAAGTCACACTTCTTGTCTTAGAGAAAATTTCTGTCCTCGTCTACCCAGTCCTCCGAGTCACCCTCAACACCACCAGCCATATTTTCTTTCTGATCCCTGATTTCCACCTAGGCTTTGAAATGTCTTAGTTTCAATGTGTGGCTCATCAGGATTTCTCTTCCACTCCCCTCCATCAATGATCCTCTAGTCTACCTCCTTTCTTTTTATTTCTAAAATTTATTTAGTTCAATTTTTTGTCTGTGTGTATGTCTGTGTGTCAAATGTGTGCAGTGCCCCAGAGGCCAGAAGAGGGCAGCAGAGCCCTTAGGACTGGAGTTACAGCCATGTAGCCACTAGGAACTGATGTCCTAGAAGAGTAACAAGTGCGCTCAACCACCCAGCCACCTCTCTACCACCTAGTGAGTTAAGTGTTTCTCTCAGTTAGGGCTTCTATTGAGATGAAGAGACACCATGTCCATGACAGCTCTTGTAAAGAAAAACATTTAATTGGGGCTGGCTTACTGTTTCAGAGGTTTAGTCCATTATTGTCTTTGGTGGGAAACATGGCAGCATGCAGACAGACATGGTGCCAGAGAAGGAGCTGGGAGTTTTACGTCTTGATCTTAGGCAGCAAAAGGATACTGTGTACCACACTGGGCATAACTTGAGCAAATGAGACCTCAAAGCCTGCTTCCACAGTGACACACTTCCTCTAACAAGGCCATACCTCCTGCCAATGCCACTCACATGAGTCTGTGGGGGCCATTCCTATTCAAACATACCATAGTTTTAGTAGGTAAAAGTTGTGTGTACTTGGTACAGCATGAGGTTTCAAAAGATGTACAATATGGATTGTTCATATGGAGTGAAGTAATGTAAGTTCTGCTTCCAATGTTTATCATATTTTGTAATAATGTCTTCAAATCCACTTTAGGCCACATGATGGTTAATATGGTTAGTGTGATAAGACCTTAAATCATCTAGTAGAGAAACATCTAGGCATGTCTGTGAAGGAGTTTCTAAACTGTTTCAATTGATGTGGGGAGACCCTCACTGAATGTGGACTGAGGTCCCAGTCTGAATAAAAAGGAGAAAGTGAGCCGTATACCAGCACTGACCTCTCTGCTTCCTGACTGCAGTCAAAATGTGACCTGCAGCCTCAGACTCCTGCCGGCATGCCTTCCCCACCTCATGACTGTATGAGGGGCATGACTGTACCCTCACATCATGAGCCAGAATAAACCCCTCCTTCCTTGTTGATTTTTATAGGCATTGATCACAGCAACAAGAAAAGTAACTAATAGCGCTCATTCCATTATCCGTAGTCACTGTGTTGTGGGGTGGATCTATTGTTAGTACAGTGTAAACAAAGTTATGTATCCTTTCATCAGGCGCTCCAGTGCTGTTTTGCTTCCCTCTTCAATACAATGCCAGTTTAGCTGTTTTATATATATATATCTACACACACACACACACACACACACACACACACACACACACACACAATATTGTGTGCGTGCGTGCATGCTTGCACACCATGGAACACATGTGGAGGTCAGAGGACAACTTTCCAGAGTTGGTTCTTTCTTTCCTCCTCATGCACCTTGGGGATTGAACTCAGGCCATCAGGCTTAGTGGCAGGCACCTTTAGCCCCTGAGTCATCTCTTCTGCCCCACACTGCCAGTTTTGTACAATGACTAACGTGTCATTTAATCATAAGCAAAGGGACCAAGTTGCTGGGTGAGGCATAAAAATTCGGAAAATTTTTAATGTCATTGGTGGGAAGTTCCTGTAAGGTCCAAAGATTCAGTAACAATTAACCAGTTAAATCCGGTTTTGTAGAGGACTACTGTGTGTGTCCATGCTCATGAGCAGGCACTTGTGCATATATGGGTGTGTATGAGCTTGTGCATGTATATGCATCCTCTTTCATTTTATTAGTGAACATGATGAAGATTCCTTCACATGACTTCTGATTAGAACACTCCTAAGCCTTCTGTCACATCTTTAGGAATATTTGTCACTACAGCGGCTGTAGTGACCCACTTTTGCCCTGGGACTTCCTTAGCCCTCAGAGGATGCTTGTATAGTTACCTGAATGACCTGGAAAAAATTCTTTGAGGGAAATGTGCAGCATATGATTTTTGCAGGATATTTGATTGCACTGTGACACCCCAAGACTGTGTTAATAAAGTTAACCTTGAATCGGGACAGAGCCAGCTACTAGATGACAGGAATTAGTCATAGAGAAGCCAGGAATATGGATAGAGAAGATGCATATGAAGGAGGAGGGAGAAACTTAGAGATTTCAAGGTCTCTTTGATCTGGGAAGTGTGGAGAGAAGGTCAGTTGATCACTCCTCTGCTGCTCCTTTGTGCTATCAGATTTTCACCCCAAAGTTTGACTCCCGAGTCTTTATTGGTAACAGAACAACTTAGGTAAAAACAACATATGAGCAAACTGGTGAACAGCAGAACGGGGTGAATTCCTGTGATGAGTGCTCTGGAGAGGTCTGAAGTCACGCCGCACAGCAGTGGGAAGGCTCTGGTGGCACCCAGCTCGAGTGACCATAGCGGCAACAACAGCAGAGCGGGACTTTGCCTGGTGCTCCCTCATCCTCACCCCACAGTCCTCAGTTCCCCATTCTTCTTCCTGGGTCACCTCCTATCTCAAGCCACCTGTCCTACAGCAGTCTCAGACAAAGATAGGGTGGGAGTGGGAAGAAGAGGGTTGGGGTAAAAGGGGAAGTGTTTTGTAACCCTGGCCATGACAGAGGGAGCATGGAACCTGGAGAGACTATCAGGCCTAAACTTCTACCTGTGTGTTGGCTAATTCTATGTAATTCAGTTTTGTCAGCAAAATTTGAATCCATCAAGACAGCCAACTCTGGAAATCTAGATGATATTATCATTGCCTGAGTTTCAAGGGCCAGATTTGGGATTATGCATACAGACACTGAAATACTGTTAGGGTCACTTTGCAGGTCTCTTCTTGAGTTTCTGTCATCTTTTGTTCATTGTTCTAGAATAGGGTGCAAGGTGGAGTTCCCGGTCTTCCCAGTAAGCAGTCACCGTGCCTTGCTTTCCTCTTTTGCGCTCCTCTTGTATTTTCTCTTACCATGCAGATATTTAACTTACATTTGTTTAGTATATGTTTTCCATCTGTCTTAGTTACTGTTCTATTGTTGTGAAGAGGCACCATGACCAAGGCAACTTATAAAAGGAAAACTTTAACTGGGGCTGGCTTACAGTTCCAGAGGGTTAGTCCATAATTGTCATGGTGGGGAGCATGGTGGCAGGCAGGCAGGCAGGCAGGTGAGGTACTTGGAGCAGTAACTGAGAGCTTACATTCTGATCCACAGGCAGGAGGCTGAGAGTAGGTGTGGAGGGGTGCGCTTCTGAAACCTCAAAGCCTCCCTCCAGTGACACACTTTCTCCTCCAGCCCACACCTCCCAATCTTTCCAAAACAGTCCACTAACTTTGGATCAAGCATTCACATATGTAGGTCTCTGGGGGCCATTCTCATTCAAACCAACACACCATCTTTCCACTAACATTTCTTTTCTTTTTTAATTTGGGTTTTCATGATAGGGTTTCTCTGTGTAGCCCTGGCTGTCCTGGAACTCACTCTGTAGACCTGGCTGGCCTCCAGCCAGAGATCGACCTGCCTCTGCCTCCTGAGTGATGGGATTAAAGGTGTGCGCCACCACTGCCCAGCCCCACTAACATTTCTTAGTAGTCCTTAGGTTAGTTATGATGTATACAGTTAGTGTCCTTTAAATTATTCTAAATATCTTCACCTTGAAAAGAGAATCTAGTCCACTCATATAACTGTTGACATTTAAACCTTTGCGTTCATCAACTTGTGTGTGTGTGTGTGTGTGTGTGTGTGTGTGTGCAATGCTTTACTTTTCCCAAATCCTTTGTTTCTTTTACATTTGTTTCTCCCTCTTCCCACCCTTCAATCTCTTCTATTCCCCCTTCTGCTAGATTAGAATTTATACATCCTGTATTAAATGTGGCTGATCTCACATAACTATTAAATGTAGATCAGAACTCCCCAAACTGTAAAAGGGTTCTAGGAAGCCAGCTCTGACCTCTGTCACCTCCTATGCTCTGGTTGCCCAGGATTTTGTCCGTGTTTTGTTTTTCTTAGCCCTGTGGCTATGGCAGGTGCTTCCTGTCACTCATATTTGTTTATCCACAGGTGGAGCAATTCCCTTGGTCATCATTCATTCTGTTTCATACCTTCCTTCCTTTCGTGGTTCTTCTCCCTCCTTCTCCTTCTGAGACAGGATTTCTCTGTGTAGCCCTGGCTGTCCTGGAACTCACTCTGTAGACTAGGCTGGAACTCAGAGATCCACCTGTCTCTGCCTCTCAAGTGCTGAAATTAAAGGCATGTGACACCACCACCCAGCCTATTTTTCTTCTTTTTGAAGTAATTCATTGTTAGAGTCTAGACTGGGGAAACTCCATTAATTTTTATTTGTCTGAAAATGTACCTCGTAGATATTCTAGAGAAATGAAACTATCCTATATATAAGATACAGCTATACTTCTAAGGTTGACAGCCAATTCCCATTTCTGGATTGGAAATCTGTCTTCTCTGATTTTATATCTGCAACCTTGTTAGATACATTGACTAGGATGTGTGTAGGTGATGGTTCCTGTTGTATTTAATCTGCTTGCACTCTGTGTATGTCCATGATTTCTGAAGTCTTTTGTTGGTAGCAGAAAATTTGCAGTTTTTAACACAATCTCTCTGTGCTTTCTCTTCTGGAAACTCTAAGTGTGTGTGTGTGTGTGTGTGTGTGTGTGTGTGTGTGTGTGTGTGTGTCCTACATTCTGTGTCTTGTGTCCTCTTTTTCAAAGTTTCTATCATATTAACTCTGCAATAGTTGTAACTTTGATGGGGAAATTCATTTAGCTCATAGTTACTACTAGGCTAGAGCTAGGATATGTTTCTTAATCTTATTCTATGTTTTCTAACTTACTATCCTTATCCTTATAAGCCTGAGCTACTAACTGAGCATTTATAATTAATATAAGCTTATGTGTGGTAATTTGGGAAGCAGCTGCCAGGTGTTCTGGAACTGGCAGACAGGAGAGAAACATCCAATTACACAGCTAAAAACCTAAAGGTTCCCCTGAACCCTCTGCTGCTGCTCACCTCTGTCCTTTTGAAGACACTTGCAGCTTCTGCACACATCTTGAGCTGTACTTTTTTCTTTCTTTCCACCATACTTACCTGTCACCTGTTGGAGGATTTCCCTCCAGTTTCTTTTCAACCTCAGAGTCCACGTGTCACAATTTATCATATTTTAAAGAAAATCCAATTATTCAGTCATAAAATGAAATCTACTTAGTGACTAAATAAACCTCATATATCCAGTCGACCATATTAACTATGTATCTTGAACATTCAAAAGAGATTTCTCATTTGCTATCCAGAGTCAGAATCCTTGAGGTCAGAACTTTCATAGGGCCTCTGCCAGTCATCCTGTGTTCATGAATTATTTTAAGAGACTCTTCTCAGAGTATCTAGTATTAAGGCAGTTCTCCTGGACTCCTTTTGATGGTGGCATCCTTTAAGGAATGCCTTGTGTTCTGGTTGATTTGTCTAGAGGAAGATTACAAGCCAAGAGTTGCCCTCCCAGGACAGAACTAGATTTGAAGGAGAGGGTAAAGTTCTACCACCTGGTGGCAGTGTTGGTCATTTTTACAATTCCTTGGTGGCTGGAAATGTCAACTTGTTTAGCAAACACACATCCTCTAGGGATTCCAGCTGAGATCCTCAGGGCTGGGCCATGTTTGATCACTTGCTGGGACTGCCCAGAAAACCAGCAGGCATTTCCTGGCTCATCCATGCCTGTGGTCTGTCTTCAAGTCAATCCCACAATATAAATCTTCCTACTTGGGTTTTGGCTGAAGGTCCAAAAGTCCTGAGGCTGTAGCCAGAATTCATGACGGTAGTTCCTTTACCACTTGTGGGCAAGACATTGACCAGAAAGCTCAGATCTGTCAAAATTCCATTCTCTGGGACACCTCCTTTGTAGTCTCTTGTCACAGAGGAGCCCAGGAACTTTGGTACTAGCTGCAAAAATAAATCTTCAGGAAGAGTCTACCTGACAGTTGAACAGTACACTTGGGGGCAGGCGATGGGGTGGGGAGCAGTGAGTATTAGGACCTTTGACTCAGAAAAAGTGGATGGGTCCAGGCTGCTGGATAAGCATACCCCCAGGACAAAACCATGAAAGTGTTGAGTGAGAGCAGGCACAGGATTTGGTGAGACATTCAGGTCCTCAGAAAAGGGTAATAACTTTTTAAGACTGATGCGGGACCTCAGGAGGCAGAGGCAGGTGGATCTCTATCAGCTCGAGGTCAGCCTGGTCTACAAAGTGAGTTCCAGGACAGGCAAGGCTGTTACACAGAGAAACCCTGTCTCAGAAAATAAAAAACAAAACAAAACAAAACAAAGAAGATTGATATAGGACGGTAGTGAATTAATGAGTTCCCATGCACAGGTGTGGCTCAATGGAAGAGTATGTGCTTAGCGTATATAATGGCCTGGGTTCCACCCCCAGCACTAACAGAGTTGGCATGTTTTGGTGTTGTCCAGCTTTGATGAGCATGTGGCTGGAGCTGGGGCTGATCCACCATGGAGTGCCTCGTGCAATCCTCTCAGAACACCATGGAGCAGAAATGCATGAAGATGGGGAATTCAGGACCCTAGAAAGGCATCTCTCCGTCACTCTCCCTGAAGTTGGTTCTGGTTTTTCACTTCCTGCTCCCTCCTGTTCTTGATGGTCAGCTTTCTTGTCCTGTGTGTATCTGTGTGCTGTTGGGCTAACCCTGTAGGACGTAGATAGCTTATATACATCCGCAGTGTTGCACAGTGAGACCTGGGCCTCCTCTACCATAGGGCACATTGATATAGAGTGACCGCAGACCTTCACGTCATCACTGAGTCTGTGAGAAACCAGAAGCCACCCAGAATGCTGGCTTCTGGCTCTCTCCATCCCATGACCCCTTTCCATGCTCTGTCATGGATTCCTTGCTTCATTTTTGCTTTGTATCCCTATGATCTGAACATGTATTATGACCTTATCCAGTGCAGGACCTTTGCCTGATGGATACCCCTCAGCTCTGGGTGCTGTATACAGGAGGGCCCCAGAGTGTCGACTGAAAGAAGTGTGGGGTGGAGAGTAGGGGATGAGTAAGATGGAGGACATGCAGGAAAGAGGAGGTAGGAGCTTTAGGGGTTCTTTGGAGGCCACTGACTTGACAGTGAACAGATTTGGTGACTCCATGCTAGGTCTTAACAATGGAGGAGGGTCACAAAGAATCCACTACCAACCAAAATGGTTTATTATTTATTTAGTGTTTCATGGTGCTAGAATCCAGGGCTTCTTGTGTGCCAGGCAAATGTTCCACCACTGAGTTATATCCTGCACCTGGGATTGTTTCTTATATTACATAAACACCACAGGAGGCCATTCTTTTGGACTGGCACAGCAGACAAGCTAAAATCCCAAAGAGCTGGAAGTCTGGCTCAGTCTACAAAGTGTTTGCTTTGCAAGCACAAAGACATGTGCTTGGTTCCTTGAATCCACATAAAAATGCCAAGCACGGTGGTGTGTGCTGTGTGTGCTTGTAATGTCAGGGCCGGGGTGTTGACCTTGTGTACATCCTACTTCACAAATGAGTCTGTCAGATACACTAAGCCTATAGGCTGAAGATGATGCCCCAACACTGCGGAGAAATCTCAGGTGACTGCCCAGGCAGCTGGCTGTTTCTGTCAACTCATAAATTTTTTGGAAGTTGCTTGAATGCACTTCCTGTTTTTTATTTTTGTTAGCTAATATTATTCCCTTCTTGGGTCTCTGAGGGAGTTGAAGATTAGTTAGTTATGGTTGAAGATTAGTTAGTTATAGTTGAAAATTAATTAGGATAGAAAGTGCATTAGATACATCTTGGATTTACCAAAATAGGATAGATAATGGAATTATTTTCTCTGATTTGTCAAATACCTGTTTAGGTATATATTATTTGTATATATTGTATATAGTTATTGTACTTTTGTATATAGTTTTTCTTTTGTTAGTTTATAACCTTTTGCTTTCTTTTTCTTTTTATTAAAATAGAAAAGGGGAAATGTGGTGGTATTCTAATTGTACTGAAATGTGATTTTGATTGTATGTTAATAAATAAAGTTGCCCGGGGGTCAGAACTATTAGAGCCATAGACAGAGTGTGGCGGTGGTGGCACACGCCTTTAATCCCATAGATCTCTGTGTGTTCAGGGATACAGCCAGCATTGGAGACATATGCCTTTAAGACCTAGGGGGCTGTACATTCAGACAGTGACGAGGTAGTCACATGTTTGGGTTTACAACCAATGAGAAGGCAGAACAATAATACTATAAAAAAGACGTACAGACAGGATATAGCTCTCTTTCGGAAAGCTGGGACACCGCAGGCGGAAGGGTGAGATTTTAGCTCTGAGCTCTGACCTCTCGGCTTTCTCTTTTACAATGTTTCTGTGTTTCTTATTTAATAAGACGGTTGGTTACATCTACATATGGCGCCCAACGTGGGGCTTGAACCCACGACCCTGAGATTAAGAGTCTCATGCTCTACCGACTGAGCGCCAGATGTAGATGTAACCAACCGTCTTATTAAATAAGAAACACAGAAACATTGTAAAAGAGAAAGCCGAGAGGTCAGAGCTCAGAGCTAAAATCTCACCCTTCCGCCTGCGGTGTCCCAGCTTTCCGAAAGAGAGCTATATCCTGTCTGTACGTCTTTTTTATAGTATTATTGTTCTGCCTTCTCATTGGTTGTAAACCCAAACATGTGACTACCTCGTCACTGTCTGAATGTACAGCCCCCTAGGTCTTAAAGGCATATGTCTCCAATGCTGGCTGTATCCCTGAACACACAGAGATCTATGGGATTAAAGGCGTGTGCCACCACCGCCACACTCTGTCTATGGCTCTAATAGTTCTGACCCCCGGGCAACTTTATTTATTAACATACAATCAAAATCACATTTCAGTACAATTAGAATACCACCACATTGGGGAGACAGAGGCAGGTGAATTCCTTGGGCTTGCTGGCCAGCCAGTCCAGCCTAATTCATAAGCCCCAGGCCAATGAAGAACGCTGTCTCAAAGGAGGTGAATGATGCTCCTGAAGATGGCAGGAGAAGTTATCCTCTGGGCCTCCACACGCAGACTTGTACATACATGCATCACTCATACCTGACCATGTGCATATGCACACCCACAGCCCTACATACAAATGGCTTAAATGGAGTTACTCATGCTAAAGTTCATGTCACAAAGATGAAACTAGGCTGCTAATCTGATCTTCAGAGGAAACAGAGAGCAAACGAGCATGTGTCCCACCCCAGGCTATTCTTAGTGGGGCTGGTGGTCAAGTTCCATCCACGTTCTTCCTCGCACAGAACAGGAAGCAGAAGGGGCTTGGGGAGAGCCACCGCCATTTACCCATTGTTCTCTATTCCTGTCCCTATTTTACAAGAAAAGTGATTTTGAAATGACAGGCCACCTTTTGAATTTTGTCTTTGCTTGCTCCAACTCTGTCTATACAACCTACTTTCTCTGCCTGGCCCGTTGGAAAACCTGATGTATTTCATGGAAGGAGAGATCAAGAATTGAAAAGGAAGTTGGTTGAGATCTTTAAATTGTCGTGATTTTGTTCTTTAATACCTAAGTGGATTGGAATCCTTTGCCTCTTTATGATGTGGGGTGGGAGCCACAGAAGCAAAGGTAAAGGAAGGATAGATGGAGGCACCCTGGAAATTGCCCAGTGAGCCCTGGAGGCCCAGCACTAATCAACAGCTCCTGCCTACTTCCTGACCTTGGGTAATGGTTGCCACCAGGCAGCGTGAGAACAAGTTCATCTAGTTTCAGGGCTTGAAGGTTCAGTAATAGCAATGCTGGAATTGCCGGTGCTGAGAAACATGACAAGCCCCAGGTTCCCCTCCTGCAGTCTGTGGCCTGCACCCTGAGACTTCCAGCCCTGGATTATGCTGACTTCAAAGCCAGACTCCAGAAGGGGCAAAGTGTGACCAACACTGCCACGAAGACCCATGTTCTCAGAACTGAGAGCTCCAGGAAAAAAGCTTGTGGACACAGGGCTGGGTAAGGCTGACCCTTCTTCTAGTTCCAGAAGGACAGTCTTGGCCTTAGGCTGTCTTCTGGAGGAAGGACCTCATGTGGCCTCTTAGTTGGGCAGTAGAAAGTGTAATTTTGCCCCATCTGGCTGATTCTGTGCATATTCAATCCAAAAAGGAAATAGGAACTGTGTGGTGTTTCTTTATTTGGAAATAGAGTCAGAGGACAGATTGTAGCTCAGTGTTACAGTGCATGGTAAGCACACAGAAGACCTTGGGTTTAATCCTGAGAGAGAGAGAGAGAGAGAGAGAGAGAGAGAGAGAGAGAGAGAGAGAGAGAGGAAAAGCCATACTTTTATCATTGTTAAAATACATTTCTTAGAAAGCAAAGATGCTAGAGGGTGCACTATCCGTGGGTCCCATGGCAACCAGTCACAGAGAAGCCGTCTGTACTGTCTCATTCACTTGTCCAACAAGTGTTTACTGACTATGCGCTGTGTTCCAGGAAGAATCTAGGTGCTGGAGACACAGTCCCAAACACAGAAATTGGAATCTTTTTTTCCCCTTAGATCTCCGCTTCCAAGAAGAGAGAGAGAAACATGCAAAAAGCTTATATACATGTGCTACAGAGGACAGTGAGGTCAGAGGGTGGACACGGGTGTGAGTGTTGAGGTGATGAATCCATGTAGTTGACAGAAAAGACCTGCAGATAAAGGGAGTTCGAAGAGGTCTGAAGGAAGTGGAGGGGTAGTCTACGTGGATTTCTTTTTTGTTTATTTGTTTGCTTTTTTTTTTTTTTTTTTTTTGGTCTTTCAAGACAGGGTTTTTCTGTGTAGCTTTGTGCCTTTTTCTGGAACTCACTTGGTAGCCCAGGCTGGCCTCGAACTCACAGAGATCAGCCTGGCTCTGCCTCCTGAGTGCTGGGATTAAAGGCATGCGCCACCACTGCCCAGCTTTCTACGTGGATTTCTAGGACAAAGTGATCCTGGCAGGACAAATAGTGTGTGGAAAGGTCCCGAGGCAGGAGTGTGCCTGCTGCTTGGAGGACAGAAGGCCAGTGTGGCTGCAGCCTGAGAAAATGAGGGTAGAGAAAACACATCCTGGGGGAGATGAGGCTGCATCAGCTACACCCCTTCCCCTTCTTAGACCCGTTCCCTTTCCTCTTTCTCTTCTCTTCCTTTTGGAGACCAGGTCTTGCTGTGCTGTCCACCTGGCAAGAGATCCTCCTGCCTCAGATTCCCAAGTAGTTGGAACTTTAAGCATAAACCTCTGTACCTAGTCAACATGGCCTTTTTCTTTTTCTTTTTTTGGTTTTTCAAGACAGGGTTTCTCTGTGTAGCTTTGAACCTTTCCTGGATCTCACTCTGTAGACCAGGCCTGCCTTGGCCTCCCGAGTGCTGATGGCATTTTTCATACTCGACGGTACATATATGTCTTCTGGGGATGTGATAACATACAGGTTGTGAAGTACAAAGCCTGCGAAGGGGCCTAGCATTCTGAATGTCTCAGACTTCCCTGAAGATGACCATGATGTTGTGAGTTAGGGTAATGGGGAGGAGTGGAGTGGAGGAGACGCTGGCTTCTTCTGAGTGCAGACAGACCTCATCTGACCTTTGTTTTCTTTTTCTGTCCTATTTTTCTTTTCTTTCTTTCTCCCACCACCCCAACCCCATGCTGGGGATGGAACCCAGGGCCTTGCACATGAACAACAGCTACAGCCCTTAACCTTTGTTTTAAAGAAACTGCATTGGCTGATCAGGCCACTGGAGGGAAGGAGTAATGGAATTAAAAGCCCATTGAATGATAATTAAAAGAAGGTTGAGTGTGGTTCACATGGTGGATCAGTGGGAGGATGAGGGAGGGTGAGGGGTGTTATTCTGAAGGTGATCCCTGGAGGCTTGCTGATAAGTTGCTACTGCCATGTATGAGAGAGGAGTCTAGGATGGCAGGGTATAAGCCACTTGAACAGTGAGAATATATATTCTCCTTCTCTGATCTGGAAGGCCAGTGTTTGAGAAAGCGTCTTCAGGATGTGATCTATTCAAGAAGTTGATTAGACATTTGAGTAGGAGCTGGGCATGCACTCAGTTGGTAGAATGCTTGCCAAATATGCTTGAAGCCTTAGGTTTGGATCCTAACACTCCATAAACAAAGTATGGTAACATATACCTGTGACATCCAAGAAGTGCAGGTAGGGAGGAGGTTTAGAAGTTCAAGGTCAAATCTGAGGCTGGCCCTGCCTCAAAACATCAAAAGCAAAACCTAACATTTGAATATGGGCTGAAGTTGGAGGAAAGGTTCTGGCTACAGGTTCCAGCTTGAAGGATGAGAACTAACTCTTGTCTCCAGGGGTCCTGGAGGGCAAAGTTGACAGGTGAGAGCTGACACTCTAGCGCTATGAGGACAAAGAGAGGAAATGCAACCAGTGCAGGGATGACATGTAGAAACTGGTAAAAAGGAGGGCTCACATTTTAGGAGTTGTAGCCGAATTTCTAAGTGGTCTTATTAAATAAAAAACACGAGTCGGGCAGTGGTGGCACACGCCTTTAATCCCAGCACTCGGGAGGCAGAGGCAGGCGGATCTCTGTGAGTTCGAAGCCAGCCTGGTCTCCAAAGCGAGTTCCAGGAAAGGCGCAAAGCTACACAGAGAAACCCTGTCTTGGAAAAAAAAAAAACAAAAAACAAAAAACAAACAAACAAAAAAAACCCCACGAAGCCAAATATAGGGGTGAAAGCCTGGGAGATCAGGGAAGCAGTGAGAGCCACCAACCAACCTTACCTCACTAGCTTTGCAGTTCCCAAAATGCCACGACTTCCTGTCTATCCAGGCTTTTATTGCCTTGCTGTTCTGCCCTCTCATTGGCTCTTAGCCCAGCTACCTCACTTCCTTGTCACTACCTGTCTGTACAGACCTCCAGGTCTCTATGGTTGGTATTGGGATTAAAGGCGTGTGTCACCACGCTTGGCTCTCTTTTCTAGTATGGCTTTGAACACACAGAGACCCTGCCTGCCAAGTGATCTGATTAAGGGCATGTGCTACCACTGCCTGACTTTTGTGTTTACTTAAAATGGCTTGCTATTTCCTCTGATCTCCAGGCAAACTTTATTTATTAACATAGAAATAAAATATCACCACATTTCAGCACAAATAAAATATCACCACAAGGAGTAGTTCTTGTGTCAGTTAGCTATGACTAAGAAAGTTAAGGCTGTTTGAGATTTCTTCCAACCTTGCAAATCACCAGGAAGATCTTTTGTGCTGAGGGTGAGGTCCTCAGACCTGGTACAGAGCATCCAAGGTGGATGCACCTCTGTCCAGAGCTGGTCCTGGCTATGGTCTAGTGCAATTCCATTCTTTCTGTGGGCTCGACGCCTCCGGAAGGCAGGGCCAGCTCCCTCACAGCATGGCAGCTGGGACACAAAAAAGCAGTACTCAGAGCTGCCAAGGCCTCAGGGTCTGGCCAAAAATTCTCAAAGCATCACTTCTGCCAGGTCCTATGGAGTAAAGCTAGGAGGTCAACCCAGACTTAACGGGAGGAAGCTTGGATCCTCATCTTTTTAGAGGGCTAGGTGTATGGGGGGGGGGATAGAACTTATGCTAGGCCTGAGTTCTGTCACTGAGCCACCCCCCCCCCCCCCAACTCAGCCTCCTCATCTTGATGGAGCAGGAAAGTTCCCAGTGCACACTAGGAGAGGAAGTGTTGGTGGGCACCTCTCAGACCCCCCTGGCTGAGTCTGAGCTTTCTCTTACTTATAATTTTATATGTCCAGCTAAAAGGGGGGGCTGATGGTATACTTGGGGGTGCTGGGTGCTGCCTTCCTCTTCCATTAGCCAGCCACGTGCTCTTTTGTACGTCTCTTTTATTAGTTTGGGCTGCTTCCTTGTTTATTCCAGCACTATATAACCTTTTGTTCTACTATGTTTTGGTTCTGGCCCTAGCCAAGTTTTGGTTTGGTTTTGTGTCTTAAGGCGGAGTCTTGCAATGCTGCCCAGGCTACTCTCAGACTCTTCAGTGAGTGATTGCTGCTGCCTCAGCTGCCCGAATAGCTGGGACCCCCGGGATGCTTCACTGTGCCTCAGCAGCTCACCCACAGTGTCCCCCTCCAAGAGAATGAATGACCTATCTGCAGCTGTCACAGCCAACAGGAAGGAGTCTTTGCCAGCCCAAAGAACTCAACAAACCAGTTTTTGAAAATCCCCCAACCCTAGTGCTTAATTTCTATTATGTATTCACTTCTTAGTTGGTTCTTTGAGAAAATCAACAAGACAGACAAACTCTTATGCAAACTAACTAAAAAGCAGAGTGAGAATATCCAAATTAACAAAATCAGCAACGAAAAGAGGGGCATAATGACACCAAGGAAATCCAGAGAATCATTAAGTCATACTTCAAAAACCTGTACTCCACAACATTGGAAAATCTAAAAGGAATTTCTTGATAGCTCCTCCTCCTCCTCTCCCTCCCCCTCCCTCTCCCCCTCCTCCTCCCCCTCCTTCTCCTCCCCCTCCTCCTCCCTCTCCTTCTCCTCCTCCTCCTCCTCCTCCTCCTCCTCCTCCTCCTCCTCCTCCTCCTTCTTTTGGTTTTTCGAGACAGGGTTTCTCTGTGTAGCTTTGGAGCCTGTCCTGGAACTCATTCTGTAGCTCAGGCTGGCCTGGAACTCACAGAGATCCGCCTGCCTCTGCCTCCTGAGTGCTGGGATTAAAGGTGTGCGCCACCACCGCCCGGCTGATACCACTTCTTAAGTACTTGGTAGAGACATATTTCTTTCTATTCTTGATTCTTCAATAACAAAACCTTCCTCTCCATGACGGATATGATGGTGCATAGTGTCAATCAGGCTAGACGTGCTGAGAACATTGATTTTATTCTTCAACATAGCTTCCCATCATCTCAAATCAGCGAAGGTTCCCAGGGAAAGAAGCGATTGATATCTGCCAGGACAGGGGTCCTCAGCTGGGTAACATAAATACGGTCCCTGGACTCTGGCCTTCATAGCACCTTCTTTCGGGCTTGAAGGCCCCCAGGCTTGTTTATCAGCCTTTCAGTCCTCCAGAGGTCAGTTATGTGTGAGTGGAGTGGTGGTACAGGACAGCACCATTGGGAGAGGGATTCGTTCTCAGGAGGTCGCCTAGGGAGGAAAGATTTGACTTCAGGCTCTGGAATGCAGAACCGACTGACTGTTCATCCACACCATCTGTGCTCTTCGCTCTCATGACCCATTAGTCGCTTTCCCAATCTGATCCTTCCTTTCTCAGAGCGCTGCCCACGTCCCAGGTCCGGATCCTGGGCAGCCCACGTACTTGCAGCTGCTGTGGTGAGCGGGGAAAGTTGTCTGGTTGCAAAAAGCGATCGCAGAAACACAGGAACCTGAAGCCCAGAGCGCAGGCTAGCCTGACACTGGGTGCACAGCAATCCCGCCCCTACCCCCACCCCACCCTCCACCCCCACACTGCTCGCACCCCTCTCCAGGCGGGGAGAAGAGGTGGGGCCGGGGCAGGCTCAAGGAAGCTGCTTCAGTGAAGCCGGGGAGTAGTGGGTGGTGGCCGCGGGGGCGGAGCCGGGGCGGGGCGGTGGAGACTCTTAGGGGCGCTCAGGCTCCTGCACCCGCGTGGGGCGTCGGGCGAGATGGCGGCGCGCAGCCTGGGCAGCGGTGTGGGGCGACTGCTGCGTAGCCTGCACGGGCGCTCCGGACAATCGGGGTGGTTGCTGAGCGTGTCCCTATCGACCGCCACTCGGCTCCTAGGCAGCGTTCCCCAGGCAGCGCAGCCGGGCTCATACCCTGCGTTGAGCGCTCAGGCGGCCCAGGAGCCAGCCGCCTTCTGGGGGCCGCTGGCCCGTGACACACTAGTTTGGGACACCCCCTACCACACTGTCTGGGACTGCGACTTTAGGACGGGCAAGATCGGCTGGTTCCTGGGAGGCCAGTTGAATGTATCTGGTGAGTGGGTTGCTGGGGACCAACTCAGTCCCTGCCGAGACTCGGGAGGCCCCTTGTCAGTAGCAGCTGTCCCCAGGCCTTGGCCCCTTTCTCCAGTATGCTTCACCCACTCTGATCCTTACGCCACGTCCCCCTGTCCTGCATCCCACCCGGTTCAGAGACTGCAGCTGGCGGAGCACCAGCTACGCGCGCAAACCTGCAGCGCTGGCTCAAGCGGGAAACTTGAGGATAGCCAATTTGAGGTCAGAGTGGCCTACCCTAGCTCAGATTCTGGGGGCACTTTCTTCAGACTTTAACCTCGGGAGTCCCCAGCGCGGTGGGCACACAGCTTACGACCCCAGATAGGCCTAGGTGGAGAGAGCGCATGCTCCAAGAGTCGAGACTTTTCTGCTCAGGGGCCCCCAGGTCAGCGGGATAAACGCAGTGTGTAGGTTGTTACCGTCAGCGACAGTGCTAGGGTGCTAGCAGGGTGCTAGCGTTCGCGGCTACCCTGGGGACAAGCCCTGCAGTGTAAACAGAGCCCTGGTGGGTGCAGGAAGGAAAAAGCACCAGCCGCTGGGAGGGAACCGGTTATCTCCTTTCTCGGGGGTGTGTGGGCAGGAAGTTCTGGGTCTCAGAACTGCACCCCGAAGGCAAACGTTTACAGTGTCAAAGGCAGGTAACCCCAGCACTGTGGAGGTTGAGTCAGAAAGAGCTGGGCCGAGCTCAAGGCCAGCTTGGGCCATGTAGCCTCCTCCTCATTCTCCAAAAGGGACACACCAGTCACCAGCTGTCTATTTTCTGAAGAGCCTGAATTCGGTGCTGCTAAGGTTGGAGGACCACTGAGGCACTGAGAAGTCCAAGAACTGAAGGAGGGGCTGGACAGAGGGGCTGAGCCTCTGTCACACACAGCAGGGATTCAGGGACTTCTGCCTTCCAGTGGGGTGGGAGTGAGGATTGGATGGGTCAGAGATGCATAAGAAAGGAACTGATCCCCCTGGCAAGGTGATGCTTTGTTCAAGGACCAGTTAGTGGAGGAATCTGGTGTCTGCTGCATTCACTTGAATTAACTTTGGTGCATCTCAATCTCCCCATTTATGGTTAGGGAAGTAATAATCATCTGTTAAGCTGACTGTGCCAGCACAGTGCTGGGAGATACAGAATCTTGTCCAGACTTACTGGTAATCAATAAGTTGTATCAATTCTGATTTACTATATTCAGATATTATAGGTATTGTCTTTTTTTTTTCTTCAAGCAAGATTAAAGACCTTAAAAGAAACTTTGGACCAGTCATTTTTCCCCCATATTGTATATTACTTGGCAAGTTTAATCTAAATGAGTCTCTTACTAGATAAGTGTTGCCTTTAGAGTTGAGTCAGCAAAATCTCCAACTTGGGGGAAGAAGTTCTTGGGTCTGTAGAATTGATGGAATGTGCCTTTGAAGTGAGTAAAAATGTTTGCTGAAGGCAGAGGGCAGAAAGTGTGCGGCTTCTTTGGAAACCTCCCCAGGCTTAAGAGGCCAAGGCCACTGGTACACCCAAGTTTGCAGCTGATAAGGAGTGGTATCAACCTTATGGTGAGGCTTGGGTGTGGTCTTCAAGGAATTCTTTGGCCTCTGTTCTTCCACCTTTAGAGCTGTGTGAGCCAGAAGCTGAACTTCAGCAAGCTGACCTGCAGGAAAGCAGCTTCTCCGCGTAACTGTCAGCAGTGTCCTTGTCCTTTCCCAGTGTCTGCAAACCCCAGAGGTCATGGTGTGAAAAGGGGACAGACTGCCGCTGCCCTGGGAGCCACCCAGGAAGTTGTGAAGTGGTTGAACTGTTTGCACCAGATCTGTTTGTCTCTTGTGATAATGCCAGCTTGTTCCAAAAAGTGTGAGCGACACTCTTGTCCTTTCAGGGATCTCCAGACTAATGCTTCTCAAAGCATGGTCCTGGGCCAGCAGCCTTCTCCGGGAGCTTTTAGAAATGCAAATTCTGGGGCCCACTCTAGACCCTTAGGTTTAGAAACCTGGTAGCTGGGCATCTTCCAGGTGCAGGTGCTTGGTACAGCATAGTTTGGTGGCTTCAGCTGCGCCTTTTGTGCTACATTGAGGTCTCAGTTCTTACTTTGCTGTGCTTCCCATGTTTCCTTCTATGTGAACTAAAGATAGTGTGTCCTGGAACACTGTTGTAGTTACCATTGTTACATACTTTCAATTTAACCCCGCCCAGGATACAGACGGTTTTATTACCCTCTGTGGTCCTAGGTCAGGACTCTGGACAGGGCCCCCCAGGTCCTTCCCTGACATCTCAAGCAAGACTCTTCTGCCTAGTTCTCACGTCCTAGTTTGAGGGCCTGAGTTGGAGCTCTGCTTAGAATATGGTTCATCCCCTAAACTCCCCAAGTAAAGTGCCTTCGTCAGGTATTATGAGGGAGGTAACTAGGATTAGGAGAGGTTATCAGGGCAGAGACATTAGGTCAGAGCGTGGTGTTTTATAAGAGGGAGAGGCCAGAAGAGATAACGGATGTCTTATACCATGTGATGCTCTGCATTGTCTTAGGACTCCCTAGGCAAAAAAAAAAAAAAAAAAAAAAAAAAAAGCCACCAGACGCAGGCCTTTGAATTACAATACAAATAATTGTTTTTCTTTGTAGAGGTAGTCGTCCTCTGTTATTTCATCACAGTTTCAGAGAATGGACTCAGACAGTTGTGATAAGTGAAATTTCAGGCTGGGCTCAACTGAAACTTGTTCCCCAGACTACATAAGGCTTTTCACAGTGTAATGGCCAGGTTCATGGAAAGTTCTGTGTCCAGAGGGTCAAGAGAATTGTGCAGAAATTAAAGCTTCTTGTGAGCAGCCCGTTTGAGGTGGGGAGGGTACTTGTTTGCCCTTCTTCCCTACCAGATGTGGTTCTCAGCACACCTGGCTGGGGCTCTTGTTAGGATTAAGTGAGATGAAGCTTGTAAAGCTCTTGATACTGTCCTTAGCACATTGCAGCCCTAACCACTCGCTGCTGTTAATCATTAATGAAACATTTGGTGGAAGTAGTGACCCTGAGTTTGTCCTTCAGGAATGCTGCTGAGTACTGTGCCCACCTGAAGTAGACCCCACATGTTTGAGTCCCATAGTCTGGGGTGGATGGGAAGCAGGAGGTGCCTAAATGGCTCTCAAGGAACCACACTCTGTGTCCCCAAGCTGTGACAGTGAGCTGTTATGTTGGAAGCCCCTTGGCTTGTGGGGGGAGTAGGTGGAGGTACAGTCTCCAGGCCCTTCCTTGACTTGCCTCTAATGCTTTATGAAACATACTTTGCAGTAGGGTCTTTGGAAAGCCACAATGTAAAAAGGATTTTTCTGACCTTGGTCATTTGGCTCTGTTTTCTGTAGGGCTCCACAATTATTTTTGCTTTGTGTATATATATATATACTCAGGATGCCAGGAAACTGCAGATCTAAAACCAGGGGGTCATGGTGTATATGTTGTTTCACCACACACATCTTAGTCCTATTTTATAAATCCCAGACCTTGAGTCTGATTTATTTCAACGTATGCATTCTTACTCTAGCAAGAGTATGTACACGAACTTTTTGGAGACAAGGTGTCGTATGTAGATCAAACTGACCTGGAATTCATAGAGATCCACCTGCCTCTGCCTCCTAAGTACTGAGATAAAGTTACCACCATGCCTGGCTTAACTAAACTATTTTTAACTAACCATTGAATACTGAGACTTCGTGTGTGTGTGTGTGTGTGTGTGTGTGTGTGTGTGTGTGTGTTTTCTTCTTCTATGCTGGGAATGGAGCTCAGGTTCTCAGACAGGCTAGGCACCACTTGCCATTGAGTGCTACCCTCAGTCTTCTTGATGCTTTGGGAGCACCACACAGCTAGAAGTCATGGTGCTGATGCTCTTTCCTCGATGGCAGTGACTCAGAGACCAGATGATGCTGAGATGATGCAATGCAGGCAAAGCTTGTTTTTAAAAGGACTCCAAATGGAAATGCAGCTCCAATCTCGTAAAGTGGAGCTTCTGGAAGAATCTGAATTCTTCTCACTTGTCAGAAGCATCACTTGCTTTAAATAGCAGTTGCTTCTGGAAAGTTGGCAAATAGAACTTTCAGGACGAAAGTTCTCAGAATGTGCCAGGGAAGTCCGCTATTTAAAGAAAGCCATTGTGAATCCGCAGTGTGGTTACCAACCCCAGTTTCTTTTCATGGCGATTGAGGCTTTGTGTTCTGGGTTCACTAAAATTTGAGAGGGGTGTGAGGGGGATATATTTAAACAACCAATCAGAGCTTTTGGATTAGGGGTGTGGCCTAGTAGTTGAGCACTTACTTAGCATGTAGGGAACTCTGCATTCCGTTCCTAGTCCTGAAGGGGGAGGGGTGGGAGTTTGAAACCCACATTATTGTCTGTCATCTTGCTAAAGGGGGTAACAACACTCCTGTAATTTTTTGTGTTGTTAGTAAAACTAAAAATCTCTGATTCATTAACAAGCATTAACTGCTCAGAGACTGTGTTAGGATCTGGGCTGGGCTGTGTGCTACAGTGACTGAAATGGAGCCCACGGCTGAGCAGGCACCCTGCTCTCAGGGGCCGCCCTGCTCTCAGGGGCCGTATCCCATTCTTAATGGTGCAACCGTGGAATGGTTGGTGTCCTGTTTTACAGATGGAGACACAAAGGCCCAACCTCAGAACCAGTGGGAAATGCCTGTTGTCATAGCACCTGAGCTGAAACAAATTACAAATCCATGGTTGGAAGGTGGGAATTACAACGATGTGGTTTAACATTCTCAGATGGACAACACTTAGTCTCATAAAATATATCAATTATTGAAAGCTGGCTTTTCTAGACAGGGAAGGGCTGAGAAAGGCGCAATAGAGATGAGAAAACTGATTGGCTCTTTCAGACACTTTCCTCGAAAGGCAGGGACAGGGAGATAGGACAATATGAAAATAATGGACAGCTCACCTACGCTCTGTTGGCTTTCCTTTTCTGTATAAGCATTAGGTGGGGTGGGGGGGACTTCACCACCAGGCACACTGAAAAGTTGGCTCCAATTTTTGTGTCTCCCATCCTGATTTCTCCAAAGGTCTAATAAACAGTCCTGTTTCAGCTTGGTGATGCGAACTTCAGTATGAACAACTCCATTCTGATTTTTAGTATGGTTTGTGCTAGAGCTTAGACCACAGTGGTCTCCTATAATTTTTATTTAACACAGTAAACAAGTAAATCTGTATTGGGACAGCGTCCTCAAGATTTCCACAGGGCTGGGGGAGAACTGTGGATCTCAACCAGTCCCCATGAGAAAGGAACCTTATGGCCCTTGTGACCCAGATGGTGTGGGGAGGAGCATCATGCCCCCAAATGGGAACTCCTGGGCAGAATCAGGAAGTGTTACATGGTGTGGGCCACTGAGAGGTGGGAGGACAGAGACTCACTATGTGCTGGGGACTTGGAAGGCTCAAAGTAGGAGGTGCGGTTTGAGCTCCGCCTTCAGTTGTGCTGGGCCCTGGCCCAGTTCTTCCTGTAAATGCTTGAAGGTGGAATTTTCTTGTCTCACTGCCCAGTTTTTCGGATTGTTACTTTTTTAAATGTAGAGATTTGGTAAATCTTCCATGTCTTGCTTCCTTTCTCCAGCTCCTCTCCTCCCTTCCCAAGTTCCCGTTCCCCCTCTTACCTCACTTCTCTCTCCTCCTTTCACTTCCTCTCTCCCCTTTATTTTCTTCTCTCCCATTTTTTCCTCTTTGCTTCTTTCCTTTTCTCCCTACCCCTCCCTCCCATCTTTCCGTCCCTGTAACTGAGGTAGCAGAAGGAATCATAAATATGTGCTAAAAGCCATCGGGAACATGGCATTTCAGGGCCATGGTTCTCAGGCCCCACACTGTGGGGGCTCTTAAGGAATGGGATTATTCTGTTGGCATGTTCCTTGGGAACACTGTGACATCCTCCGACGCAATCTTATGACACACGTGGGGGCAACTAATTCTTAGACTGGCCCAGAGTCAGGGGTTGCTACACCACCCTGTGGATTAAAAAGCTGAGACTTGATGTAAATGACAAGGACATTGTTTGTAGTTAGTGAGTGGCTGGCCAAGGGCCAGACTTAAGGATTTTTTTTCAGGCAGCTCCAGACTACCAGCCAGTAAGGCATGGCCAGGTGTTGCACAGGGCTAACGAGGACCTTCCGCCCAACTAGGAAGAAAGAAACGGAATCCCCATGGAATCTGGAAGCTACATCCAGTGGGTGTCCATGTAAACACACAGGCATCTACCAAGACAGGCTGCAGCAGGACTGTCTGCTTGAAATGCACAGGCTCTGCTAGGGGCTGGTGTGCTTCACAGGGTCTCGGCTCCTGCGTGATAACAAGCTCTTCGGGGAGTCTGATCCCACTCAAGGGTGAGAAGCATGGGGTTCACAGACAAGGACATGCGCAGTGAGAGAAATATAGACCAAGATCTGCAGCACGAACAGGAGGGGTGGCAGTGTCAGGCAGGGAAACAAGTGCAAAGACCCTGGGGCAGGGGGAGCTCTTTGGACTCTGCTTGTCCACCAGGGAGGGGAATGTCTTTGGGGGTCTTGGTAGCCAGTGGTCTAGCATCTTCTCAGTGTGGGAGGCCTCTGGGGAACACTGGATTTGGGGATCTATCTACTCTGAGCTGTCTAGATTTGTGCCATCTGTCAGCTCCAGGAAGTGATCCACGGGACCACCCAGCTGTACCCTGACGCTTTCCACCTGTGCCCGGCCTTCTTCATCCCCTGACTCAGCCTGCCTTCCTTCTTGGCATAAAACAGGCAGGAAACCTTGCTGGGCTTTGCAGGGCCGAGGGTCTCAGTTCAGTCACTCCCTGCAGCACAAGGATGCTGGTGCCTTGACTGTTGTGGGAGCAGGCGATGTTCTGTGGGGTCTGAGCCCCCTCCTGCAGCTCCGTGACTGTGGTTTGGGCAGGTCCACTAGGACACCAGGACCTCTGTAAGGCTGCTTCCTGTTGCATCTGACCAGTCCACTCTTCAGGATGACACAAGTCAGGGTGGGTTAGAGTAGAGATTCTCTGGTGAGAATATGGGACATGTCTCCTGTGGCTTCCCAACACAGCTAGGTGGGTGAAGGACTTATATTTATCCCTAGCTCTCAGGTGTCCAGAGCAGCCCAGACACTCCGCTCTTAACCAGTCCTGTCCTGGTTCTCCTTCGGGACTTTCTGTAGCACTGATTCTCAGGTGACCCTTCCCAACTTGTCACAACCAGCTCAGAGTCACCTCCATGGCAGACAGCTGAGGACATGGCCCTGTACCAAGGGGTGACCTCATTGCTGGCTGCTTAGAAGCCATGAAACCATGATTTTAGGATGAAAACTCTTGGTATTTGGGTATCCATGTACATACATACACACACACACACACACACACACACACACACACACACACACACACACACACACACACAAAGCACCACACTGGTGAACGAGACTCAGCCTGGGGGCATGTTCAGCTGATACCTGTGAAGCCAGCTTGTAAGTTTCTTCCCCAACAGCCTTGGTTTTCCACCCCTGGCAGGAGCTACCTATTCTCCTCTGCCTGCTCTTCACTGCTCTCCACAGTTCCAAGTTTCATCTGTCTGTGGAATCACACCTCTTCCTCTCTCCTTTGCCACAGGTTGGCCTCAGCTTTCTTCCATCTGCTGCATAAAGCAGCTCTTGGCTGCCCATTTGAGCCATTACGGGGAGACAGTGGAGGGCAGTGTGAGGGACCCTGGAGCTAGTCTGAGTCAAACCCCGATCGATCTGTTACTGTGCGACCTTGGGCAGGCTGCTCAATCTCTGTACATTTCCCATCCGTGATGAGAAATACTGGTAGTGGATCCTCAAGAGCGCTGTCCACAGCCAGGCTCTGACTGTTATTGTTGCAATCCCAAGTGGCTCTTAGCTTCTGTGAGCAGGTTTGTCTTGTCTAGATAACTTCAGTCCCAGTGTTCTCTTGGAAAAAGGTATGTGACACTTGCCACAGTCCACCTCTGAAGATTGGAGGCCACTGGTGGAAACGTGGTTGGGTAGAAGGGGCCACTGTGGGAACCAGCACGGGTTAGGCTCACCTTTAAAATCAAATAATCAGTGAACAGGATGTCAGCAGAACTGAGCCCACTAATCCTCAGGTTTTCCGTAAACCAACCCACTGACCTTGTGCCGTGTGTGTGTGTGTGTGTGTGTGTGTGTGTGTGTGTGTGTGTGTGTATGTGTGTGTTTTTCCAGCAAGTCATGTGAACTGAGCTTGGGCAACAGAGGGGGGAGGGGAGCAGCACTTTCTTGAAAGGCATGTCCAGCTTAGCACCTATTATGCAAAGAGTCTTGGGTGGTGATGCACCATGCAGCCGGTGTGGGGACCGCTGGAATGATGTGACTGCAAGGTCACCTTGAAGAACAGATCATGTTTGTATAGTGACTGTGTCCGTTTTCTGCAGCAGTGGCAAGCACCCTTTCTGTGGGAGGAGAGCCTGCTCTGCAGGAGTAATAAGCCACAGCAGATCAAGTCCTACTCCACCCTCTTCTACAGCATCCAGAATAACATCTGTTAACTTTTCTTTGCATAGTCAACTGCCTGGATCAGCATGTGCAGAAGTCCCCTGAGACCGTAGCTTTGATTTGGGAGAGAGATGAGCCTGGGACTGAAGTGAGGATCACTTACAGGTACTGTGTGTCACCCAAGGGGGGGGGGAACCTGGACCTTTCTGCAATTTGGTTTTGGGGAAAGTGCATGACCCCTGCTTTGACCGTTAACACAAAAGGTTCCCAGTCTGGAAGGACTCTGGCTTTGTGTTTGCTTGGTGATACCTGGTGTCTGAAGATTCTTGTAGCGATGTTAGGGACTGGGGAGGCATTGGCTTAATTCTGCTGCCGTGTCTGGCTCAGGACATGGGATTACCTAAGCACTGGGAGATGTTTCAGCTTTGGGGATATTCTGTTATCCGTGGAAAAGGAAATGTGGACAAGGCAGGCTGTGGCAGGTATCAGAGCACACAGAATATTTGTCCAACAGAACCCTGGGCTGAGGTTACTCAGACAGACAAGGCAAACTCTTTCACGGGAGCTATGAGCTACCAGAGTCTGGATGTGGACCTCACCACACCCTTGGAGCACTCACTACCGGTATCTCTTATCATTGATGTAAAATTCAAAGAGATTAATGGGCCTGCCCAAGGTCAGTCAACATAGTAGCAGATCTTGATTTGACTCAGTTTAGCTCTAGGATTCCTCCACTATCCTTTCCTCCATTGTTATCTTGTAATGGTCTAAACATGAAGCAAAGAACTACTCTGTCATCAATGCCAGCTACTGGTCATTCTCTATATACGTCATGATGGGGGTGGTGGGTGGGATGATAATAACACAAGTTTTTAAAAAAACGTTTTAAAAGGCTGATATGCTTTGATATCACTTGTCTGGGCAAGAGTGTGATGAAGCACCAAGGTTTTAGATGAAGTAGGGAGTGTTCCGGGAAATCTGGCCATAGACTGGTGGTGATTTAGATGGGTACTCAGATGACTGGCTGTCTGAAGCTATTGCCTCTGGGTTGTCTTTTGCTCACAGATGCTGTGGTCCAGCAGGGAGGATATTGCCTCTTCATTGATGTGTCATTAGCTGAGGATAGGTGTAACTCAGTGAGCATGCTTGCCTAGCAGATATGATACCTCAGGTTCTATCCCTAGCACTGGAAAAAAAAATCCTTTTGGCTAAAGACACAATTTACCTTTACAGTGAGGCCTCTGGCCCACTATGTGTTCTGTGTCTTCTTCTCATCAGGTCTTCTGAGTATGATTTTTCTCCTTCAGGTAGCTTCAGGCTTTGCCTATCCAATCAGTCATCTAGCAAGTACTTGTTTCGTGCCTTTATATCAGTTACTACTGGTTAGAGTATGTTGCAATAACAACCAAAGCATGACAGAATATTCAGGCTGAATAGTGAGGGAAAGTCTCTCTGAGATGAAGCTGAGAGTCAACTGATGAGCGAGAACACCGTGTCCTGGGGGCAGGGAGATGGCATGGTAGTTGGGACCTGGGAATGACAGGACATAGAACGAGTGTTCATAGAAACAGTTTCAGGCTAGGGTTCTGAGCATAGCAGTTACTTGTGGACGCTGAGGTAACTTGGGGGTAACTGGACACTCATTTTCCATTTGCTTCTGGAATTCTAGTTTTATTCCAGGCCAAAATCAATCCTGGCATACAGTGCTCAGGCTGCCTTTCATAGAAAGCAAGGTGACTTAAAAATAGGTATTTTGATTATTTTTAAATTATGTATATGTAGCCAGAAGATTTTTTTCTGGTCTCACCTGACCCCACAGCCACTCAGACCCAAATAAACATACAGAGGCTTATATTAATTACCAACTGTATGGCCATGGCCTATGGCTCAAGCTTCTTGCTAGCTAGCTCTTATAACTAAACTCAGCCCGTTTCTATTAATCTATATGTCACCATGTGTTCTGTGGCTTTACCTGTGTGCCATTACATGCTGCTCCCTGGATGGCGGGTTGGCGTTTCCTCCGCCTCTTCCATTCTCCTTTCACTACCTCTGTTGGATTTTCCTGCCTGGCTCCATCCTGCCCTGCCATAGGACAAATGGCTTTATTTATCAACCAATCAAAATAGCACGTATTCACAGCGTACAGAAAGACATTCTACAGCATGTATGTATGTGTGTGGGTATGTGCATGAGAGTGCAGGTTCCCGCAGAGTCCAAAAGAGGACACTGGATCCCCGGGAGCCAGAGTTGGTTATGGGCCACCTCTTAACCATGAGCCAACTCTCCAGCCCCGAGGTGACAATCTTCTGTAGCCCCTGGTGGTGCTCCTGGCCCACTCACCCCTTCTACCCATCCTACCAGCCCCCAGGCATATTGCAGCCTTCATAGCTAGAGGGCTGTGACATACTTTGACCCTCTCTCCCTTGCTGGGCTGAGCTCAGGACCTGTGTTGGTTTCTTTGGTATCTGGCTTCAACCTCCATGTGACCCACAGACCAACAACATCTTACTGCCAGGAGCCTAGAATCTACCAGATTAGATGAGGAGATTCCTAGCTGGCTTCTGTACAGGTGATCTTGGGAATGTTGCTTGTCCGAATTGGCTAGTTCTGCGGCTTCTTAAGGACTTTGGGTCCACCTCTGTTTGCATGTCCACATACATCCTTCTAAAAGGGGCTGAGGCAGCTGCTTGGGTACTGTCATTCATTAAAAGATGAACACCATGTGTGGCAGGCCAGAGGCACTAACTAAACAGCTGGGGTCCTGCCCTGATGCTGCCTGAAGAACTGGTGCTCCCCCCCCCCCCCCCGCCCCCAACCCCCATCCCATCCCAGGTATGCTCAGAACTGCTGATAGGCAGGTCACTAGGAATGACCTGTGGCCGGATGCAGCAGTATTTGGCAGTCTGTGAGCTGCTGAGATTTGTGGTTGGAAGTTAAAAGTAAACCACATGGAATGCTCAGGATTGCAGCCAGCTCATTAAAGTCAAGAGAGACTTGAGGTTGATGGGAATGAAGGAGCTCCCTGCTAGACAGACGAATTTCTGAGCACAAGTGAAGTGTTTACTAAGCTGCCCCTCTATAGACATGCAGAATTTGTCCAAAGTGCTTTGGTTGGTCTCTGAGGGCTTAGAACAGGATGGCTGTGCCTGTCGTTAGGGCAAAGTGTTATACACACTCTGTAACTGCAGCGAGTGTGTGGAGGTGCCTAGTTAGCCCTTTCCTGGCCATTTTAGGTGTTTGACTTGCTGCTGATTGTTATGCCAGTAGACAGACACACACGTACTTACCACATGCCCTCTGAAATAATGTGATTTCCTTTCATGTGATGCCGTGTGGGGTGGCACTCAGGATGACTTAGGATAGTCACAAGCCTGGTGGACTCAAAGGTCAAGCTCCAGATTCTTACTCGCTTTTTTTTTTTTTTTTTTTTTTTTTAAATATATTTTGGTGTTCTGCTAGGGATCAAATTCAGGACATTGGTTATGCCAGGCAGGTGCCCTCCCACTGAGCTACACTATACCCCTGACCATGGCTAGGGATGGTGGTGCACACCTATTATCCTAACACACGGGACAGGAAGCTTTAAGATGGTAAGTGTGAGACCAGCCTGTGTTACCTGGAAAGCTTCTGTCTCAACACACACACACACACACACACACACACACACACACACACACACACACACACACACACACACACGTCACCCCAAAACAATACACTAAGAAAACACAAGGGTTGCAGATACAGCTAAATGGTGGAGCTGGGTCCTGAACTGAATATCCACTACTGCAAAGAAAACAGGAAGGTAGTTGTTATAGGCAATGGTGATGCTGATACGTTTTTCTGGTTCCAGGAAGCTTACAGGTGGCTCGGACAGCTGCATATAAACAGAACCCGGGAGTCTCAGGTGACCTGTAGATAGAATCTCCCTGAATGGCACCAATGGCCTTTGTCATGTTTTTACGTCTGGTTCTCGCTGGTTCAAAATAGCCTCCTGGCTGATGGTTTGGCAAGGCTGTGTGGTCTCCCAGGGCACCACTTCCCTCTTGGTGAAATGGAGTGGTCAGTGCAGTGACAATGACTTTACAGGGTCGGCCCAAAGATGCTGAGCTGAGCAAAGAATACCAATGATCGCTAGCTATGGTTATGATCAACAGCTGACCAGCGAGTATCGTCTAAAACACCATGACAGAACTGCTTTAAAGGCTGTGATTTGATTAGATAAGAATAATAGTGCTAATTTTGATTATTTTTGACATTTGGTTATGAAAAACTTGAAGCAGTGCAGCCATCTACTAACTACCTAGATTTTGCAGTTGTTTTGTGGTGTGGTATCTCTACCCCTTGTCTGGGTATCCATCCTGTTTTCTGGTGCCTTTCAAAGTGAGTTGTGGGTATCAGAACTGCATTAGCCATTTATTTTCCATCACTACCAAATATATGACAAGAAACAAAGGAGGGGAGGAGGGGCTTCCTCTTGGCTCACAGTTTGAGGGCATACAGTCTGTCGTGCTGGTGGAGGAAGAGCAGCGGGCTGTTCTGTGGTGGCTGGAACCTGAGACAGTCCCATTGTGTGGAAGTCAAGAGGCAGAGAGAGTTCAGGAAGGAAGGAGGGCCAGACTGTAACCCTTAGGACCTGCTCCCAAGTGGCCCAGTTACTCCGGCAAGGCTCCGCCTTCTGATGTTTCTAAACAGGACCAGTTGCTGAGAAACAAGTGTTCAAACACATGAGTCTCTGGGGGGATGTCACAGTCACCCAAACCTGTTGAGTGCTCTCCTCCCAAGCTCTCCAACATGCATGTATCCTCATCAACCAGAGGATAGACAGTACGTGCTTATTTTTCTCTTTCGATATGAATTTTACTGGCAATGAACCAGTTTGCTGGATTTTGACCCATCCATGCAAATGCTGTGTAACTCAAATCTGTATTTTAAGTTATTGTTTTTGTTCCTTGTGGATTATTAGTTCTTCTGTCTAGCTCCCTAAATACTGTTGATCAGTTTATTTTTTCTGACATAGTTTTTGACCCAGCCCTACAGATAAGGAGGCAGACTCAGAGAGATGTTTCTTGTTTACGGGCAAATGCCGGGTGTGGGAGGGGAGCCACAGCTTGACCCTGCATCAGCAAGTTCAATGCCATGAACCCACATCAAGCGCTAAGGGCCACGTCAGCAGATGTTTCTGAGGCTTGTTGGATCCTGGGATGAAGCCTGTCAGAATGAGCCAAGTCAGCATCTGGTCTGGGATTTAGTTTGTCAGGGATAGACACTGATGGGTTGTTGCCTTCTTCAGGTGCCCAGGGCCTCTCACCACTGGGTCTAATGAGTTCTCTCAACAAGTGTATTTCTGAGGAATCAGGTTCAGTGAACTAGCAACTCCTTTACCCAGTAATGTGGGGTTCAGCCCTGAATAACACCACCATCCTGGAAACTCACAAGAGTCACCACAGTGTGCCACGTGTGGAGGCAGACAGACACATGCACACACTCCCACACACATACTTTTAAAATCAACCCCCACAGCATGGGTTCAAATCTGCTTTATGCTTTGTGTGGTCTGTGCCACCATCTTGTGAGAAGACACACCCTGAGTGACTTATTAGCCTTTGCCTGTGGTAGACACACCTGTGCCCTTCAGGGGCATGTATTCTGCACCCTGGCCTGTAATAACCCACTTCACGTGGTCTTTTGTATGTGGCCATAAACTCAGAGCTGTGAGAAGGGAGACAGATGGAGCCAGTTCCCTGGCACACTCTGCCAGAGGGCACCTGGAGTTGGAGTCCAGCTTCGAGGTCCTGTGCCCGCCTCCCAGCAAGTAGGCTGTGGGACCATAGGGAAGCAACAGGCCACGCTCCCCTTACACTTGTGGACAGTGGTTGGCGGAAACCATCAGGCAGGGCACGGATAATCTGGTCCTTCCTGAGGCAGGAGGCCAGACGGCACTTGGGCAGTCAGTGCCCCTTCTCACCCCCTGGGTGCCTCTCATATGACAACCCTAAACACCTCAGGTGGGCGTTGCAAAGACTTGGGGTACATGTGGAGAAGCCCCAGTGCTTTTGTGGTAGGACTGATGAGGCTTTGGGACTCTGCTTGCCTGGCTGGTGGGGTCCTCCCTGTGTGCTTGAGAGTTTCAGCCCAGATTTCTAGGATGGGGAGGGCATAAGTCAGGGAACTGACTGAGGCCCTGCAGTCCACAAGCATGACCACAGGAGAGTCACCAGGACTGAAGCAACACATTTCTTCTCTTTGGCTCACTGCAGAGGTCTAACTTTGAACAAGAGCCCAGATGACAAACCCTAAGGTCAGTTTTTCATTTTTTTTTTTTTTTTTGGTTTTTTGGAGACAGGGTTTCTCTGTGTAGCTTTGCGCCTTTCCTGGGACTCACTTGGTAGTCCAGGCTGGCCTCGAACTCACAGAGATCCGCCTGGCTCTGCCTCCTGAGTGCTGGGATTAAAGGCGTGCGCCACCACCAGTTTTTCTTTTTAGTGTACAGAATAACGGGTTTCATTATGGCGTTTTCTTAGATGTGTATTGCTAGGCTTTGCCCCTATTCATTGGCCCCCATTACCCTCCCCGTGCCCTTCTCCATCTTATTGGTCCCCTTCTTTCTCCCATAGCCTCCCCCTCTGCTTTAATGGCCTCCCTTGTAGCATTGGGGCCCATCCTTCAGTTCTGGCTTGATTTCTGAGAGGAGGCATTGGATGACACCAGTACTCTTCAATGCTAGTTGTGGGATAAGAAGGTGGGGCATAACTAGCATTGTAAAATAGTGCAGGGAGCAGGGAGCAGGGTCCAGTGGTCCAGCACCATGGGGCCTGTGCCATAGTTTTCATGGTGCTGATGCTTGTGGTTCTATCCTGGGCCATTGTAGTGAGTGGGGCACACTCCTAGGAGGCAGCAGGGTCCACAGTTGCAATGAGGCCATTAGGATGCTGCCTGCCTGCCTCCAAGGCCTCAGTGAGCATCGAGGGGAGAGTGTCCTCCTGGCATGCTGGGCTGGGCATTGGGCATTACTGTAGAGAGCCACAGGGAAGTGCAGAATGGGGTCCGGACTGTGTGTGTGTGGCTCCCCTTATCCAGGTGACAGGGCTGGCATATAGCACATACTGAAGTCAGGGTAGAGATGGGGGAATCTTCAGCCTAAGAGCCTATTTCTGTCTTGACCCAGAGTGTCTTCCAGTGTGACCAGAAGGGGCTGGTCTCTTTGGGTTGAAGTGATAGGAAACTGGAAGTCACTCCTTGGACATCAGCTGGGGAGGTTCTGGGAAGGCTTGGGTTGAGAGGCAGAGGAAGACAAACTTTCGAGGGGTCTGTACAGGCAATCTTGTGCCAGGGTCTTCAGTGGGCCTGCTCCATGCTCTCATTTCTCCCCAGCTGTGTGTGACCCAGGACACATCACACCTCTGATTTTCAGTTTCTCGTCTGCAAAGTGGAATCATACTTTTCTCCGATGGAGTTGAGTGCTGAGTGTGCCACATATGATGGTTTATTTATTTTAAGTGTGTGTGTGTGTGTGTGTGTGTGTGTGTAAGTGTATGTATCTACATCATGTGTATATGAGTCCATGGAAGTCATGAAGGCATTGAATCCCCTGGAGCTGGAGTTACAGTTAGTTGTGAGCTGCTATGTGGATACTGGGAATGGAAGCTTGTTCCTCTGCAAGAGCAGTATGCAATCCTAACCTCTGAGCCAACTCTCCAGTCTTAATACACTGATTTCAAACCTTTCCTTAAGACCTTGGCTTCTTACATTGAAGCTGGAAGATTTTTTTTTTTTAAATCTTCTTATATATGACTACTGCTGTATTTTTTTTGTCATTCTTTTGGGTACACTGAGGGTCTCAGAAGTTTATGCTTTAGGTGGAAGGATCTTTGGACTGCTAAGAAGGTTTATTTATGTCTCGGGAAAGCTCTTTGATGCAGCCTCTTTGAGGTTTCTCTGGGGCAAGCCTGGCCAAGGTTCAGTGTGAAGAGCAAGCACACTGAAGCAAACATCTCCCTTGCAGCTGGGTCTCCACGCTGTGAGTTCCCTTCTGCTGTGCAAGAGCAGTTGGGGGTGGCCAGCTTGCAGGAGATGGAAAAGCTTCTGCTGGGGGAGAGCAGAGGGACTCAGTTTCCAAGGGGAGGGGCATGGCCTCTGCCCCTGCCTGAGAAGCCTGCGGTGGAGAACTTCCTTGTTCCTGTTTTGTGTTTTTCTTCCTTTTTCTGCAGCTCTATAGACTATCGCTTATGAATTAACCCGACTGGCAGTTTTGCCGTATGCAGCTGTGGCTTCCTGTGGCCCCGCCAGGAGGGTCCCCTTTAGGACAGCAGACTTGTGGTTCAGACAGACCTCTTGCTTATCTAGAAATGTGAAACTGTTCCCCCTCCCACACTGCATCCTCTGTCCCTCTCCAGGGACATTTTTTTTTACCCTCCCTCGCTCTTGCCTTCTTCTTGTGTAGGGGACACAGCATGCCATGCTTAGGGTGCAGCCTTGGGAAGGTGAGGGCAGACTGTGAGGGTTCTGCCACCCAGCCCTCTGTCCTCCTGAAGTCTCTTATCATCTCTTTTGTGTCCAGTCTCTAGCCTGTTGTTCTTCTCTGGTTGCTTGTACCCTGTGGTCTCTCCACCCCCGCTGTGGATGACCTCAGGTCACTATTCAAGGTTACAGTCCGGACTCCCAGAGAGCTTCTGGAGCTGGGAATTTCATACAGCTGGGAAAGCCATTATTTGGTTTGAGCTTAACTTGGCCTCTGCAAGGCAGAGAAAATTTTTCTTCTGGTGTCTGTTGCCTTTCACAGGGCAGTTCTGCAGCCCAGGGACGGCCTGCCCGTGGAGCTTAGCATTGGTTGTCAACTTGACAGGCTCCAGGATTGCCTAGCAGACAAACCTCTGAGCTTGTCTGTAAGGGAGTTTGTAGAGTAGGTTAATCAAAGTGGGAAGTCCCACCGTATGTGTAGGAGACACATTCCATCGGTTGCGGGGCCAGACTGGATATAAAGAGAATGGGAGCTGCACACCACATTCTCTCTCTCTGCTTCCCGACTGCAGATGCACTCACTGTACCTCTCACTTCTTCTCGCTCCCGCCTTGTGCCCTCCTGCTAGGACTGTCTGCCTTGAACTGTAAGACAAAGCCACCTCTTCCATCCTTGAGTTTCTTGTCAGATATTTGACCACAGCAATGAGAGAAGTCATTAACACACCGGCCACGCCCCTCAGCATCCTGTGTGCCTATAGTGTCCTGCTCACTGGCTGTCTTTCAGATTACCTGGAAGGAGGAGAAGCAAGCACTCAGGCCAGTTGGAGAGGAGCAGAATTAGTGGGAGACATCATAAAGACAGAGAGCTAGCTGGAGAAGAAATGGGAGGTTGGGGAGGGCAAAGGTCAGATTGAGTGATAGAGCTGCTTGCCAGTCAGGAAGAATGGAGCTCAAAGTGTCAGGGCAGAAGTGGGCCTTGTCAGTTGGCTCTTTTAGAACAGAGGTCTCTGCCTGGCACTGCTGTGGTTTGGCGAGGAGACATTTCACACCAACTAAGCCAGCTGAGCTTCCTCCGAGACGCCTGGAGAAGAGATCTGGCTCTGTAGTCGGTGAAGTGAATGATTTCATTGTTTTGTGTGAGGTTGTTGGAGTGTTCCCCACAGGTGCCAGTGGAGATGCTTTTGTGGAATTGCAAGGAAGGCTGGAGCCTACAGAAAGGGTACCAGACCTGGTGAAGTTTCCAGCAGGAATGAGCTGCTTGACCAAAGTGACAGGACTACCCAAGGGAACCATGTTAGTGTGCTCTCTGCCCTTGAACCTATGTCCCGAAGTGCAGTGGGTCCAACCTCTCAGAGTCTACAGAACTCACTGTCATCTGAAAGCCAGGGTGAGAAGGCATGTGGCCAGGAAAAGGAGTTGACATGGCTGGAATAAAAAGAGGCATGCAGTTGCTCTTCCCCACCTCCCAGATATTAAATAGAAAGTATGATGTGATTGACAGTTTCTTATGAAGGAAAAATACAGGCCAGGTGGTGGTGGTGGATGCCTTTAATCCCAGCACTCGGGAGGCAGAGCCAGGCGGATCTCTGTGAGTTCGAGGCCAGCCTGGTCTATAGAGAGAGATCCAGGACAGGCACCAAAACTACACAGAGAAACCCTGTCTCGAACAAACAAACAAAACCCAAAAACAACAAAAAAATGAAGGAAAAATACAAATCTTAGTTTAAGTTAATTTTAAAGACATCCTCAGGGAGGTCGGAGGGCACAGGCTGTTCCGAGGGCTGCTTTCTGCAGCAAGGCAAGTTTGCTTGAGTTCCCATGCTATTGAGTTCCATGCTTAGCTTTCAACACCTTGTTTAGGGAATCATATTGGAGGTTTGAAATAGGCCAGAGAGGCAAGATTCACACTGTGAGCACTGGCACATGCTGCGAGCCTGTTTTCCCAAGAAAGCTGGTTTTGAACCCTTGCCAGCGTGACAGGGTCACAGAACTGCCTCTCCTTCTCACAGTCAAATGCTTCACCAAGCTGCTCAAAGAGGTAGGGAAAGCACTCTGCCTGTGGCTCCTGGGAGGCATCCTGGTGACCATGTCGGCCAGAATGAATCTTTCCCAGAGATCATTCTCTAAGTGTCAAACTGCAGTGTTCTGTGGACTCACAGGAAAGCCTCAAAAAGAGAATGACTCCCAGCTTGTGTCTAGTCTGGAATTTTCTGTGGGAACTCACTCGGCTTCTCTGTTTTGCCACATGGGCTTGTGCAGAGTGAGTGCAGGAAATCCACTAGGTGGCCCGGGAGCCGTGCAAACCCGGAACAGAACCTGAGAAATGCCCCGTAGCTTGCTTATTTTTTTTGTTTGTTTATTATCACAGGGAAAGTGAATGTTTTAAGGAGGTTAATAGCTACATTCATTTTCATGTCTCACCAGGAAAAGGACTCCCTGTGTGTCTTTGGAGCAGTAAACATGTCTGCAGGCCAGGGCGAAGTGTCCTGCCCGGCCCAGCTGTTTTTGCTGGCTTGCACGCTGGAATTCTACCAGCTCACTGGGCCTGGAGCCCGTGGGAGCTTTCAGAGTGCTTACTGCTTTGGCACTTGCCGGCTCTAGGGTGTGAGCTGAGCTTTGTGCCCGGGAGAGAACTTCTTTTCCGGAGACAAGAGGTGGGCCAAAGGGAAATCAGGTGTTAATGAGGAGAGTCTTTCTCAGGTCTGACTGGTTACTTCTATCCTGCAGGGGTGTATTTTTGGCCGACAGACTTCTGGCTTTGGTCAGGGATGTGGATTTGACCTGGACATGACTGGGGCAACACCAGGGGCAGAAGGTGTTGAATATGGTGTTCTTCTCCTCCCCTAAGACCTCTTCTCCATTCTGTTCATGCAAAGGAAAAGGCTTCATTTCACCTCCAAGTTAGTGGACTTTCATCCATTCTTTTGCTACTTTCCCCGTTTTCAAAAAGGTTAATTTTTAAATTATGCACATTGTGTGTATCTCTGTGTATGTATGTGCATGTAAGTGGAGGTGCCTAGAGAGTCAAGAGCTTCGGATCCCCCCCTGGAACTGGGGTCACAGGCTGTTGTAAGCTGTCCCGTGCAGGTAGTAGGACCTGAACTTGGGTTCTCTGCAAGAGCAGTGTGCCCTTTTAACTGCTGAGCCATCTCTCCAGTCCCTTACTTCCCTTTTGAACAAGTCAGCCTCTGGCTCCCTTGAAGACGAATTTCTAAACGGTCTAACTAAATAAAAAACATGGAGCCAAATATAGGGGTGAAAGTCTTAAAGATCAGGGAAATAGGAATAGCCACCAGCTAACTTCACCTCAGCAGGCCACAGCTTCCAAAGTGAGATACTTCCTGTCTACCCACGCCTTTATTGCCTTGCTGTTCTGCTCTCTCATTGGCTCTTAGCCCAGCTACCTCACTTCCTTGTCACTGTCTGTCTGTACAGACCTCTAGGTCTCTGTGATTGGTATTGTGATTAAAGGCGTGTGTCACCACGCTTGGCTGTGTTTCCTAGTATGGCTTTGAACACACAGAGACCCTGCCTGCCAAGAGATCAGATGAAGGGCGTATGCTACCACTGCCTGACTTTTGTGTTTACTTAAAATGGCTGGCTATGTCCTCTGATCTCCAGGCAAACTTTATTTATTAACATAGAAATAAAATATCACCACATTTCAGCACAAATAAAATGTCACCACACTCCCTTCCCTCCCCATCTCCTGTGCTGGGGATGGAACTCAGGGCCTCACATGTGCTGAGCACAGGCTGTCACCGAGCTGTCCTCTCAGCCTGGTCCTCTTTAAAACAAATACATTTTAAAAAGCAAACTAACTCAAGGGGATAGTAATAACATTAGCGTGGCTGATGGGGGAAATCATGGTTTTGGGGAAACTTTATATTAGAAAGAAAAGCAGTTATTGTGATCCTGGGGTTTAAGAGAAGAAATGTCTAAGTCAGGTTTGGGTTTACATCCTGCCCCAGTTAATACGGTTGAATAGCTTTGAGGGACATGTGGCTTAGCTTTCATGTGTCTCGGTTTCCTCATACATAAGGACTTTCCTGTGGGGACTACCTTTGGACCTCCAGCCCACAAATAAAGGCCCAGAGACTTATTCATTATGGAAGCTTGGCTTTAGCTTAGGCTTTTTCCCAACTAGCTCTTATAACTTAGTTAACCCATATTTTTTTTTAAATCTACATTCTACCACGTGGCTTAGTTAGGTCTTCTTAGTACGGCACATCTGACTTGCTCCAAGTCTGCTGCCTACATTGCACACTTAGATTCCTCCTCCCAGTTTCTCTGTCTCTCTGCCCGGAAGTCCCACCTATTCTCTCCTGCCTATCTATTGGCTGTTCAGCTTTTTATTACACCAATCACAGCAACACATCTTCACACAGTGTATAAATCTCCCACAACACTCATATGGAGGACTAGAGCTCGTAGACTGATGTTCAGGTCTTGGCTGCCCTGCCACCCCATCCCACCACCACCCTGAGAGACCCGTCTGTTGACAGTACCGTGTGCAGCCTGTGGCACTAAAACGTGGTAGGCCCTTTAAGAAGTAAAGTCCACCGGGAGGTCTTTGGGTCACTGTGGGCATGCTCTTGAAGGAGATATTGGGACTTTGGCATGCCCCCCACCTCTCCTCTCCCCTCTTTCCCTGTCACCCTAAGGTGAGAAGATTTCACCGCATACTCTCACCCTGATGTCCTGAGCCTCCACGACAGGTCCAAAGCAGTAGAAATAACGATGAAATAATAAATTAGTATAAAACCATAAACCCCAAACAAACCTGCTGTGGATATCATTCTATATAAATAAAACACTGATGGCCAGTGACTAGACAGGAAGTATAGGCGGGACAAGGAGAAAGGAGAATTGGGGAAACAGGAAGAAGGGGGAGAGACACTGCAGCCACCGCCAGGACAAGCAGCATGTAAAGACGTCGGTAAGCCACCAGCCACGTGGCAAGGTATAGATTTATAGAAATGGGTTAATTTAAGATATAAGAACAGTTAGCAAGAAGCCTGCCATGGCCATACAGTTTATAAGTATTATAAGCATCTGAGTGATTATTTTATATGTGGATTGTGGGACTGCGGGGTTTGGTGGAACCTGGAGAGAAGCCCTCCAGCAACACAAACCTTTTCTTTTATTAAAGTGATTCGCTCAGGTATTTTGTTTCAGCGACAGAAAGCTGTTGCAAAAGTTCTTCCATCTGAAGGATTCGGAACCATCTTGGGTACAGGGCACTCTACAGTTGTTAGTTACTGATGTTTTAACAGGAGGGAGATGAGAATTTGTGAAAGGCAATCAGCCTCTTTAGGCTGAGGCGTTAAGAGGTGATGGGCCTGAAGGTGGCTGTGGCTGGCCTAGGGAGAAGGCTCCCTGTGCTCCCAGTGGGAAGCAAGTGTGACTGGAGGAGGGTGGTGGCTGGTGGTTGCACAGATGGTATAGGGTGGGCACACCTTCCCCTGGGCTTCTTCAAACCCCAGGCCCCAGTGAGTGCCCAGAGGGCAGCAGCTGTACTTGTGGGTGATCCTGTACCCTTAATCTGCTCCTGCTGCTGTGCTGGCTGCTGGCCACAAAGCATGTGGACTGCTCAAGTGAAATGCTTTACTGAAGGCCTCCACAAACACCTGGGCCACGTTTACTGGGAGCCGAGGATCAGGTCCTGCGACTTACACAGGACAAACTGGCATTTTATGTTCTCCTTCACAGGAAGGGACATATGAGGTGCCTGTCTCTGCTAAGGAGTCATCAGAGAATCAAGGTTGTAGATCAGTGGAGGAATGCTTGCCTAGAACGTGTTAGGTGCTGGCTTCTATCCCGAGAACAGTATAAAAATGTATCTTTTAAAAAGTCTGTCTCAATGAATAAAGCTTTATTCAGCTGTGTGTGAAGGTCAGTGATAGAGTGATTGCCTTACTTGTGTGAGGTCCTGGATGCAATACCCATGTAGAAAAAAAAAAAGGCAGTTAAGGAGCTGTTTGTATTCACACTCTTTCCTACCTCTTAGCTTATTTTCTGTAATGATTATAGCCGCCATCTATGAAATACCTTTAAAGATGCCTGGGGCGTCATAGTTGGGGCCTACAGTTCCTTTAGTGATGCACTCTTTTATATGGTCATTTTATTCCAAAGTGTGGGGAGCCTAGTGAGATCTTGTTATATGTATTATATGTATTAGCTTCTCTTGGGTAGATACGTCTACCACGGCAGATGGGCAAAGCAACAGTTCCACCCTAGGCTGGCATGGTGAACCGGTAAGTTCATTGGAGTTCCTTACAGAAGCTTGGGAGAAGGGTTAGTTACAGCCTGCACCCCCAAACAGTTGCATGACTGAAGAGTGCCACTCCGGCATGAATGACTACTTTCCAGCCTCTTTACACTTCGAGCACCCCTGAGATCACAAGGAGCTAGAGCAGACTTGCATACAGCTGGGAAGGGGTGGCGGTGCAGGAGGGAGTGGCTGGAGTCTCTGGTGAGGGTCTGACACCATCCCCTTCTATAAGAGAGCAGCAGAGCCAGGTCTTGATAGGGTGGCCTGCAGGTGTTCACAGCTGGTCCAGTTAACAGGGCAATGGCAGCTATGCTCAGAGGACATTCATTGCTCCACAACAGATCCTCATCTTTACTCAGGCACTAATGGGTGTCCAGGGAGACGCCCTTCTGGGGGCTAAAGGCTGAGCTCAGTACCTTCACCAGAGTGTAGCACACCTCAAGGAAAGTACATGTGTTTTCTGAGAGAATTTAGAAAACATAGCTGGAGGGGCCCAGGTTGACTAGATGTCCCGGTATCACTCCCAGCCACCCAGGTATTGTCTCATGGGATCCCCTGGTTGTGTCTTGGGCTTTCACTGGCAAACAGCAGCAGCTTTGGGAGTTTTCCATGTTGAAGTATGGTGCTTAATATTTTCGTCAAGGCTCTGTGCTAAAGGTCACGGTCATAACAGCTCATGATGGCGTACTTGGTTTATAAGCCTGTCCAGCCCATTTCTGTGGCTTCCATTCTCTGAGGGTTGTAAGCAGCAGAGTGAGTGGATTTCATCACTATAAAATCAGGCTTTATGGCTCAGTAACTAACTGTTCCCAGGGCTGGTTCCTCAAGATAGGATGCAGTCTTGTTACATTCTGCATCGCTAAAACTGCACTGAAGGGAATCCTGTAGTCTAGAGATTGTAGCAGAGCCCTTCTGTGTTTGCTTAGGTCATGGAGTTGGCCCTCTAAGGCTTGAGGGTAGAGAGATTATGCCAGTGGGCTGCAGGGGTGTGGTTCATTGCCTTGGACCTGTGTGGCTCCCATTTTATGTTCACTTGCTGTACTCATTTATATATTCACTTAATAAATATTTTCTGGGTGTCTTTTATGACCTTGCCTTATTATAAATGCTGAGCAGAAGGCAATGAATATGACTCAAAGCTCTGTCTAGGCAGACCTTGTACTCTACGGGACAGGCAGATACTAAAGAGGATGAGATTTTTCAGCTGGTGTTTATTTTATGATCTTGGAAAGCCAGAGTCAGTGTGGGAAATGGACAAACCATCCATTGTCAATTTGTTGTTTCCTAAACACAGCACACACCAGTCAATATTTTCCTTCCTTGGGCTAACATCAGGAAATGACTAGGAGGGAAAGAATCTCTCAATATCAGTCATGAAGAAAACCAGCTTTGAGCTGGGCTTGGTGGTGGCACACACCTGTAATTCTAGCTCACAGGAGGTGAGACAGGAGGTGGAGAGTTCCAGGTTAGCCTAGGCTATATCGAGAGTTTCTGGTTAGCCTGGGCTATGAGGTCCTATCTCATAGCAATGACGACAACAACACCCAAAAATGAGTAGGTAAACACAGCTCCTTCTCTGGACTCGCTTTCTCGCTGTTTCCTGTTTAGAGCTCATCTCAGACTCTCAGGCTGGGGGTGGAGGGTGCACTTACATTGTGTGACGTTAGGCAAATGTCAGGCTGATCACAGAACTTGTAGTAGGGTTGCGTCTGCTATAGGAAGGTCTTGCTATAAGGATAGGCCACAGTCCTTCTTTCTTTAAACTGCTGCCTCAGGGTAAAGGCTGCATTTCAACACCGGTGGTCAGCGGGCATGCCACGCGAGACTCCATCTCCCTCAGCACTGCCCAGGGCATAAGCTCTAGAGCTGTGAAAACAGAGCTGGCAGGAAGGGCCCAGATTTCTTCATGCATTACTGATCACAGCTGCTTTTTTTTTTTTTTTTAAGTGCTGAGCAGGCTTCTTAGAGGAGTAGGAGTGATTCTGGGCCCTAGATTCTGTGGCTTTGGCCTTGGAGTGTTTTTTCATTGTTAACTTAGGGAAAGGGTAGGCAAAGTACCGCTGAATGGCGCCTTTGTCCTCTTTAAAGCTTCAGGGAGAAAAGATGGAAGCCCTCAAGGGGCACTGGACCGAGCTGGGCAGGAGTGGCCAGCAGCTGAGCCAATAGCAGGCAGGACAGGCATCAGGCTCACTGGGGTTTGCACAACAGCTTCAGTAGAAACAAAGGGCTCCTTGAACTCTGCCTGAGATGGGGGCTGCATTTTCACTCTGCTGTGGCTTCCCAGGGGCCTCTCGTTGAGATTAGCCTTTCTTGAAGCCCCGTGGATAGGGAATTGTGCTTTTCAGGGGCTTTGAGGGGCTTGAAGCAAGGTTCCCCCTTGGGCCTGCTTGCGGGCCTGACTCTGCCTTATTTGGAGCATCTTGGTACAAATCAGAGGTCAGGAATGTGGCCAGGAAAAGGGGGTCTTTGTTCTCCCACTTACCCTAGCCTTCTGAGTTAGTTTTTTGTTGTAATTAATTAATTAATTAATATTATTAGTTAATTGTAAATAATTAATTAATATGAAACAATGTACAGAAAAAGAGGGAAAATGACTTGATATCCATTTTCCACATCCAAGTTTGATGAGAAAAGGTGTTAGAACAGCCAGCCACGCGCTTATCTGCCCCCTGCTCTGCTTTTCTCCTCTTCTGCCTCCACCATGGGGGCAGCTTTCCTATTCTATACTCCTGAGTTTCCTTCCTTCCTTCCTTCCTTCCTTCCTTCCTTCCTTCCTTCCTTCCTTCCTTCCTTCCTTCCTTCCTTCCTTCCTTCCTTCCTTCCTTCCCTTGGTTTTTCGAGACAAGGTTTCTCTGTGTAGCCCTGGCTATCCTGGAATGAACTCTGTAGACCAGGCTGGCCTCGAACTCACAGAGATCTGCCTGCCTCTGTCTCCCGAGTACTGGGATTAAAGGAGTGTATCACCACTTGGCTGCTCCTGGTTTTCTTGGAATTCAGTATCATGGACTATAATTAGCCAAGGGTTATGATTATGAAAGAATCGTTAGTTAACTCTGAGCCAACCCAACTTCTTATCTTTTGATTAGCTGGCTAAATGTTATGACCTGGTGTTATGACCTCTTATATCATGTTGATGTAGGTGTGTGTGTGTGTGTGTGTGTGTGTGTGTGTGTGTGTGCCTGTTTGTTGCCAGTCTGTCATTTGTGCCCAGTCAGTGCTGGGCACAGATCTCTGCCTGTCAACTCTGCCCAGGGGGTTAGAGGCAGGGTGGTCATCTTTTTGTTGCTTTCTCTTCCCAGTCACTATGGCTTCACCAGTTTGGCACCTGTCCCGCCAAGGTCTAAGCACTTGACTAGAAGAAGTGTTTCTTGGTGGCTTGGCTTCTGTTGATATAGAAAACTGGGACCCTCCTTTTCTCTTGCTGGAAGACTTTCTCTTAGAAACCTGCCTCTGCCCCCCCCCCTTTTTTAAGCCAACATTCTTAGAAGTCTTGGGAACATGACCTCTCAGAAACTAAAATGACTGTCTTGCCATGCTGCAAATCCACCTGCTCTCCTGCACTGGGCTGGAACACAGTGCCTGTAGCCTGTGACTTGTCCCACTCCGCATTGTGCTGCATTGTGGCTCTTCCTTGTCCCTAATGGCCTTCTCTTCTCTATGCTGTAGGGAGCTTCTGGAGACCACGTGCCGCCTGGCCAACACGCTGAAGAGGCATGGAGTGCACCGAGGGGACCGTGTGGCCATATACATGCCTGTGTCTCCACTGGCCGTGGCGGCCATGCTGGCCTGTGCCAGGATTGGAGCCATCCACACAGTGGTATTTGCTGGCTTTAGTGCGGAGTCCTTGGCTGGGAGGATCAATGATGGTGAGCATGGGTGGGCACGGGAGGAGCTCAGAAGTCCCTAGGCCTTGTGTATGATGAGCCTACATACTCCCACCCATGGTTCATTAGACAGTCTTCTCACTGGCCTTGAACTTAAAATTTACTAGCTTCAGTCTCTTGGGCTGGGATTATAGGTGAACACCATCAAACACATCTGAAATTTTCATTTTATTCTTATATTCTGTAAGTTTATTGAATGTTTACTAACTTTCATAGTTTTCAAATGGATTTCCTACCTACAGTCCATGTCTTCCCTGGGTAGAGACAGCGTTATTTCTTCCTTTCCACTCTTGATGGTTTTCATTTAGTTCTCCAATGGCACTGGTTGGAAGTCCTGTGACCATGTTGACTAGTGATGGGGTAAGCTGGCATGCCTATCTGGGTCCTGATTGCAGAGGGAACGCGTTGGTTTTTTTTTTTTTTTTTTTTTTTTTTTTCAGTCTGAGTGTGCTGTCAGCCATGGCGTTGCCTGGATGCTCTTTATCAGGTTGAGGACATCTCATCGGATTCCTCCTTTATTGTTTCATGTTTCTAGAATGAAAGGTGTTGGATTTGTCAGATGCTTTCCCTGCACTCGTTGAAACAGGGTTTTCCTGCATTCTGTTAATATCGTGTATGACATTGTTGGGTTCTGTTTGCTGAGCTGTCCTCGCTTTCCTGTGGGCAAACCCTACTTGCTGTGGGCGACAGTCTTGTTACTAAGAGCACTGAGGGGCTCTGCAACATTGTTCAGGAGGGATATTATTCACCTACAGTTTTCTTTTAGTGGTTTTGTCTGACATTGGCATCAAAATAATGCCGTCCTCATAAATGAAATCAGAAGTATACCTTCCTTCCGGTTTTTGAAAGAACTGGAGAAGGATTGGTGCTAGTTGACTAGGACTCCGTCTGTCCAAGGTGCAAGGTCTTCTTGTTTTGTTTTTTTTGAGAGAGTGTTTCTCTATGTAGCTTTGAAGCCCCTCCTGGAACTCACTCTATAGCCCAGGCTGGCCTCGAACTCACAGAGATCCACCACCTCTGCCACCCGAGTGCTGGGGTTTAAGGTGTGCGCTACCACCACCCCCCGGCTTGCAGTCTTCTTAAATGTCAATTCTTCATTTGCCAGTGCACCGGTCTGACCCTGGTCTTTTCTTTATGAAGGGGTTACTATTGTCTCCCTCCTTTTGTTTTTTGAGTTAGGGTCTTACTCTGTAGCTCTGGCTGTCCTGGACCTCACTATGTAGACCAGGCTGGCCTCAACTCTCAAAGATCAGCCTGCCTCTTCCTCCTCACTGCTGGTATTAAAGGTGTACGCCACCATGCTTTACTATTATTCCCTTTTAATTAGGAAATAGACACAGAGAATTAAGTGAATTACTCCAAATCACACAGCGGATAAGTGGGAGAACTGGGGTTTTCCATAAGAGCTGATGCTGTAGCATTTAGCGGGCTGCTCCTGCCCCTCCTGCCGTTGTAACTGTAGTGACTAAGTGTGTCAGCTAGGATTCTCTGAGCTTGAGGAATCGTAGCTGACCCTAACTGACAGTAGTATAGCATTATGTGGTGGCTGGGAACTGGGGAAGCTCCCAGAACCTGGGGACCTCTGAATGAACAGTGTGGGAGTGCAGAGGTTGGCTGGTTATGAGGCTCAGGAAGGCCCCTCCTGCAACTCTTCTTCAGGATTGTCCACTAAGAAGAACCTGTGCCTTCAGTCATCTAGGAGGTGATCCTGGGAGGCCCCATTGATGGTAGGCCATAGGGCTGGGAAAAGGAGTCCAAACTGGACTCCAGAGCTTTCCTCACAGGAGGACATGGACAGCAATATATGACCGAGGATTGGAGATTTAAGGCCTTGGGGGTATTAGTTATTTTTGTATCATTGTAACTAAATACCTGATAAAAACACCTTAAGTGGGGAAGGGCTTATTTTGGGTTAGGGTTTTGGAGAGTTCAGTCCATTTTCTTTGGCTCCATTGAGTCTGTGCCCACAGTGAGGGGGAATATCATGCTGGTGGGACCGTCAAGCAGAGGCTGCTCGCCTCATAGCAGACAGAAAGCAGAGAAGAGACTGTGTGTATGTGTGTGTGTGTGTATGTGTGTGTGTGTGTGTAGGACACAACCTTGAGCTGCATGCCCCAAGCAACCCACTTCCTGTAGCTAGGTTCCACCTCCTAAAGTTTCTAGAGCCTCTCAAAATATCACCACCAGCCTGGGAACCTGGGGGAGACACTTGAAATTCAATCCTTAACACCCAAGAGTATGGAGAACTCTTGCAGACAGTACACTGCCGAGTATTTACTTTAGACTCTTACACAGGACAGACTGAAAATTAACCCACACATGGGAGTCATTTGTTGGGCTATCCCCTTAAGGTAGTGTGAAGGCTAGTCCCTCAGAACCATAGTGTCTCTCACACTCTGCCCCGGGCCTCAGCTAGCTTGGCTGTAGAAGTGTGGACTTCCAGGGAGAGGGCTGAGCCAAGCCTGGCTGGGTCTTTGAAGAGGGGAGTGCTCCCCTGAAGGCAAGGCTGGGCTACAACTCCTGGCACCCACCTGGAGGCAGTGGCTCTGTTCTCCAGACAGCAAAGGGTCTTGGCCTACAGAAGTCATTGGCAGGGCTGGCTACGTGGAAGCCTTGGGATTTGGTCTTCATCTCTTGGTGTTTCTCTGCCACAGTTACACTAGGCAATGTGACCATTCCTTACTTGGGGCAAGCTCCTGGGGCAAGTGAGAGGGTAGAAGCCTGGTGGGAAACTGTCTTTATGTTGTTGACTTGAGAAAAACAGTTTAGTCTCAAGGAAATTTGTTTCTGGTTCTTTCCCACTCACCCCCAGAGTTGAGGAAAGACGGGGCACTTCTGTATGACACCCCAAGCTTCCATAGCAAGCAGACCCTTATATTTTCTGTGCGTTCTTTTACGGGATTGAACTTCCTCTGTCATACTCTTAGGCCTGGAATATCCATCTACAAGTCAGGCCGGGCTGTGAGGGTCTACACTGATCAGACAGCCTGTGTTGTGTTCCTTAGCCAAGTGCAAGGTTGTTATCACCTTCAACCAAGGACTCCGGGGAGGGCGTGTAGTGGAACTGAAGAAAATAGTGGATGAAGCTGTGAAGAGCTGCCCAACAGTCCAGCACGTCCTGGTGGCTCACAGAACAGACGCCAAGGTTCACATGGGGAATCTGGACATCCCGCTTGAGCAGGTTGGTTTACCTCATGTGGTACAGTGTGATGAGAGATTACTATTAGATCACCTGGGTCTGGGAATTGTTAGGCTCCTAGTCTGGGTTTCCTAGATGTGCCTCTCCAGCTCCCCGCTCTGCCCCCCTCCGTCCCCCCCCCCCCCCCCCCCCCGCAGTGGGAATGGAGCCCAGCATTTTGCATATGCTAAGTAGGAGCTCTAACACCAAGCTATATCACTAGCCTCAATCCATCTTTTCCGAGTCTTTGCATTTGAAATTGACATAGAATGTAAACTTTGAGAGTCCTGACTTCAGCTAGGGAAATGGTACTCTCCAGGGGCCTAATGGAGGGGAGTGGCTAAGTGCCTTGACCCAGTGATGTGCTTCTATCCCTTCCAGGAAATGGCCAAAGAGGCCCCTGTGTGTGCCCCTGAAAGCATGAGCAGTGAAGACATGCTCTTCATGCTCTACACCTCTGGGAGCACCGGCTCACCCAAGGGACTCGTTCATACGCAGGCGGGCTATCTACTGTATGCTGCCATGACGCACAAGGTAGGAACCCAGGGGGAAAGGGTGAAGGATGGCCCCTGCTGTGTCTCTGGCAGATTCTGGGTAGGGCAAGAAGGAACCACAGTGATGGCTAGAGTCCTTGCAGCCACAGCTTGTGGAACTGATGTGTGCTTGTAGCACGCTTATGAGCAGGCTGTGGTGAACTATGGCGCAGTAGAGTGGGTGTGTGAAAGAGAGAGAAGAGCCGGGTGCATCTGAGCTTGCAGTGGCCCAGCAGCCCCTCTATCCCGCTCCAGCTCCTTCTGCTGGTGGTGTGGGGGATGGAGCCCATGGAGGCTCCCTTTCATTTCTGACCTCATGAGCTCCTTACACATGTATCTTACACCTGCGTTGCAAAGAGAAAGGATATAAACAGCAGGAACTCACCAGGGCTGGGGTGATGGAATACGTGCTTAGTGTGCACAAAGCACTGGCTTCCAGCTGCAGGACTGCAGAAAACCAAAGCCAAGCCAAACGCAGCCTTGTCTTGGTGTAAAAATGAATGCATTCACTATTATATGTTAAAATACTTATTTTTCTTCCACTCAGAAGTTCATAGTTTGTCCTTTCCTTCTGATTTTTACTTTTTTTATTTTATTAGAATTATTTTTATACAATATAGTTTGATCATGTTTTTCCACTCCCCCAAGTCTTACCAGATTTTCCCCATCTTTCTAACCAAACTTTCTGTTCTCTCTTTCAAAAAAAGAAACAACCCCCCCCAAATAAAAACAAAGTATAAGTATAACACCAATAAGACAAAAAAAAATACAAAAACAAAATGAAAAATCCATAAAAATATCATTGAGTCCATATTATCTTTGTCAACTATGCCTGGGTATGAACCCTGCCTTGGTGTATGGTTGATATACCCAGTGACACACTGTTGGACGAAACTGATTTTCCCTTGGCCAGTGAGTATCAATTGCAGATAACTTCTTTGTTAGGGGTGAGAGACCCTGTGGTGGTTTGAATAGGAATGGCCCCCACAGACTTATATGTTTGAATACTTGGTCTGTAGGGAGTGGCCCCATTAGGAGGTGTGGCCTTGTTGGAGTAGATGTGGCTTTGTTTGAGGAAGGGTGTCACTAGCGGTAGATTTGAGGTCACAGAAGCCCAAGCCAGTTCTCTTCCTGCTGCCTGCAGATCCAGATGTAGAACTCTCAGCTACCTCTCCAGCACCACGTCTGCCTGCATGCCACTATGCTTCCTGCCATGACAATAATGGACTAAGCCTCTGAACTGTAAGTCAGCCCCAATGAAATGCCTTCCTTTATAAGAGTTGCCGTGGTCATGGTGTCTATTCACAGCAGTAAAACCGTAACTAGGCCAGACCCTGTGTCTTCTTCTCCTCCCAGCCCTGGGAACCTGTGCAGGCCTTGTGCATGCTGCCGCAGTCTGTGAGTTCATATTAGCACCTGTCTTGTGTCTGGAAGACACTGTCTCCTTGGAATCATCTGTCCCCTCTGGCTTTTACAATCTTTGTTTTGTTTTTTAAAGATAGAATCTTACTCAGTGGCCCAGACTGACCTCAAACTTGTGTCATCCTCCTGCTTCAGCTTCCCAAGAGCTGGGCTTATAGGCATGTATCACCAAGCCTGGCTTCCTACTGATCCTAAAAATGAAAAGAAAAAAATTCTAGTTGCTAAAACAATTGAGGATTCAAAAGTAAAAATAGAATTAAGAACAGGTTTATAAAGAAATTTGAAATATTAAGTGAAAATTGCACAACAGTGGGCCACCCTTCAGGCATGTGAAATGACAGATTACGCTTTTATTCCAATAAATGTGTGTAGAAAGTGTTGATGGGTAGACAACTGTGATTTAACATGGGTCGCTGGTTGCCTCGGGGAGTAGCTGACACTTCCCAGCTAGGGGTGAGTTTCTAGGTTCCATTAGTGGACCGGATGCTCTATTCCTAAAAGTAAACTCACCTACGACTAGTAGCAACAGTAGAGGGAACAATATGGCCATGAAACCCATGTCTCTGTGAGCAGGGCGTAGACATTGTTCTGGCTGGTAGCAACTTTCCTTGGCTCGGTCTGTTCTATCATGAGGCCAGAGTTCCAGCCAGGCTTCCAGAGAAAGCCTTGTGTCCCAGAAAAATCTTGGCTGGTGTCTTAGTCTCTGTCCTATTGCTGTGAAGAGACACCATGACCACGACACCTCTTAGAGAAGGAAACATTTAACGGGGTGCCTGCTTACAGTTTCAGAGTATAGTTTATAATCATGATGTGAAGGCAGGTATAGTGCTGGAGAAGTAGCTGAGAGTTCTAAATCCTGATCCATAGGTAGGTAGAGAGAGAGAGAGAGAGAGAGAGAGAGAGAGAGAGAGAGAGAGAGAGAGAGAGAGAGAACCCGGCACAGGCTTTGAAACCTTAAAGCCCACCTCCAATGACACACTTTCTCCAGGAAGGCTACACCTCCTAATCCTTCTAATCCTATCAAAGAGTTCTACTCCTTTGTTCCTAATCATTCAAATATATGAGCCTATGGGGGCCATTCTCATTCAAACCACCACACCTCACTCCCTGGTCCTCATAAGCTTGTAGTCATGTCATAATGCAAACATGCATTCAGTTCAACTTCAAAGGTCCCCATAGACTATGGTAGTCTCAACACTGTTTAAAAGTCCAAAGTCTCTGAGACACGGGACAATAAACCCCTGTAAAATCAAAATCAAAAAGCATGTCACCTACTTCCAACATACAATAGCACAGAATATACATTACCATTCCAAAAAGGAGGAAAGCGAGCATAGTGAGGACATACTAGACCAAAGCAAGACGGAAACCCAGCAGGGCAAACTCCAAATGCTGTATTTCCATGTTTGGTGTGAAAGCACTTTTCAGATCTCCAACTCTGTTCAGCTTTGTTGACTGCAATACACTCCTCTCTCTTGAGCTGGTTCTGTTTCCTGTTAGCAGCTTGCTTTGGCAGGTATCCCATCTCTGGCGACTCCCACATTTTGGGAGCTCTAACACAATCCAGGCTTCACTTTCACAGCTTCGTGCAATGGCCCCTCTGGACCTCCATGCAGGGAACCCTATGACACACCCCTGGTCTCAGCAGCCTTCCTTAGCTGGAGGGCGACTCCACCACGCTTTTCTTGTATCCCAGACTCTAAAGCCAGCATCATGCGGGTGGCTGAAGCTGCCAGACTCTGCTGCTTGCTGGCACTGGGACTTGACCCCTTACGTTTGCATCAGCTTTCTGTTGTTAATGGTGGTTCCCTTTGCTGCTTAATTCCTTTTCACAAATTGGAAGCTTATCTGGATGCGGTCTTGCCCTGAGGTTCCCACTATTCTATTTAGCGTCAGGATTTTCTTTGAGCATAGGACTTAGCTCCATCATCACCTTTCCTGGTGCTTTTCCTCCTCAAACTGTACATGTTGTATTTCTCTTCATTCAGTTTGCTCCTTTTCATTATATCTATGTATAGGTATATGTATATATATGTATATACACATACAAAAGAATGATTAATAACTGCACAACAGAGTCAATAGTAGGCTGTCTTGAAATCTCCTTTCCAAAGCCATTAATCCAAAACTCTCTAATTTAGCCTCAGGTAGATTTTTAGAACAAAGTGAAAAACAGCTGTGTTCTTTGCCAAAATATCACAAAAATGGCCTCTAGGCCACTTACTAATGTTCTTCCCCTCTTCAAACTTCTTGAGCTGTGCCACCACAGTTCAAATCACCCTCAGCACTGTCTTCCATGCTCCTATGAAAATGTCCTGTTAAACACTGCTTAAAGCATTCAAATGCTTTTCTAGCCCAAAGTCCCAAAGTCTTCCATATTCCTCCAACAAACAGCATGGTCAGGCCTGTCATAGCAATACCCCAGTCCCTGGTACCAATCTCTGTCTTAGTCACTGTTCTATTGCTATGAAGAGACACCACAACCAAGGCAACTCTTGTATATATAAAAAATCATTTAATTGGATGCTTGCTTACAGTTTCAGAGGCTTAGTCCATTATCATCATCATGGCAAGGAACATGATGGCAGGGTGGCATTCATGACACTGGAGTAGTAGCTAAGAGATTTATGTCCTGATCCAAAGGCAGAGTGAGATCGAGAGAGAGAGAGAGAGAGAGAGAGAGAGAGAGAGAGAGAGAGAGAGAGAGAGAGAGAGAGATATGTCAGGCCCGGTATAGGTTTTTTGAAATCTCCAAGCTTACCCCCAGTGACACATTTCCTCTAACAAGGCCACACCTCCTAATCCTTCTCAAATAGTGCCACTCCCTGATGACTACACATTCAAATAAATGGGCCTATGGGGCCATTCTTATTCAAACTACCACAAGGGGGTAGAGATAGGGAAGGGAGCATCTTTTTCAATACTTTGGTTTTTTTTTTTTTTTTTTTTTTTTTAAGAGCATTGGGAGACTTTCAGGCTTTTATGGCTAAGAACAAACAGGCAAGAAAGAGTGTGTCTTTTTGCTCATTTGGTGTTGGAAGCTTTTTCTGTGCCAAGTGTCACACTCAGGTATAAGGAGGCCTGAGGTGGTCCCAGCAACCCAGGCAACTCTATAGCCCTCTCTCTGTGTGGCTATGACATACAGCAAAAAGGCTTTTGGATTAAAAGTCTGGTTTCCCCTCTAGGTGTGCCCAGCTCTGCTTTGATGTGGCTGGCTCAGCTTGTGCAAGTGCTGAGGCTTCCATGTCTCTGTGTTCTCAGTGGAAGATGGCTAGAGGCATCCACACTGGGGCTGTCCTGTACTCAGATGACAGTGTGTGCTAGGGTCCTTGGTTTGAATGTCGTTGATGCTTACCATGGTTGTAGGGATCTTTGTGTATGCTCACGCTTGTGTTTTAATATGAATGTATTCACCTGGGGGAATGTTCACACGTCTATAAATGTATGTGATGCATACAAATGAGCCTATTTGCCCACATGCATGTGATCATATGTTTATAGTTGTTCTCTTGCACATGACTGCATGCTGATGGTATTTGGGACTATTAGGGAAGAAGATGGTTCACTGTGAAGGGCGATAGAGGTGTGAGCGACATTGGGGCATGCAGTGGATGCATAGACTTTCCTGGCTGCTGGGCCTTTTGGAGAATGACTGCACACAGCCCCTGGTTTCCTGTAAGGGACTATGGGGAAAGAAATCTCCAGCCCCAGGACAGACACTTTGGATCTGAATTGCATACATATTTTTTTTTCCTGCTCTTGAGTGCTTGGGGTTTTAAGCTAAGAATATCCTGATTCCCCAGAACAGTGAAAGTGCCTTACTTCTCCAGAGCATCCTTGCTGGCCTGGAGACACAACTTTACAAGGGTCTGGTTGCTCACTATCTGTCACAGCTGCTTGTAAACTGTTGATTCCTAGAGAAACTGACCTTGTCTGTGGCAGCAGGAACTGGGGGACTTCCCAATTAAAGATTAAAAATATTGTTTTTTGAGACAAGGTCTTCTTATGTAGGCTTGGCTGGCCTGGAACTTTCCATGTAGACTGGAGTGGCCTCAAACTCAGAGATTTGCCTGCCTCTGCCTTCCAAGTGTGAGGATCTAAAGCTGTGTGTCACCATGCCCAGCAAAACTCTTTTTTGAACATACACAAATCCTACCAAAATCTAATCTGTGGTCCAATGAGTTACTATAAAATGAACATTGCTTTGGTGAAGAAATAAATTATTAGTCTTGCAGAAGCCTCCTCTACAGTCCCATCCTCTGTAATGTGATGCATCACTGACCCATATTCCTTTCAAGGTTCACCCCAGGGCCACATCCCTAGAAATACATATTCCTGTTCATCACACTATTTGGATGTTTTCTTTACCTTGTTGGTTCCCCTTTATCTCTTTCATTTCCTTGGACTTTGTCTATGGCAGCTGGTTTGTCTAAGCTTTGTTTTCCTCAAATGGTCGACAGGATCCCAATATGACTCTTCAGCAAGGGAAAGCTGATGGTGCTCCATGGGTGCTTGCATTTGATTTTTTTAAAATTTTAAATGTTTTTTAAAAAAAACACAGTGGTATAAGGTAGTTCAGAAATATGCCAGACTTTTTTTTTTTATTTCTCTTGATGCTATGAGTTGAACTTGGAGGTTCATGTATGACAAGCCTGTACTCTGTTGCCAACATACATTCCCACTTCAAGTTGCCGTACCTTAATTGAACAATGAGATGAAATGGCACCACTGGGTGTGTACGTGTTCCAGGACATGGGCCATCTTCAGCTCACAGATAAACTCCTGAGCAACTTCCTCCTGTAGCTCAGCATGAGGATTTTGCTTGGAGTTTTCCCTAGGCTCGTGTACTATGTACTATTTGATACTGGCTCCACTGCTGCTGTCTGTGTGTATGATTCTGTCTTCCGCTGTGCTCTGTGGGAAACTCCTACAAGCCATCACTCACCTTACTCCTGGCTGTGGTGGCTGTGTCGGTTACAGACTGCTGTGCAGATGACTATGCCTTGGTGGTGGGCAGGAAAAGGGTGACTTGGGGAAGGCAAGCTCCTGAGGGTCCCTTCCTGTGTCCGTAGCTCGTGTTTGACTACCAGCCAGGCGATGTCTTTGGCTGTGTGGCTGATATCGGTTGGATCACAGGACACAGCTATGTGGTGTATGGACCCCTCTGCAATGGAGCTACCACGGTCCTTTTTGAGAGCACCCCTGTTTACCCTGATGCTGGTGAGGACCAAGAACTCTGGTGAGGCCTGCTCTAGGTAGTGTGGGAGGGATCTCAAGGTTGGAGGGAAGGGTCACAGAAGCCTGGAGGCTTGGATCTGGCAAGGGAACTGTTCTTGTGTCCCACTGACCAGATGCCAAGTGGACACTAGATTACTACATGAACTGGAGCCTAGTGCTGTGTGCAGAAAGATCAGAGGGAGTTGCTCAGGAAAGAATCTCATTTCAAAACTCCCCATTTCACTTTCACTGCCCCTGTATTGGAAGGTGACTGCAGAGAGCATCACTTTAACATTCTCTATCTCATATTTAGGGCTACCCCACTTGTCTACATCTAGCCTTCCCTCGAAGCCTAGGCCAGCTGCCCATCTTTCCTATTCTCCTCAGCCTCACTGCCCAAGCCTTTAGGACCATACATGGCTTGTGCCACCCTTGTTAAGCGGTACTCACTTTGAGGGTATGGATGAGTCCTGCTGTCTTTGGTATTTCTCTCACGCAACACAGTGTCCCCAAATATTTGCTTTAATGTAGTCAAATTGCGGGGGCCCCACTGCTGGCTCTTGCCCTAGCATGCCACAGTGTTGGGGCATGAACTTTTTCCGGTGCCTCTTGGTCCCCTCCAGCTGCACTCAAGGAAGCAGAATGGAGTGAAGGCAGGGATGGAGGGTCATTGCTTAAATGCAGCTTCAGGGAATAGTGTGAGCTACGGAGTTTTACGAGTATTAGGTGTGTGTTTTCTGGGCACATGACTGCACACATACCAGAGGCTATGTTGTTACCAAGGGAAGACGAGTCATTTCTTCAGGGTCCATTTAATCACCACTGATCAAAGTTCTATGCCTTTTTTTTTTTTAAACTTGCAGCAATAACATCTGAAGCTGATCCCTGGCTAGCTCACGTGGAATGCCTCACGTGATGCTGTCATCTAAGGCTGGGTGTAGGAGCCTCTGCATGCCACCTTGTAGTTAGTGTGTTCCCTGGAACTCCATTCTTCAGGGATGGTATTGGCTCCTTTTCTACGATCACATACATAACCTCGGTCCTTAGTAACTCTGAGCTTAGCTTGAATGTATATCAAATAGGCCGTGCTTGGTGGGATCTTTGGCTGACTCTGCCCCCTTTGTAGGTCGCTACTGGGAGACAGTGCAGAGGCTAAAGATCAACCAGTTCTATGGTGCCCCGACAGCTGTCCGGCTGCTACTGAAGTACGGGGATGCCTGGGTGAAAAAGTATGACCGTTCCTCCCTGCGTACATTGGGGTCAGGTGAGCAAAGTGCTGTGTGGTTTAGCATGGGCCTGAGGCTCAGAGTGCTAGGCAGTGCTGAACTGAGTAGTCCTGACAGGTGACTAGCAAGAGGGGCACCCTGTTGTTTCAGCAGTAGTTGCTCTAAACTGATGAGTAAGAGTTGTGTGTTAGTCCTGGTAACTTTCCTGACAGACACTGAAAAGTCAGGTCACAAAATGCTAAGGCAGAGTACCTCTTTTCAGAGGCGTAAGATCCATCAAATGTACAGATGCCAAGGAACCAGGTTGATAAAGACTTTCTTTCATACATAACACAGATGACTGCTACCTAGATCAACTATAGAAGAATATAGACTAGAGAGTAGATATGATATGGAAGGTTCCCTCTAGTAACCTCTTGCTGTGACCACTGCAGTTCTCTCAGTGTGTGTTCTTATGTTCTGAACTTCATGTGGATGGGGCCATACAATGTGTTGTCGTGGGTAGCAATGGCTTGCTTATTTTCATAACTATATGGTGTTCCACTATATAGATATACCCCAACTTTTCCATTTTGCCCGTAAGGGCCATCTTTTTCTGGCTGTGATGAGCAAGACTGGCATGGATCTATCCTTGTACATGCCCATTTTTTTTTTTTTTTTTTTTTTTTTTTGTCAGATGTCTACTTTTAGTTCTGTGGAATGAAGTCTGGAGTCAAAATTTCAGATAGTGGGGTAAACCCATCTTTAGCTTTAATAGATTCTGCCCCTGACAACGGTCCCAAGTAGTTGTATGGGATGTATACTCTCTTAAATATGACAGCAAATATGTCACTTGCTCCTCAGAAACTCCGTGCCAGATTTCAGTCCTGCACTGTGCGTGACATTTTGTTTCCCCACATTCTTGAACTTTTTTCCTTTGCCTTTTGAACTGTCATGCTGAATGTACTCATCATAATGCATGTTACTCTGAAGACTATGGACATGGGAACACAGGCCTTTCCAGGTCTTTTGACGTAACCTTCAGGAAGCCCCCTAATCCTTTATCCCTTTTGGCTTCTGGTTTTCTCGAAGACTATTCGTTTTAAATTTGAAAGTGATTCTCGCTTTTGTGTGGGTTCAGTGGGAGAGCCTATCAACCATGAAGCCTGGGAGTGGCTCCACAAGGTGGTGGGTGACGGCAGATGTACGCTGGTGGACACTTGGTGGCAGACGGGTGAGTGTCCCTGAGGGGGAGTTGGAACAGGCCTGGGGACTAGCGGGGGACTGGCGGGGCTCATGCATGCCTGGAGCCGGGGTTCGTGTTCTCCAGTGGCTGTGATGGTGCTCACCAGGCCCGTGTCCCTTCAGTGTGCAGCTGTAGAGGAGAAGGCTCAGAGGTTCAGCCTGGCTGCTGGGGGATGTGCGATGCTCTCCTGAGTCTTGCTTTCATGTGCTTCTCACCGCCTCTGTGTGAGCCTCAGAGTGAGGAGGAGATGGGGTGATACGCTAGGGCAGGTGGCCTAAGGCCAGTGGACTGGCAAGTTCTCAGAGTTCCCTCTCCTTTGCAGGCGGTGGCCCTTTCCTGGCTTGCTTCCTTCCCTTTTAATTTTGGTGCAGCGCCGGGAGTCAAGCCCAGGGTCTCACGTGTGCTCATTAGTCTTCTGCCACTGAGCCACCCCTTTTGAACGCAGCCACTTCTGAGGAGGACAAGTCCTTTTGTTCGAGGGATCCAGAGTCTAAATTTAAATTTTGGCAGGAAAAGGAAGTTTTCCTGTGGCTGCTTTAATTTGTCCTTTTTTTGAATATTTGACTCCTTGGGATGTTTAGGGGAAGAGGCCACCACTATACAGTAACACAGCTGTCGGAAGTCTTGGGCCAGCATGAGACAGGTTCAAAGAATAGCGCTTGTCTGTGCTGGAAGACTTGGGACAGAGAACTCTTCACAGTGGGCCTCATGAGTTGCTGCCATACATCCTGGCAGATGCAGGTGCCCGAGAAACGGCCACACAGACTTTGCTATTCATTGTCGTGCATCAAACAGGTCCTGGCTTCAAGTCGTTCATTTCTTCCATCTTCCTGTGAAAGTAGGTGGCCTTTCCCCCTTCCCTATTTTAAACACAGGCCTGACCCAGTGAGAGCCTATTAAACAGAGGGTAGCACCCGCACCCATCTGCTGAATGCAGAGCCAAGGGCTCTGCTTGTGCTCACAGTGGAGGCGACTGCGGTCCAAGCCTAGATGGGCATATTCTGGAACCTACCCATCCCTGGTTCTCAGGTCAATGGTGTTTCTTCATCCTTCCTCCAGAAACTGGCGGCATCTGCATCGCACCACGGCCCTCAGAAGATGGGGCAGAGATCCTCCCGGGTATGGCCATGAGGCCCTTCTTTGGCATCGTCCCAGCACTCATGGATGAGAAGGTGTGTAGGGTCCTGAAGAGGTTGTCCACTATATATTACAACTCATCTGGCAAGCCTTCCACATCCCCTGCTTCCTGTCTCTTGCTGAGATGCACAGTCTGGTCCCTGGAGTAAAGGCCAGGTCCTCACACACTCTCTGCAGTTTCTTCTTAAACAGAACTGCCGATGACTGCTAGACCTCGCCAGAAGGAAAGTTCTCGACAGTTCCGTTCAGTGCTTCATATTTTCTGCCTCAGGCCAAGCAGTCAGGACTATGCTTTTCTCCCAGAACTAGCCAGGTCTCTCATGAATGTCTCCCTTCATCTATAGGGCAATGTTGTAGAGGGTCGCGACGTCTCTGGGGCCCTGTGCATTTCCCAAGCTTGGCCAGGCATGGCAAGGACCATCTATGGTGACCACCAGAGGTTCATAGATGCCTACTTCAGAGCATACCCAGGTGAGCAGCTAGGGTGGATCCCTATACCTTCTCCATGGATTCCTGGACTCATGTTTCCATAGATAAGGGAACTGGTTAAATTCATGGCAACTGCGTGTAATGTGATGGCTTTGTAGAAGCGAGGCTCTGAAGCCCCCCTCCAGACTTTCCTTATCTTGACTGGGGGCTGGGGTAGGCACGCCAAGCCTCTGCAGGGACCTGGGTGGACATGAGTGTATCCATTAACACACGGCTCTGGTCTGAGATGGACATATTGGGATATACTGGGAAAGATGAGTGAAGAAACATGCTTGGGAAACTGTCACAAAGGCTGGGTGTTCTCACAGTGTACATTCATGTTCTTCTCACTTTTCTTTTGGGTCCTGGGTTGGAAGTTTATGTGACTGCCACCATCTCTGCCTTGCTGGAGCTAGTAACTTTCAGTCTCAAGGTTTTAGCTGACACTCATCTTGAGGGGCATCCCAACTGTGCTCCTGTCTGCTTTCTGCTCTCTGGACATTTGGAGTCTTGACATCATGCATGGGATGTGGTCTCAGTGCCACTGGCCTTCTCATTAGAACACAGCCTGACATCACCTAGAGAAGTGTTTTTGCAATAGTTGTTGGAGGGAGATCACAGACCAATAACAACCCAGCCACCTTCAGCGTTAGCTTCCAGAGTGGGGCTGGGCCATGGACTGTGCAGAGTCCCTGGCACTGAATGCCTCACTATGGTGCAGGCTATTACTTCACCGGAGATGGAGCTCACCGGACTGAGGGTGGCTATTACCAGATCACAGGGCGCATGGATGATGTCATCAACATCAGTGGTCACCGCCTGGGGACTGCAGAGATTGAGGATGCAATGGTAAGCTCAGCCTGCCTTTTGCTTACTGGTGTTCTAATGATGCCTCTGTTGATCTCAGAGTCAGGGTGGGATTGTACACCCCAAGTCACCTCAGGGCCTTTTGTCCTCTGTTGTGCACAGGCTGACCACCCTGCTGTTCCAGAAACCGCTGTCATCGGGTACCCTCATGACATCAAGGGAGAAGGTGAGTGTCCCCTTCTCTCTACTGTGGAGGGTCATGCCCAGCAGGGTGCCCAGTAGAAGAAACAGCAGGTCTCAGAGGATGCAGGGATAGGCCCTTATGAGTCATACTGTTGCCTTCTGGTGAGGAAACTGAGCAAGGTAAGCATTAAGGGTCTGAACTGTGAAATGCGCAGATATACTGACCTTTAAGGACACTAGGCCACAAGAAGCCATGACCTATTCAGTCCCTGGCTAAGCCTGGACAGTCACCTCTGTTTCTAGTATCCCTGGGGCACTTTGTAAGCCACATGCCCGTCTCCCTGTCTAGCCACCTGCTTGGTTTCAGCACACACGTCAGCTCTGCAGCTGCCTTACCTATGCACTGGCTTATAGCAGGCTGTGTGCTGCCCTGAGACGCTGGGAAACGTGACCTGTGATTCCACTGCATTTTGGCGCAGTGAGGGAGGGCAGAGCAGGTATCAGAATGATCTTAAACCAATTATACCTTTCTTTTTTTTAAAAGCCTCTCCCCATCCCCCAGCCAGTCGATTTCTAAGTGGCAGTGTCTGGAAAGGACACTTGAGTGTTGCAATGGCAGGCCCACGGCACTCATACTGGTGTGACCTGGCCGTATCCTAAGCCTGTGTGAGGTCACTTCTGCACAGAATGACCTTGTCTGCCCTGCCCAGTGGCCTGGGATTGAGTGTTCTCTTTCCTCTTAGGGACATTCCATGTTACAGCTTGCTCCAGCTGACACCTGTCTCTCGTCTACACTTAGGTGCTGTTCTAGTATTTACTCAAACAATTTAACTTTTTTATGTCCTGGCTAGAACCCAAGCCCTCAAACATCTAAGTTTGCACACTCCTGCTGCACTGCAGCCCCCAGATGCTGCCTTTGCTTTCTTTTTTATGTTTTTATTTTACGTCTGTGTCTGCGTGTATGTCTGTGCACTGTATGTGCAGTGCCCACAGAGGATAGGGTTGTGCACGCACCGGTGGGGTGGTGTGGGGTGGGGTAGGACATTGGATCTCCTGGGACTGGATTTACAGATGGTTATTAGCTTCCATGTGGATGCTGAGAATAGGACCTTGGTCCTCTGGAAGAGTGGCTGGTGTTCTTTTCTTTTTTTCTTCTTATTTATTTATTTTACATACCAACCACAGTTTCCCCTCCCTCCTCTCCTCCTGTTCCATCCTCCACTTCCTTTCTGCCCTCTCCCCCATCCACTCAGAAAGGGTAAGGCCTTCCATGGGAGTCAACAAAGCATGGCATATCAAGTTGAGGCAGGACCAAGCTCCTCCCCTCTGCATCAAAGCTGAGCAAGGTATCCCACCGTACAATGTAGGTTCCAAAAAGCCAGCTCATGCACCAGGGACAGATCTGATCCCACTGGTAGGGGTTCACAAATAGACCAAGCTACACAACTGTCACCCACATGCTGAGGGTCTAGGTGGGTCTAGAGTCTGTGAGCTCCCATGAGGCTGGTGTTCTTAATTGCTGAACCATATCTCTAGCCCCATCAGATACTTTTTTTGAATTTATTTGTTGCAAAATTTAAAAAGCAATTAAGTGCTTTAAAAACAGCATCCTTCATTACTATAGAACCGATGTGCTGATGTGGCTGTGGGAGAGCAGTTTGGGGCAGCCTCCAGCAGAGGCCATGTCTAGATATCATCAGGATGGGAAGTGGGTAGCAGTGAGAATAGTGCTTCATGGGTGACAGTGAGGGTACCTCATTTGGGTAGGGACCGGGACCACTTTTGGGGCCTCAGCATTTTATATCTCTGTGGTCGGTCCAGGGATCTGCAGGGCACTGGTGTGCGTGCTCCCAGCATTTGGAAACTGTGAAGGTTCAGTCTGAGCTTCAGGACAGTGTCAATACTTCAGTCCTGAACCTGAGAGGGCAAGGAACTGCTGAAAGCAGCCTGTGACTCCAGGCACCTTCTGCCTTGCCTTTAGGTGTATCTCATCCCCTGGATGTGAACCCTAGAGAATATGCACAAGGTCAAAGAAACTGCACTGCCGAGGGATAGCTTTAGGTTGGGCAGGCTGTGCTGGGTTGTGCTGTGCCTCAGCTGCTCTGCCCGCATGTGGGTTCTTCAGGGGCACCCCCAGTGTGGTGCCTGATGCTTGCCACTCTCTCTGGGCCCCCTGGCCTCCTCCTGCTCTGGCAGCAGCTCTCAGGATAGGAATTGCCAGCTCTTCAGTGCTCGCAGAGTTGGGAGGGGAGTTTACATATAGGAAGTGTGATTGTAGGTGTCGCACTGGCTTCTAACAGATTTGGAATAACTCATTCACGGTTTTTAGTTCATGTCAAGCTGCTTGAACACACTTGCATGTCTGTCCCCACTCCCTCTGAATAGTGGAAGCCCCTGGCTCTAATTTGACTGGGACCTGAACGTTGCAGGCTTTGGCCAGCCTCTTGTCCTGCTGATTTATGACCACTTGGACACTGCACACCTCTGTCTGGCTCTTCATCCACCACCCTTTATCCCCGCCTCTGGAATCAGTAATCCAAGTCTGTCTCCAATGTCACGTCTACTGCCAGGATGAAACAATGCAGTTCTTTTCTCTGAAGACTTCACAACTTGATAGATGGACAGAGTCAGAAAGAGTGTCACAGAGTTTAAGTTAACCAAGCAGGGCTTTGAGGGATGAATACGAATTTTTTAGGTGAACATGGGGGAGCCTTTCTAGTAGCAGCTTAGTTCACTACATGTAGATTATAGCTTGTGCAGGAAACAATCACTTGTCAACATAATTAACAAGCACCTGCCATACTCCAGGTGTGGTTTTAGACGCTGAAGACACACCAGTGAATGTGAAGTAGGTGATGCCTTTGCCATCATGGAGCCACTTGATGGGATGGTCAGGGAAGAGAAAGACGCCGAACAGTAAGCATGGTCAATGAGAAAGCTACATAGTGCAGTAGGTTCAAGAAGCTCAGGGGAAGGATACACTTGAAAGATGGAAATCAGTGCAGAGCAGATAAATAAATGACTGGAAAGCTACGATATATATAATACTTCATGCGAGGAGGGACATTGCAGGTAGTAGGGACAGGCCATCAGAAATGGTATCAGGACATAGGGCAAACAGTAAAATTAGATTCTTGTGTGGCAGTAGGAGCCATGGGACATCCTTTTCAGAACTCCCCAGGATACTGAAAACTGTCATCTAGTGTTTGTGCTGACACATGCATTCATTCACCTTGCAGCCTGGCAGAACTTTCTTCCATGGTGGAGCTTTTCAAGTCTGAAGTTTGATACTGTCTAACACAGTAGCCCCTGCACACTCAATGAGCAACTGAACTACGGCCGTGCAATGGGGGAATGTGTGTGTGTGTGTGTGTGTGTGTGTGTGTGTGTGTGTGTATGTGTGCGTGCGCGCGTGCGCGCGCACATCCGCGCGCACATGCTTATGCATGTTTGTATAGTGCATGTGAAGGCCAGAGGTCAAAGTCAAATGTTTTGCCCAGTTGTCCACCTCTGAGTTTTTTGAGACATGGTCTCTCACTGAACCTGGAGCTCACTGATTGGCTAGGCTGGCTGGCCTGCAAGCTCCATAGATCCTCCTGTCTCTGCCTCCCCAGGGCTACGATTATAGGCATGCACCACCATGCCTAGCCAGCCTTTTTATCCAGGTGCTGGGGATCTGAACTGGGGTTATTATCCTTGTATGGCTCCTACATTACTGATTGAGTCCTTTCCCCAGCCTCAGGGAACACATTTTTAAGTTAAAAGACCACCGTGCTGAGCAGCCACCGTGTTGTTGGGCATGGACCCATGTGTTCACCAGGGCGCTGCTACACAATTTTGTGTCCATCTCCAGGCAGCCCACACCGTGCATTCTTTCACAGCTGAGAGAACAGAACGTTAAGTCACATGTCTGAGGTCACACACAGCCATCAGAGCTGCCTCTGGGTCATGCTCTCAACCATGCATGACTACCCATGTGGGACACGGGGTGGAACACGGGGATCTTGCTTTCACTTGCTGTGCTGTGGGCATGCTTCTTCAGGGTTGCAGGAGCTGAAACCAGTTGTTACTATGTAGCCATCTCATGACTTGGAAGCCCTCTGGGTTTACAGCGGCTTGTGACCACAGAGTCAAGCCAGACTCAGGCAGGACCTAGCACTCCCGAGCCTTTGCTCTCTCTCTTCCAGCTGCCTTTGCTTTCATTGTGCTGAAAGATGACACACGTGATACAAACGCGGTGGTAAACGAACTGAAGTCGGCAGTGGCCACCAAGATCGCCAAGTATGCCGTGCCTGACCAGATCCTGGTGAGTCAACTCCCCATCAGGGGGATAGCATCGCTCTCTTTAAATCTCCTCTGCTTTCCACAAATGCCGAGCAATGGTGAACTTTTACAAGCATGAGGCTCCTTTTCCACCAATGTCAAAACTGTCCTTCGTGGCTTGGGCTTCCCTGCATGTTTTCCTGAGACTGGGAAAGGCCATAGCATTTGAAGGTTACAGCACATACCTGTTTAGGCTAGATGCTTTTGTACTGTAGCCTTTGAAGGCTGGCTTCAGGCACAGGACTGAATGGTAAGGAGAATAGAATTTTTTCTTCTTCTTCTTCTTTTTGTGCTGCTGGGTATGTGTTTGCTTTCTATCTCTGTGACACAATGCCTGAGATAATTAACTTAAATGGTGGGAAGGTTATTTTGGTCCACAGTTACAGTTCATGGCTGGTTGGTTGGGCTGTATTTGGCCTGTACCCACACTGCTTATTTTGGTGTGAAGCATGTGGCAAAACAAAATCATGGTAGCTGAGAAGGAGGGAGAGCTGCAATCCTAATGTGTTCTTCAAAGGCTGTTGTCCAAATGACCTAATTTTCTTTCATTGGACATCACCTCCTAAAAGTTCCATTATCTCCCAATAACACCACAAACCTGTGGTCATACCTTTAACACAGTCTTTGGAGGGCATTTAAGATTCAAATCATGAGAGTATTGAACCTAGAGACATGTGAATGCTCAGCATGCTCTCTACCACTAAGCTATGGCTCAGCCAAATTACAGATTTTGGATGCAGAGACATGGAAAGCACCAGAGTCCTCCAGCCACGTGGGGTTTCTGAACATGGCTCCTAGTCCCAGCAAGGAGTCAGTTCCTGCAGGAAGGCCCGGGCCACCCCTTAGTCTCTTCAGGTTTTCTTCCTTCACCAACACCTCTCCATAGTGATATCTGGGTTTGGGATCCTCTGAGGCAGAAAGAGTCTGGCTCCCCTTCATGTTGCTCACACTGCTGGCCTTATCAGCTGGACTTGTGACACAAACTATTTCCAAAGACAGTCATTATTAAAAATTTCATATACATGAAGCCCTGGGTTCAGTCTCCAGCTAGTACTACCATCAACACACACACACACACACACACACACACACACACACACACACACACACCTCCCAAACACAGCTCTTAAAGTATTAGCTTTTGCATCAGAGTGTAAGACAAAATTTTTTGCGCGGTGGCTTTTACCCAATTAAGTCTCAGGCTTGGGATGAGAAGGAACCCACTCAAGTATAGTGGTAGGCAAACAAAGGCAGTCAGACTTGGAGGTGGGCATCAGCAAAACTTGGTCACAGGTTAGATCCTGTTCTTTGAGTTGATTTCAGCTTCAAGGCCAGGTCCCAGGGGGATTAAGACCTTGCTTGGCTCATGTGTCAGGCAGCTGCTGTGGAGTCTTCAGTGAGAAATGTCAACCTCCACAGGAGAACTCTTATCTCTGTGCAATGTGACACTGGAGACAGAGGGCACTGTCCAGACCCTAACAACACCCATCTTTGCCAGGTGGTGAAGCGTCTCCCCAAAACCAGATCTGGGAAAGTGATGAGGAGGCTGCTAAGGAAGATCATCACCAGCAAGGGGCAGGATCTAGGGGACACCACTACCCTGGAGGACCCCAGTGTCATCACGGAAATCTTGAGTGCCTTCCAGAAGTATCAAGACCAGCGGGCTGCCACCAAATGAGGTGTGCCTGTGTCTATGCTCAGACAAGGACCCCTGGCAGTCCTCAGGGAAAGGAGCCTTGAAGGTGGCTTGTTCCATCTAAGCACATGGCCCCTCTACTATTCTATGTGGGGCCAAAGCCCCTTTTTTCCTTCTGCGGCCCAGAGGGCCGCCTCTGGAGGGGGAGGCCTTTGTCCTACATCTGGTTTCCAGAATGAAGTCATAATCGGCAGTGAGCCAGCATGGGGCAGCCAGAGGACTGTTCACCATTTGGCTCCAAAGCTATCATGCTTTCTCCAGATGTGTCTAGATATAAAACGCAGATGTTTTATTTTTTGTACTTTTCTATTTGGGGAGAACAACAGAACACTGAACTGTAATGTGAACATTAACATTTAGTCTCTTGCTCTCTCTCTCTCACACACACAGAGGAATTGGGGAAAATCTTTCTTCTTGTTTCCCCAGGGAAGCATGAAGATAACAGAGTGTACTTTTTATTAGCATTTGGCATGCTTGAAGTCCAAATCAGAGATGTTTGTGCCTCTGTCTTACACAGAACTCTCCTGATCCTGCTAATCCGAGTTGCCATGTCCATTCGTTGTGTGTGTTTCATATTTGGTTCATGTGGTTTATGTTATAGAACAAACTCGACAATTCTTAGGTTTTGCATGTTAGGGATTGCACTCAGGGCCTTCTCCAGACGAGGCAAGCGCTCTACCTCTGAGCTACACACCAGCACCTCTAACTCCCAGGAGACAGGGTGAATGTCCTCTCCTTTACTTGTGAAATCGTTTGGGTTTGTTTCTCTAGGCTGTGATCTGGAAAGAACTTCTTTCCCCAAAGTGCCTCTTAGTAGGAGGTTGCCATTGCTTCAAATATGTGATGTTGTTCGTGGGAGTCAGTGAAAACTCAGGTGTCTTATTAAGGTTCTGGGCTTCTGAAGACTCTGCCTGCCCTTTCTTTTGTGGTTGGGGAAGCAAGAACCACGGTGGTCCAATGATGACACTTGGTGCTCCCAAGCAAGCTCACTCTCACTCTCAATGTGCCTTAAGTCCTCTAGACATTGGTGGGTGATACAAATTGTGAAGTCATGAAAAGCTTATTTTGTTGCTAGGTGTGGCTAAGCATGGGAGGCCTGAGGGTGTGGCAGCTCTGTGAGCAGGGCCCCAGGGGAGGGGGAGGAGGGACTATTCTGTCTAGTCCACAGAATTGAGCTATATGGGTGTTTCAGGGGAATCTTAGTTACTGCACACCTACTGTGAGTTTAACCTGTGCTGACTTCTTGGGTAGTAGGGTAAATACGCTGTCACTTCCGGGAGTTAGAGTGGTTGTAGTATGCACAAATATTGAATAATAGTCCTTTGTTACAATCAGCAATAAAGAGTCATGTGATGGGCTTGGTTGACTGTAGTTACTATGCCCTTTAAAATGGCTTAAGTTTCCAGGTTGCTGATACAAGTTCTCAGAATGATCTGTAGAAATATGCAAATAAAGTTTTATTTTGTTCACTCTCTTTTATGGTGATTTTGTTTTGGTTGATGCTGTTCTATTTTGTTTCTTCCTGATGTTAGAGATTGAACCTAGTGAATGCTAGGCAAGCACTCACCTCAGACCTCCATGCCTCTTTTCCCCTCCCTGAACATAATCCCAAGGGAAAAACTAGAAGGGGTCTATTTACTCAAAAGATAGCACACACAAAAAGTGTTGGTTGCTAAGTGTGTTCATGTGGGTGTGTTTGTTCATGTGTGTGCAGGTGCACTTGTGTGTGTGGATGTGCATACATGTGTGTGTGGGGGTATGTAGAGGTCAGAAAACAATCTTGGGTGTTGGGGTCCACAGAGGTTTCCTAGTGAGATCGGAGCTTGCTTTACACAGCAGGACTGCATTAAGGGATGGCTTGACCACGTGCATGGTTACCAGGTGTTTGGAATGTTCTGCACTTGGCTGTGCTAGGGGGAGGTCTTTTGCTCTACCCCTTGGCATTCCTTTAAAGGCCCTTTGTCAGAGAGAGAAGGGGCCGATGGGTTTTGATCCAGGCCCTCCCGAGGCTATCCTATGCTTCTATCCGTCTCTCTCCCTCTATATTTCTAAGTGTTTCTCACTTCTCCCTCCTCAAGACTACCTTGGAAGAAAATGTGGGAGCTGCTCTCTCACACTTGCAATACCATCTACCTTTTGTTTTTGAGACAAGGTCTTTCACTGGGCCCAGAACTCACCAAGTAGCCAGTCTGGCTGGCCAGTGAACCCTAGAGACCTGTTTCCACCTCCCCAGTGCTGGGGTTACAAGTGAACACCTGCCTGTTGTGTCCATGCCTGCCTGTGTACCATGGCTTCTGTGGCTGTTCATACCTGCCTGTGTGCCATGGCTTCTGTGGCTGTTCATACCTGCCTGTGTGCCATGGGCTTCTGCGTCTAGAAGTCACGCCCTCGTGCTTGCAAGGCAAGCATCTTAGCAAGGCAAGCTACCGTCACCCTGCTTCTGGAAAAGCCATCATTTCTGCCGGAAAACCACCCCCATGACTTTGTTAAATGGCCAACTCTGGCTGTAGGAATGAAGTTATAATGCTCATTTCCCAGTATCACGGGACCCAGCCTAAGTGACAAGCTCAAATATGGCCATGTGACAGTGCCAGGGCCACTGAGAAACACACAGAGACACCATGGAAGTTGACTATTATCTACCACTTGCTAGACAAGAAGAGATGTGGCCTGTCAGAAGGAGAATGAAGACCCAGGGAATAGTGGAGGCCTTAGAAAGCTACCTGCCTGTTTCCCTTAGAACTTTCCATCTTGTGTTTGGGTTTTTGTCTCCTTGAGGTTTCTGACAAGGGGCCAAGCCCTTCGTATTGCGGTGCAGAGAGAAGAGCAGACAGCTGGTAGAGATGGGTTACAGAGAGTAGCCTGGTACCTTGAGGTTGGTCGGTCTGAACAGTGTCTCTCAGAAGTGCCGAAGATCACGTGTGTAATATTCATACTCACAAAGGCAAATTAAGGTCACACTCAGGAAGCAGCTGTGCCTTCTGAGGACGTTTCACTTAAAGTGGCTAAAATGAAAGCCACCAGACTCAGGAACCACAGCTTTTAAGCATGACTGACAGCCCTGTTCAGTCTTTAATAAAGTGTAGCTTTATTTAATAAATGAGGCTGAAGAGATAGCTTAGCAGGTAAAGGTGCTTGCGCTCAAGCCTGATGACCTGAGTTCAAGCTTCAGGACCCACATGGTGGAAGGAGAGAACTGACTTCTGCAAGCTGTCCTCTGACCTCCACATGTGCACTGTGGTGGACACACAAAGACAGAGACACACGTACAAATAAATGTCAAAAATATCTGTCAGTGAGATGGCTATCACTTATGCCTTGGCTGCCAGACTTACATGACAGGAAATCACGGGAAATGCTGGGGAGCATCCGTCCCTGGCATATCCACAGCAGCTGAACTCACGGTGAAAAAGAGATTCGTGGTTCCTGCAATTTCTCCCTTGAAGATCCGATTGGTCACAACACACAGAGAGTGGGCTACCTTGTAGTCCTGGTTCTGGGCCTGGGTGGTAGCTGGGTTGGTCAGCCTGCCAGCTTTCCCTCATCATCACCACCCAGGCGAGCTCTCCAGCACTGCCCCAGCTGACTCACCCAGTGTGGCAGACAGCAAGGAGCAGGGACAGTCCAGCTCTCACCTGCACTCACAGTAATGGGCCCAGCTCTACTGTTTTGCCCGAGTGAGGTGCAGGGCCTGCTCTCTGGACTGGGGCACTTGGTGAGGGGCAGAGCCAGCTTTTCCATTCTCATGCCCCCTGAGGTGGGCTCTCCCTCTTGTGGCAAGGGGTGGGAGGGAAGGCATGGTTCCCTCACTCTTGCCGTCTCATGGCATACCAGAGAGGGGGCAGGGGCAGCTCTCCTGCTCTCACAGCCACAGGCCCGGCTCGCCTGCACCCCTGCCAACAGGGTCAGGGAGGTGCCATGCCTGCTTTCCCATGTGCTGTAGCTGCCTGGGGTGGGCAGAGCCAGTTCTCCCATTCTCATGGCCCCGGGGGCCAGCTCTTTCACCTGCCGCAGGTGGCAAGGGCCTAAGGGAGGGAGGCTATTTTTTCTCTCACCCATGCCACCACATGGCAGACAAGGGGCAGACAGGGTCAGTCCTCCTGCTCTCATGCCCCCTCCCCCATGCCCGCTCATCTGCTTCCCCGCCAACGGGGTCAGCTCTGTTGTGCTGCCCAGGCAAGGTGCAGGGCCTGTTTTCCTTGGTGCAGGACCTGTTCTCCTTAGTGCTGCTGCCAGTGGATCAGCAAAGGGAGGCGGAGGGGAGGGGGAGGCCATCTCTCTCTCACCCACTCCACCTTATGGTAGATGAAGGGTGAGGCCAGATCACCCACGTGCATGATCACCTGTGCCTCTGTCAGCAGGGTGAGCTCTACTGCTAGGTGTAGGGCCCACTCTCCCAAGTGCTGCAGCTGGTGAGGGGCAGGATCGGTCCCCCCACTCTTGTGACCCTGGACCAGCTTTTCCCACCCACAGTAGGAGCAAGGGGGATCTCTCTTCCTCTCCCATGCCACCGTGTAACAGTCTGTGGGGCTCTCTCTCCCACGCTTGCATATTCAGGGCCGGATCACCCGCACCCCCCACCAACAGGGACAGCTCCACTCTGCTGCCCTGGGGAGGTGCAGGGCCCCCTCTCCAGAGTGGTGCAGTCAGTGGGGGGCTGGGCCAGTTCTCCCTAGCAACAGCTTGGATTTTAGAGGTATCTTATTATGAACTTTGAGGTTCTCTCTGAATGGGTTAATTTGGGTAGAAAAGTAGCCTAGATCCAGTCCAAGGGGAACATCTTTTAGGTCCAGAACAAGGGAGTGTTTTCTAGGTCTACATTGAGGAGCTGTTTCTATCTCTGGACCAATGGGATATAGTCTAGATCTAGACTAAAAGGCCACCTTAGAGATGTAGGCCAAGAGGACCCTTCCCTCAAAGTGATGATTTTCTTTCTTTTTTTTTCTTTTTTGGAGGAAATGTGCCAGTGAGCTTCAGTGACCTCTAATCTGCTATGTATAATTCCCTCTGTCATCTTGTTCAAAAATTTTGTTGGGTAACAGGATTAAACCAATTAAATATAATATTTGAGTCTGTTTATGTTTTATCTCTTTTTTCTTTTCTTTTCTCCCTGCTCCTTTTCTTTTTTGTTGCTGAGGATGGAACCCAAGGCCCCAGGTTTGTTAGCCTCCATTAGTGAGTGAAACCCTGGCCCCTCTACCATTTCGTCTTTTAACTATGGTATCAAAATAGGTATAAACAGCTTTTACTAAAAACTGAATGTCTGCGACGCCACCCCATTCTTATGTTGAAACACTACACCTGAAGGGATGGTATAGAGGAAGTTGATGAGGTCAGGAGGGTGACACCTTCATGAATTGTATAGTGCCACTATAAAAGGATGTGGAAGCACCTAGTTCTTCCCTGTGCAGAACACAGCAGGGACATTGATAAATGCAAGCCAGGAAGTAGTTTCTTGCCAAACATGCAATCTGCCAGTGTCTTGGTTTACTTTTCCAGTCTCCAGAACTGTTTGAAATGATTGTCATTTGAGCCACCCAATGCACACATTTTGTTAAAGCAGCCCAACGTTTTTAATCATAGTGTAGTGGGGGAAAAAAGGGACTGGAGAGATGGCTTCTGGATTGTCTGAATTAGGAGGATAAGCTGCCTCTCTCTAAATAGGTAAGGACTTCAATACAAAGACATTGTGGAAGTTATCGGGCAAACTGTATGTACACTTGGATGGCTGTTTACATTCTGGGTGCCTGCAAGAGGGCTCCTTTGGTTACCATGGAGTTAATCAACAGAGGCTCTGGGTTTCTGGGCATGTTTCCACCTTCTAGTGCCCAGGATTCCTTGTCTGTGTTTACTTGGTATTGATGCCCTTCATCTGCCCTTCTACAGAGGAGCTGCTTAGCCTCCAACCCTGTCCAGCCAGCAGAGGCACCTTGCTTTCTGAAGTTTCTATTGGCATTGCGATTTCTTTACCCCATTGGCTGTTTAGAAGGCTATTATGGTGGTTTGAATGAAAATATCCCCCATAAGCTCATGTATTTGAACACTGACCCCAGTTGGTGATGCTGTTCCAGGAACTTTAGGTAGTTGTAACCTTGATAGAGGAAGTACATCACTTGAGGCCAGCTTTGAGATTTCATAGTCTCACTCATTCCTGCTTCCCATGTGTCTGAGGTTGAATAAGTGGATCTCAGTTTCCTGCTCCTGTTGCGGTATCTGCTTGCTGCCATGGCTCCCTGCTGTGATGGACTCTTATCCATTTGGAACCTTAAGTCCACAATAAACTCTGTTTTCCCCATAAGTTGCTTCTGGTCATGGTGTTTTATCACAGCAACACGAAAGTAGCTAATACAGCTATCCTAAGGGGCAGGGGGGACCTGAACAACTCCCCCGCCTTTTATGGCTTTTTGAGGCCATAGCCCAGGCTGGTGTGGAACTTGCTAGGCAGCCCAGGTTGGCCTTGAATTCCTGTTCATTCTGCCTCAGCCTCCCAAGTGCTGGGAGATAGGTGTGAGTGTGAACACCTGGTGGAGAGCATCTAAATTTCTAAATGTGTGTATTTTTCAGGGTTTTTGTTGTTTGAGACAAGATCTTGATATGTAGCACAAGGTGTCCTGGAACCCATGACCCTCACACCTCTACCTCAAACATGTGTTACTGTATCTGACTTTTTTCCAGCTTTTGTCACGGTGTTTGGTGGTTTAGCTTATTTACATGTTGACCTGACAATAGACCATTAGGGTTTCAGTCCTCTGAAGTTGGTAGAGGCTTCCTTTATGCATCAACTGACAACCATCTCTCCTTACCTCCCTCCCTTTCTTTGCGCGCGCCTGTGTGTGTGCTGTGTGTGCTGTGTGTGTGTGTGTGTGTGTGTGTGTGTGTGTGTGTTTCACAAGGTCTGATATAGCCCAGACTGGGCTTGATTTTACTGTGTAGGAAGACCTAGAACTTCTGATCCTTGTATTTCCATCTCCCAAATGTTGAGATTACAAGCATGTGCTACTACTCTGGGGATTACAGGTACACATTACCATATCTAATCTCTACCACCAGTTTTTGTAACAGTCACATCTGAGGTGAAAAGGAAGTGCAGTCTGCAAACTGTGGGGAAATACTCTGTGCACATCTACTAGTAGAGTTTTGCCAATCATAGTACCTGTGTTTCCTTTTATTTGCAGTTTCTTAGTGAAACATGATAAAAATCTCTCACTGTGGGCGTGGGTTTGTCTGTTTCCTTTTATTTGTGTAGCTTTTAAACAATTTGTGCTTATTTATGTATATATATTGTTTATTGTATACTACTTACTATTTTAAAATCATTATTAATATCTTGATAAAATCACTATTATCTTTTTAAGAGGTGTCCCTCTTTGTCCTTTCTACTTTTATTAATTTTTTTTCGGACAGGGTCTCTCTATGTAGCCCTGGACCTCACTCTGTAGACCAGGCTGGGCTTGAGCTCCCAGAAATCCATTTGCCTCTGCCTTCTGAGGGCTGGGATTAAAGGTGTACACTACCATGCTCCTGCTTGTTCTGTGTTATTAGTTTTCTCTTTGTCCTTTAAACACACTATTTTTTTGCCGTAAAGTATATTTTGTATGATATTAGTATAGTCATGGTTTGCTTTGTTAACATTTTTAGGAAGTTTTCCATGCTGTTAATTTTTTTTTTTTTTTTTCGAGACAGGATTTCTCTGTGTAGCTTTGTGCCTCTCCTGGAACTCACTTGGTAGCCCAGTCTGGCCTCGAACTCACAGAGATCCACCTGGCTCTGCCTCCCAAGTGCTGGGATTAAAGGCGTGCGCCACCACCGCCCGGCCCATGCTGTTAATTTTAATCTTTTTTATATTCTTACATTTTCATATGTCTCTTTGAGGCAACATGTAGTCACACATTTTTGTTTATTTGCTGTGTTAGTTTTTGGTGGTACTGGGGATTAAACTCAGGGCCTTATGTGTTAGGCATGTGTTCTACCATGGAGCTATATCCCCAGCCAATCGTTTTATTTTTAAACCACTCTGATAATCTTTGCTATTTAAATAATATATTTAGTCCATTCATATCTAATGTAACTATTTGAGTTAAAATCTGCTGTCTTACTTAAAGCCTTCTGTTTCTCTTGCCTAATTAATATTTCAGTTTTTGACTTTATAGTGACTATTTTCATTAATACTGTGTCTTTTCCTCTCCCCATTACCTTGAAACTACAGATGCTTACTAATTATAAACTGTTACTCTAGGTTACAAGTTACACTCTTGATTTATCAAAGTCTGATTTTAATTACTACCTTTAAGGTTTTTTTGTTTTGTTTTGTTTTGTTTTTTTGAGACAGGGTTTCTCTGTGAAGTTTTGGAGCCTGTCCTGGATCTGACTCTGTAGCTCAGGCTGGCCTTGAACTCACAGAGATCCACCTGGCTCTGCCTTTCAAGTGCTGGGATTAAAGGCATGCACCCCCCCCCCACCCCCCCAACTCGTTATTTGTATTTCTTTCCTTTATACATATCCACGCTTCTCTTCTTCCTGTCTGAATCTTTTATACCTTCTTTTAGCACTTATGTTTGGCAAAAACGTGCATTCAGTTTTTATCTACCTAGTAGTAACTATTTACTCACACTCTTGAAAAGCATTCTCCCTGAAAGAATAACTTGGACCTGAAATTATTTTCTTCTAGCATTTTAAAGAGTCCATTATATTCCCTTAGTTCTTGTTGCCAGTTATCAGATGTCAATTAAAGGTAACCTACTTTTCTCTAGCTGCTAATATATTTTTATTTGTTTTTATCAGTTTTATTTTTATTAATTTTTAAAATTAAAAAATGACTAATCAACATACAGTCCAACCTAGATGAATATTTAAAAAATGATTTATTTTTATTTTATGTGTATATGTATTTTGTCTACAGGCATCTATGTGCACTGTGTGTAAGCCTGGGGCCTATGGGCCACAGGAAGGTGTTGGATTCCCCTGGAACTGGAATTACATATGGTTGTGAGCCACCATATAGGTGCTGGGACTTGAACCCAGGGTCTCTGGAAGAACAGTGCTCTTAGTCACTGATCTCTACAGCCTTTTGATTCCTCTTGATTTACTCTGCCTAGGCTTTGGGTTTCTTGGACCTCCAGCTTGATATCTGTGTGTGTCAGTTTTGGGAATGTCTGAATACAGTCATTGCCAATTCTCTCCGGTTTTTTGTTTTTTTTTTTTAGGACTCTTGATATCCCATAGCTGGAAAGACTCACATTCTATTTTCTCTATCTCTTTCTGCCCTGAAAACAGATTCTGAGATAAAGGGGTAAGTAATTTAAGAATACATTCCAGGAACAAGTATGACACATGGCAGAGGGGGATAGGGAGGGTTCAGAGCAGGCCAGGGCTTGTGGATTGGAAGAGAAAACCTAACTAAGGCTCCAGCTTGCTAGACTCAGGATCTTATCAAGTGTATCTCAAAACTCACTCTCTCATAACTAGCTGTTGGGACCCTCAGGGCGAAGGTGGTTCCAAACAACAGGCCTGTCCCAGATCCTAGTCTGATTATGGCCACTTTACGGTTTTTCTGATATCTTTAAACAAATGCTTAAAATATTTTGTTCATCACATGACTCTGGATTATCTGTTCTCTGTCATCTAAGGAGAAGGTATTACTAACATGGACTTTTTATTCCTTTTGAGGTTTTACACTGGAGCTCAGGCAGGCCTGAAATTACTAAAGCAGCCGAGGCTGGCCTCAAATTTGCAGGACTTATCCAGCCTCAACCTCCCAAAAGTTAGGCTCACTGTAAAGCAGCCATCAGCTGTCCAGAAGGTTATTATTCACCAGTGAGAAGATGGAAGAGGATAAGTTTCCAGATCATGACTTTTCTCTCCCGTTTTCCATCTAAACCATTGGATGGAGATTTCTGCTTTAAGTCATTAAAACACTGATGCTAAATTAGTTCCATTTCCTTCCCAAACTAGCTCTAACTCAGCTATTCGATGATTGCTACTCTCAGAGTTACAGGCATTTAGGGCCCATGGGCTTTTCAAGGCCAAAGTCCCTTACTTGGTCCTGAAGGGCCTGCTGTCTTTGGAGCTCGTAGAAGTTCCTAGGGATCATATGAGATCCCCTGTCTCCCCAAGAGAACACAGTTCCTGGATTTATTCTAGTCGCCAAGACTGAATCTCACAAGGCTGGGTCTCGAAGTCTGTGCTTTTAATGACTGTTCAGTGAATTACACAGTGGGAGACCAGCTTTTGATGACCACCTATGAAGCTCAACAAGACGTTGGTTTCCTTCCATTTTTAAGACAGTGACCCTAATGAAGAGAACTGGGGTCATATGACAATGCAAGGGGAACCACATGAGAGAACAGGGCAGACATGTGAAGGTCACAACAGTTGGGCCAAAGCTCTGTAGCTACATGACACCAAAGCCTTCCTGTCTACTTCATCAGCTCCAAAGGGGGGTCCGAATGTCCTCACCAGCCTTGTTCTCTCGAGGGCAAAGGGGAAACAGGGAAGGAGCCTCAGTTTCTTTCTCTAGGTTAGGGATAAGAGCCACTGCTTTGATAGATGTTGGGCTTCCTCGTCCCCCTTTACTAAGGATGTGGGGAGACTCAGGGAACCCCAGGCTTGTTCCCCAATGAATCTGCTGGAGGCATGCTGTCACCCTCCACACTGGCCATGTGCAGATCTCTGAGTGTGCTTCTGGTTTTGTCACACTGGCTGTACTCTTTCTGTGCCATCATAGAAATGCTAGTGAAAGCACAGTAGTGATTCTGGAACTTGGGGCACGGGTGTCAACATTGGCCAAGGAGGTTCTCTTCCTCTCTTCCTATAAATCTGTGATAGTTTTGTCACCATTTCCTTTCTTTCCTAAAGATAGACATTACTTAACCTAAACCATGTATCTCTTTATCCCTGGGAGTCACAGAAACAATGGACTCTTACAAATGTCAATCAGTTGCTTCAACAAAAGACTAAAAGGCAGGATAGTAATCATCAAAATAAAAATGATCGCTTGCTTTTAAGAAGTCTCTAAGCCAGGCATGGTGGCACATGCCTCAAATCCCAGCACTCAGGAGGCGGAAGCAGAGGGATCTCTGTGAGTTTGAGGCCACGGTGGTCTATAGAGTGAGTTCTAGGACAGCCAAAGCTACACAGAGAGATTCTGTTTCCAAACAACAAACAACAACAACAACAACAACAACAACAACAACAACAGAACAGAACACGGCTTCCAGGGCCTGAGGATATGGCTCAAGGGTACAGCTTGGGTTCCCGGCACTGTGGGAAACAAATTATAAAACACAAAACCAAAATGGTTTCTTGGTGTAATTTAACACAAGTAATGAGGAAGTGGTGCCACTCAAAACCTGTCAGCGCTAAGGGAACAATGGGGCTGCTCAAGCTCACTTCCAGATGGACGAGGGAACAAACAAACATAAATACCCACTCCACTGGGAGGCATCACCTGCTGAATGTGCTAAGCCTCTGGCTGCTGAGGCTGGACGGACTGAAAGACTAGAGGACAATTACAGCAATTTTCTTTCTTGGCAGCCCATTTTCAGTCATGCTCTTGTTCCCTCTGGTTGCTCGGGGGAGCATTCATCACTCAGCATGCCGGTCTAGCCCTGCCTGCATCGGCAGCGTCTTGTCTGCTCTCTGGGTTTTTCATTGCATGTTCTGTGGGCCACAGAATCCTACTGGATGCTGCAAAACAAGATGTTCTGCCCAGGAATATGGGCTCGGGCAGAGACTTGTGGGATACATGAAATGGAGAGCCTCGGAAAGCTAGATTTGAAGCCATGTAAAGGGTGTTGGTGTGTCAGACGGTATGTTCTCAGGGGCAGCGTGAATGTCTCTGTTGACTGGCTTAGACATCAGGGACCATTTTCCTCAGCTGGCAAGGAACCTAGAGTTGGTGACGCAGGCACTGGGTTGGTATTCCTTGGGTCTTTCTGTTCTCAATGATGTTGGTCCCATTTGTCTCTCTCCCTCTTTTTTTTAATCAACAAAGCAAAATTATTGCTTTTAAGAAGGACTCCCACACCTCTCTATTATTTCATGGCACGATCTGTGCCCGTGGCCCCATTCCTGCCACAGACAAGAATGGCAGCAGTTGAGATTTCACTACTTCACAATGGAAGGAGAGGAGCCGAACCGCAGGCTTTGCCAAGGAAGCTTGGGGCAAATGCAAAGGTCAGAGCTACTGGGGCTTGGCAGTGAGTCGGGAAGAGGAACTTTGCTCTTGGTCATCGATGTTGTCTCCTCCACCTCCTCTTTCTCCTTCTTTTCTTCCTCCCTCCTCCTCCTCCTCCTCCTCCTCCTCCTCCTCCTCCTCCTCCTCCTCCTCCTCCTCCTCCAATTCTTCACATCCCCTTCCAGTCCCATGAGACTTGGCTACTCTTTCTATGTCCAGGTTCCATAGCATCTCCCCTTGTCCTGCTACTCAAGGCTTCCTGATTGTCTTTTGGTATTTATGTTTGAGATGGCCTTTGATGTGTTGCCCAACCTGGACTCAAAACTCCCAGGCTTCAGTGACTTTCCTGCCTCAGCCTCCTGACTAGTTGGGAATACATTAGTGTATCATCATGCCTAGCCTTCCTTCCTCTTAATCTGGCTCATGTGGCTGTCTGTTTCTGTCAACTGAGTGTAAGTTCTGTGTTCTGGAGCCTCATACTCTCTTCTGCCCTATCTGCACTGAAACCAGAGCTTCTTATGACATGGGAACTTACCTGGAAGCTCTTTCTCACTAGGCCACTGCTATTTCCACTTAAATGTTATTTATTTAAGCTTGACTGTGGTGGCACATGCCTTAAATCCCAACACTTGGGAGGCAGAGGCAAGTGGATTTCTGTGAGTTCAAGGCAAGCCTGGTCTATAAAGTGAGTTCCAGAACAGCCAGGATTGTTACACAGAGAAACCATGTCTTGAAAAAAAATGATGTATTTAATGTGAGTGGTTTGTCTTCATGTATGTATGTGTACATATGTGTGCCTGGTGCCCAGAGACTAGAAAAGTGCTTTGGATCCTCTGTAAACTGCCATGTGGGTGCTGGGAAGTGAACCCAGGTCCTCTTCAAGAGCAGCAAGTGCGCTTAACCATTGAGTAATCCCTCTAGGCCCCTCTTCCCACTTTCTAATCATTTGTTGTCCCTTTCAGACTGTTTTTCTTTGATCAGTCAGTGACCCTGAAGCCTAGCCTTGGCCATCATCCCCTTGTTCACCCATCTCGGGGCTCCTCAAACCCTCCTACTTTGTCTCTTACCCTTCTCTATCCTCCCAGCTCACTAACCGGAATCTTACGTATGCAGAGTTGGTGCACAAGCTCCTCTGGGTATTCCTCTCTGCCAGCACAGCTTCTGCCTGAAGGCAGCAGTCCTTTAAAATCCTCTATAACAGTTACCACGCTTTCTAGCATCCCTCCCCATTCACGACAGTGAATATTGGTTCATCTTGGGCCCTTTGTTTGTAACAGCACTTGAGACCCGGCGGGCTTGGGAAGTATCTGTATAAGGAATTGAAACAGTGTGGGATTAGGGGGAGAAAGCCTAGGACTAGAATTCAGGTTTGTTTTTTATTTTAGTTTCTTTTTTCCAGTTTAGCACACGGGGAGCTGGCTGTTCTAGACCATGTACTTCTTCTTCCATGCTGGGATAGCCCCATTTTGTTGAGATAACTGCTGTCTGTGTCGGCCAGTGCTTCGGCGGATGTAGGCTGCATCTGAAGTCCCAGGATGGGGAGTGGTCTCACCCAGTGTTTCTCAACCAAGGGCTATTTTGTCCCTTAGAGGACATTTGCCAAGGTTTAAAGACATTAAAAAAATTATCATGTGTTTGTAAGCTCTTGTCACTAGAACAAATACTCAGACAATCAACTTATACAGAGAAAAGATTTAGTTTGGCTCAGGGTTTTAGAGGTTTCAGCCCATCATCAGCTGGCCATAACTGCCTTGGGTCTGCGGTGGTACATTATGGGAGAGGGATATGGTGGAGCAATTGCTACCCCAATGTGGAGAAATGAAAAAGTGAAAGAAAAAAGGATAAGGTTCCATATTTTTCATCAAGAGCATGCCTCACCAGGCAGAGATGGCGCACGCCTTTAATCCCAGCACTCGGGAGGCAGAGCCAGGCAGATCTCTGTGAGTTCAAGGCCAGCCTGGTCTACAGAGCAAGATCCAGGACAGGCACCAAAACTACCTGGAGAAACCCTGTTTCAAAAAACCATTAAAAAAAAAAAAAAAAAAAAAAAAAGAGCATGCTTCAGTGACCTGAAGACCTTCCAGTAGGGACAATTTCCTAACACAATGATCACCTCCCAGTATCACCCACACTGAGGACCAAACTTTAACAACACACACTAGGTGGGGTGCTCCTAGCATCTAGAGGGTAAAGGCTAGCAGTGGTGCTAAACATCCTCTACTGTGCATGACAACCCCCACCCCACTTCTACAACAAAGGATTATCTAGTCCGAAATGTAAACAGTGCTGAAGTTGAGAAACCTGACCCAACCAGGCATGGCGCTTCCATTCCTCTTTGTGCAAATAGTTGTCACAGTGAGACAGTGAAGCTGACTGGCTGCAGGGCTGGAGGGTAGTATGGGACAATAGAGCATGAAAACAAGACGCAACAAGTAAAATGGACTTTTCCGAGACTTGCAAAAAGAAAACCTCCTAAGCTGTGTTGCATAACATAACACAAATGATCGAAGCTCAGCCTGTTCTAACCATGGCTCAGTCAGACTCATGTGCTCCAAGATAAGGCTGTGAGTGTATCCCCCAGTAACTCTTTGTGGACTCATGGGTTTCAGAGATATGGCCACAGGCTTTTACAAACAAGGGCTTGTGGCTCTTACAAACAAGAGCTCTTACAAAACTTACAGACACCTGATAATTTTTTCAACGTCTTTAAACCTTGGCAAATGTCCTCTAAGGGACAAAAACAGCCCTTGGTTGAGCAACACTGGGTGAGACCTCTCCCCATCCTGGGATTTCAGATGCAGTCTACTTCCACTGAAACACTGGCCCACACAGGTTTGTAACATGAATCTTAAAAGGTCTTATAATAAAAAACCCAGAGCCAGATATTGGGGTGAAAGCTGAAAGATCAGAGAAGCAGAAGAGCCAGCCATTAGCTTACCTCTATGAAGTCCTCAGCCTCAAGAGAGCGAGTTCCTGTTTTTTTCACACCATATATACCTTTCTGTGTCCTGCTATATCACTTCCTGGAATTAAAGGCATGTGTCACCACTGCCTCGTTCTGTTTTCTCATGTAGTCCAGTGTGGTTTTGAACTCACAGAGATACAGATGGATCTCTGGCTCCCAAGTGATAGGATTAAGGGTGTGTGCCACCATTGCCTGACCTCTATGTCTAATTTAGTGGCTAGCTCTGTCCTCTGATCCCCAGGAAAGCTTTATTGGAGTACACAATATATCACCACACTGGCTCTTCCAGATGCTCTCCTGGTTTATGTATTCTAACCAATCCCTTTCAAGACCATCTCTAACTTGAGCCCCAAATTTCATGAGCAGTCTTCCATAACTGCCCTCTTTTGAGGGGGCTCACGGTTCCTCTGGTGAATGCCTTTATGCAGCCAGTTCAGTGTATTCAATTCTTATTATTTTCAGTGTGTATGTTCCTGGTTGTTTTGTTCATGTGGTTTCACTTCACACTGGGCATGGGATACACATAACTGAATAGGCTTCTTGTGACAGTTCAGGAATATTCAAAGAGACTCCTAGAGAGGAAGATACTCGGGGGACTGAAGACGAGATTTTCAGCAATAATACTTGAAGTGGATTCTGGATGATAAAAATGGCTTAGGTGAAGGTGAAAGAAAAATGTATCATAAGGAAAAAAAGAATAATACTCCAAGGTGAGAGACATGGAATCAGAAATGGCAAGCCTTCCAGGCAAGCAGGAAGGTGCCAGACCACATCGCATTTGTTAAAATTACAGACAGTATAAGATATTTATACTGTCTGTCTTCAATGATGGAATCAAGTACAATGGTGCCAGGGCCTGAATTATATAACCCTGGATCTCTACAGAACCGGGTAAATGTAAGAAATCTTCACTTCCCTCAAGCTCCCTCAAACGGGAAGAAAATAGAACATTAAGATGACATTCTACCGCCATCTAGTGCTGAAAAGATAATTGCATGTCTGTTTCTGCAAAACCTCCAAGAGCAGCGAGGAAACTTAAGTGACTGCACTTTGAACATGTGTAGTATCCTAGAGAGCATTCCCAGGGCCCTAAGGAACAGGACTTGGTTTCTGCTGCCTGAAGGGGGTTCTTCCCCTTGCCTTTTCCTCCCAATCCTGCCCCCATGTCCTATTCCTTCAGTGGTCAAATGCTTCCACAAAGTCAAGTTTCTTTCTTTAGAAGCCATCACTGTATTAAATTTTACATTTACTGAAGTCATGGCTCCCATTGGTTCCAGAAAGGAGGGGCTTTACCTGTGGTCTGCTGACCTCCACTCCTGGAGTATGTTTGACTCGTTGTAATACTGTGGAAGCACCACCTGCTGCTTCCTTCATGATCCCTACAGTTTTGCCACTAGTGGTCTTTTCTACTTGGGCCTGTCTTTACCTAAAGGTAACTCCTTTTAGATTTTTATTTTTTATTTTTCAAATGTCTGTTGTATAGCCACCCGAAGATCTAGTAGTCAACATTTGATCTCGACCAAAAGGAAACATTTTGAATTTTTCCGGAAATCACGATCTCAGAAAAGAACGATTTTCAGGCGGGGATGATTGCACTGCAAGGGGATGAACGCGTAATTTTTCACACAGTTCGTTAAGAATCAGTGGCAGCCTCTCTTTGCACGCGTGTTACCGCAGACATCACCGCCGGCGCAAAGAGGTGAGGCAGACCCCGGCTGCGGCCTCAGCATCCAGACTTGGTGGGGTGAGGGAGGCCTCCCCCCCATTCCCCAGCGGCCGTTCGCGGAGGCCGGGGGTGGTGCCGTACCGCTGTGCCAATCTCCCGAAGTGGGAGGGGCCGGCATGCAGCTCGGTCGCCAGGCATACGTCATTTCCGCGCGCCGGGGCGCGGGGGCGGTGCGGGGTGGGGGGCGGTCCTGGAACTCGTGCGACTCAGTGCCGACTGAGGCGGTGGAGCCCGTGGTGCGGCTGCAAGATGAACGAGGCAGATGGGCTGCGGCAGCGCCGGCCCCTGCGGCCGCAGGTCGTCACGGACGAGGGCCAGGCCCCGGAGGCCAAGGAGGGCAGGTAGGCCGAACCTGGACTGGGACCCTCCTCTCCGTGGACGAGAACCCTCTTGGTTAACCCCACTTTGACCGAGGACCCGGGTTCTGACCTGCAGGACGCATCTGCCCGGCGAGGGCTCGCGCGCACCCGGGCTGTCAGTGCTCGCGGGCCTTCCCCGTCCCTTCTTACACCCCAGCCGCTGGAGCCATCGCCTTTTGGCATCTTCCCGACATGTCCTTGCTGGATCCTCTGATACTCCTGGGACAGCCACCTGGCCACTGCCCTGCCTGCCACTTTTGTGTTCCCGTTTTTCCTTTTCTTGAAGGGAAGTCAGAAAAGATGCGGGATCTTCCTTCTGCGAAGAGCCTCTTCTGCACCTACTGCCGCCGCGCAGTCTGAAGTCCTCACCACGGAGTAGAGAACCGACATGACATTGTTGGCAGTTTTTCTGATAGGGACAGTAGTTACTGACGATTAGTATATCTCTAAAGGGTCCCCCCTCCCCCCAGTCTTCCTGTATTTAAGAATGTTCTATTGGCCAAAAGCTGAAGCATGCTCCTTAAACCCTAATATAAGACATTTAAAATTCACTTTTCAGTTTTGTGATGTGGATTTTATATTTTGAATTTCTAGATCAGCCTTAAAAGTGGTGGAATTAACTTACGTGATAGAAAAATTGGAAGTATGTATTTGGTCACTAGCAGTGTCATGAGGGGTGTGGTACATACTGGATGAGAGACAGTTTTTGCTTCTGATGGTCAGCTTTATTGACTAATGATAATAAGATAAACACAAAACATGCTTTGGCTTTGGAAAGGAGTTTGTGAAAGAACCAGAAAGTGATAGTATGGGTCTTGACTAAGGAGACCAGCCATCTTAGGTTGCCATTATCTAGGACGCGCTTTACTAAGTGTGTGTAGCTTTGGGACAAATTGTTCACCATGCTTGTTGTGGATATTGCGAATTAATTACTAATTAATGGTGAATCTTTAGGATGGATAAGCAAGGAGTGGCCAAACCTGACTGCAGAAACTAGGAGAAAAAGGATGGAGTAGAGTACCCTGGTACTCTGAGAGGTACGGTGCTTTGAAGCCTGGCGCACCCTGTACCTGGGGGCCCTTGGTAGATGGGCCTACTATCTAGAACAGCTGCTGTGACATTTGTGGCCTCCAGGCAAAGGGACATATTTAATTATCTTGATTTTATTTTTAAGGTTCTCTGTGGGGATATCTTCCTTTCTGACTACAAATTAGATGCAAATTGTCTCTTTCCACCTGATCTTGTCTAGCGTCTTCCATTTGTGCTTACACTGTTTGACTTTCTGTTTGTAAATATGTTTCTTAGTATTTTTTCTCTTTCATTAGTGATCCTTAATGGTTGCTTCTAAAGTGAGTTCTTGTCAGCCACCTTCCTTTCTGCCCTTACTATTATAACATTCCTGTTTTCAGCAGCAGCAGCTCTGTATTTTTGTAGTAATGTCTGGTAGTTTGTCCAGTTATCATCTTGATTACTGTAAGGGTCTAGGGTTGAATGTGAGTCAGAGAAGTTTTGTGAAGTAAAGAAATCTGGAAGTTGGGAGCTCATAGGTAGGACGCTTATCTAGTTCACCTAAGGTCATGTGTTTGTCTTTTAGTGCAGAAAATAAAGACAGCAAGGAATCTGAAGAAAGTATAAGCAAACAGAAAGTTAGAGCAAACTTCAGACTTGCAAAAACCTGCAAGCCTAACGCAAAATTATGAACTGACCTAAAACATTAGGAGATTTCTTTCTTTCTTTCTTTTTTTTTTTAAGTTTGATTACACAGTTGAGTGTGATCTGCAGATGAAAATGAGGGATTGCAATGTTAAAATGCTAGACATGCCTCGGAATGGAGTGGTGGAAACTTGACTGTTGAGTTGTCAGAATAGAAGAAGGAAAACAGATGTAATAGTGGAGGGGCCCTGCGCAGTACTTTGGAAAGTTTCCCGGCTTGCAGGAAAAGCAGCATTGCCATTTGACTGGAGCGGTTGTTGAGGTCACTGTGAGTGAGATGGTATGAACGAAGTTACAGTAACGAAGGGTGGAGCTGGCAGTTGGACAGTGACTGAGAAGCATCTTTTAGAACCATGCCTTCAGAGTGGGCTTTGGTGTTAAGGCTTCTGAATATCTGAATGAGCTACACATCGGAATTTGATTGTTCAGCCCTTTTATTCAGTGTGGGACACAGATGAGTGAGGCATTTCCCATGCTGCTGCCCTTCAGAATCACTGTTTGACATTGGTTCCCCAAATGCTTCAGGAACTGTGTTGAAAAAGTGATCCTTACACTATGAAATTATCTTTTGAAACACCCTTCTATCAAGGAAGAGAAGGCCTTAGTTTTTAATGCATGTACCCAGGAGTGAAGGATTCATTCAGAATTTGACAACAGTGTTTTCAGTAAGCTTCTGAGGCCTTTTAGAGTAAAAGTGTCTGTCAGGCCTAATTCCCGTTTTCCAGTTTAAGACTGAGAACAGGGGAGTTGGGGGAGATGATGATGTTTTCATCCCAGCATTGCCCGAGTGTGTCTTCAAATGGGTCTTCTAACTTATTTTTCTTAATTGCTCAATTAAGGCATTAATTTCTTGCTTTTTAATGAAAAAATGATTCTAGGAGGAAGGAATGTGAAAAATGAGCAAATTTGAGGTTTCATCACTTTAAAAGATGAGACTTGTTGCTATTTGGCTTTTGAGCTTCCTTGGCACCCAAGGTTGCTCGAACCCCATGGATTTGGAGCCTATAGATTTTTTTCTGCAGAGTTCACAGTTCATTCTTGGATTCTTGGTGTCTTTTTATCTGATGGTGGCCTGGTGTGCACATACAGGGAGAGTTAGAGAATACCCTTCAAATTGAGTGGGTGAAATGGCAGAGGATTTTGTAAGTTATCCAAACTGGTTGCATCACGGTGACTGTGCCCTTTCCCATAGAGACTGCAGGCAATTCAGGATGCCCATGTCCTCAAGGGAGAAGGCATTGCTCTAGGCTCTTCTTAAGAGATTTGGACAAACAAGTAGGTTGCTCAAGCTGCACTTGGAAAATAAGTTGCTAGCTTTTCTGATTATGTGATTATAGGCTGGAAGTGTGTAAGTGAAAACAGAGATGAAGAGTGTAGTTCTTTCTTTAGGCTAAAGTTATGCAGGTGCACAGTTTGAGGAAAGCCAACATGGAGAAAACATGGAGGGCTGGAAGTGGACTGAATTCCCAGGATCAGTAGTGGGGATATCTGGTCAAAAGTTAATCTTAGGTTACAGTAAGTGTGTGCAGAATAAGAGTGCAAGAGCAGGTTGCCTCATTTATGTGACAAGCTCTCTCCATCTCAAGTGCTTCGTAGCTATGCCTCGTTAGTGTCTACTTTATTTTCATCGTGGTGCTCAGAGTTTTCTTAAAACTTGACCAGCACAATTACTAGTAGAAGCTGGATAATAAAGTCCAGGAGGAAGTTGGATAAGATTAGTGGTGTCCAACTGTTTATCAGGAACAACTGAGGGAAAAATGGGTTTCCAGGCCCACTCTGGCCCCATAGACCAGAATCTCCAGGCATTGTTTAAAGCGGTAAATATGTCAGGTGCATGCCTTTCATCCCAGCACTCTGGAGGCAGAGGCAGGTGAATCTCTGTGCGGTTGAGGCCAGCCTGGTCTATCTATTGTGTTCCAGGACAGCCAGAGCTACATAATGGAGAAGCCCTGTATCAAAACAAGCAAACAAACAACCCCCCCAATCTCCCACCAAAACCAAACCAAACCAACCAAACAAACAAAACTGTGAAGATTGTCTTCATTGAGGAGTTCAGTTGGGAACACCCAACAGGGGACTTCTAACTTCTCCAGTTTTGATCCTATTAACTGTAAGACACTGGCAGTACCAGATCCCAGCAAGTCTTGTCAAGGGGCTGGTGATGTCACTCAGTGGTAAGAGTGTTGGCCTAACATGTAAGAGGTCCTGGGTTCCATCACTAGGACAACAGAAAGAAAATAATAGAAGGTGCTTGCCCAGATCCTGACAAGGTGGGAGATGTGGGACACTCATTGTGTGTCATCTCTGGAAGTTTGGCTATTTTTCCAGCTGTAAGCCCGGGTGTGTTGAGTCCTGGCTGAACTTACTTTGGACACAATTGAACCTTTTGCCATGATGTGAAGGGACAGTGACCCAAGCATATTGTCACATACTCCGAATCAGGTCACTAAGTTAAGAGTTTTGAAATGTAAGATACAGGACTGGAAATGTACCTTAATGGGACAGTGCATGCTTAGCATGTGCATGGCTCTGGGCTCCATTCCTAACACCCTTCTTCCCATGCTAGGAGCAGTGTGGTAAAGGAGTTCGTGTAAGTCAGACACAGATTAGGAGAATTTGTTTTGTTAGGCAGTGAAAAAAAGAGACTGTACTTTGTTAGATTTTCATGCTTATTGTGGTTAATGCCAACCAAAAACCACAGATCTGGGATTATAGTGTTCCCCCGCTGTTTCAGATGAAGTAGAGGATTGCATCAGCATCCTTTAAAGGACAAGAAGAATATCCTGGTTGGACTGTATCGTGTTCCCTGGGTGCTTTGAATGTGTTTGTCTCTCTTTGGGACTCTTGTTTTTAACAGCCGTTTTTTCTGTCATTGGTACTTGTAACCAGCCCTACTTTTTTGAACAGATACCTCAGTTTATTTCTATTGTGGTAAAAAGCTTTAGGCCGCTTCAAGAAAATCACTTTGATACAGTGCTCCAGGCTTTGGTATGGGTTTTGCATAGAGAAGTCACTGATTTTTAGTTTCTTTTCCTTTAGTGGGAACAAATCATGTTTACTTAAAATCTCTAATTTAGTGTTTTTTGTCTTATAAAGTGATGGAGTTTTGCAACAATTTACCACTGTATAAATTTACATCTTTTTTGTTGAGATGTAATTCATGAAACACACAAGTAACCATTTTAATGTGTGAAGCTCAGTGGATTTACAGTGTTTGCAGTGTTGGTCAGTTACTTTCATCATCCCGTTAAGACACCTTTTATCCAATAAGTAGTCACAGTTACACTATGTGAAAGAACCCATTTCCCCATTCACTCACAGATGTCCATAAGTGAATGAGTATAACACCAATTGCTAAAATGGTCTTATAAAAAACCTGGAGCCAGATATTGGGGTAAATGCTGAAAGATCAGAGAGACAAAGGAACAAGTCACAGCTACTTCTCACCTCGCCAGCTCCACGAACCCTCTGTTTGAAAGCCTCTGAGTCTTCAGCCGAAAAAGCTCTCTAGCCAAAAGAGCTTCAGACGAAAAGGGCTTCATTGGAAAGCCTCTAGTTGAAAGGACTTCTGCCAAAAAGACCTTAGTTCCTGTCTCCTCACGCCTTATATACCTTTCTCCACCCAGCCATATTACTTCCTTCCTAATGCTGGGATTAAAGGTATGTGATTCCCAAGTGCTGGGATTAAAGGTGTGTGCCACCACTGCCTGGCTTTGTTTCTCTCCTAGACTAAGTCAATCTCATGTAATCCAGGGTGACTTTGAACTCACAGAGATACAGATGGATCTCTGCCTTCCGAGTACTAGGATTAAAGGTGTGTGCCACCACTGCCTGGCCTCTATGTTTAACCTAGTGGCTTGTTCTGTTCTCTGATCTTTAGGCAAATTTTATTAGGGTACACAATTTATCATCACAGATGAGTAGATAAGCATGTTTGGTACATACACACATACTGGAAGGTGGGTTGTCTTATACCAGTAAAAACAAAAAAAGGGGGTAATACTGATATATTGTATAACATGAGTACATGAATGAACCTGAAAGATCTTATGCCAAGTAATAGAAGTTGTCCCTTTCCCCTAATGGGCAGCACAGAGACTCCATGATGCCTCGTGTTACTGTAGAAGAGTTAAACCAGAAGGAGTTCATCAGACCCCTGATAGCTTTCCTCCAAAGGTCTGGGAAACTAAAGGTCCCTGAAGAGTGGACACAGGCAGTCTGATCAAACATAAAGATCATGCTCTGAGAACTGGTTTTACACACAAGCTGCTTCCACACTGCAGCACCTGTAACTCTGGGCTGGTGATAGCGTTGGCTCTAGGACCAAGATCTATGGAGGACTTAAGAGAAATAGCATCAGGCCCAGCCACATCAGTAGAGGCTTCAAGAGTGTGGCCTGTCTAGTCCTTCAACCCCTGGAGCGGCTGATAGTGGTGGAAAAGGACCAACATGGGGACTGCAAGCTGACGCCTCAGAAACCGAGAGAGCTGTACAGAATTGCTGGACAACTGGCGGCTGCTAACAAGAAACCATAGAATGAAGGATTCTGGGTTAAAGTTGCCTCATTGCAGGTCAGAGAGGGAGGCTGGTTACTAAAAGTCACACGTTGTGTGGTTAACATGACTCTTGAAGAGATATAGCGTCATGACCTTTTACAATGTTTTAAACCCTAAGGGCTCTGGGTCCAGGCATCTTCCACTCTGCTAATTGCTAATGGTGAAAGCAGGCCTAAAGTCCTTTCTGCTCTGCTGATGTCCTTCCAGTTTGGCAGTGGACATTGCTTGTCAAAGCCAAAACCCTTCCTTTCAATCTGTTCTATTAAGTAGGACTCCTCATTTTTCTTTTTAAGTCTACATTTAAATTTTACAGATAGAAACTTTCTAATAAGCTCATGATTTTAGTTTTTTTAAATTTGCTCAATTTAATCTTTTAAAAAAGAATGTGGGGCCAGGTGGTGGTGGCCCACGCCTTTAATCCCAGCACTCAGGAGGCAGAGGCAGGCGGATCTCTGTGAGTTTGAGGCCAACCTGGACTACCAAGTGAGCCCCAGGAAAGGCGCAAAGCTACACAGAGAAACCCTGTCTTGAAAAAGCAAAAAAAAAAAAAAAAAGTGTGTGTGTGTGTGTGTGAATGAGTATAGGTATGTAGGCATGCATGCCACAGTGTACATGCAGTTCTCTCTTTCTGCCCTGCGGGTTCTGGGGATTGAACTCAGGTTTTCAGCCTTGGCAGCAAGAGCCTTTACACACTATATTGCCACCCCTTTTAAGTTAACCTTGATGTCAAGTGTTTAATAAAATTACAATGTAATTTATATAAGCAGATAATGATTCTATGAGGTTTATGTAGCAAGAAGCTGAAGATTGTCACTTTTTAAAAACCAGATAAGAATGACAATGTGTGTGAGGAGTTCTAGTTATTGCTGTCATTTGTCTTAAAGCTACCCAGATTCCAAAAGCACCTCTTAGACTGGTAAATAGCTTTTTGGAATTTTAACTGCATAATCTATATGAATTCCCCAGGAACATCTACCAAATTCCACCAAAGGAAGAGCAAGGATTTTCTTTGATTCCTAAAATGGGGTGGTGCAAAATGTGCCAGATATTAGGGGCTCAGAGAGTTGGCAGGACTCCTGTTCCCTTCATGAAAATCTCAGTCCACCCTCCTCTCTCTCTTTGCTCATCTTCTCTATATGTGACTATGTCCATCACATCACTGAAAGTCTTTTCTCCTATCTTTTCTGAGTCAGGATCTTGTAGTCCTGCTGGCCTTCAGCTTATAACCCTCCTTTGTTGGACTTCTAAGTGTGACCTGGGATTACAGTTTTGTGGGCTGTGCTGGCTCTCCCATTTACATTTTGTATTCGTCAATTTTTTGAGTTTTTCCTTGAAATTCTACTAGAAGAAAGAATATCTGGACTATAAATGACCAGAGTGTTTCACAGAGCTGCAGGATTTTGCACAAAGAAATAGTCATGTCTGCCAAGGTTGACAAACCACTCAAGTTTAACCATGCATCACAAAGTCAGTGACCTTGCAGTGGAAAACTTGGTGAGCAGAGGAACTGGGTGAGCGGTTTGCTTCGGAGCAGGCATCCAGAGTTGACAGGTTTGTCACCGTGTGTGGCTGTGCTCACTGCCACTCTTGTTTTCTTTCTGACAGCTCCTTCAGTGGCAGAGTTTTCCGAACCACCTTCCTGATGCTGGCTCTTTCCCTTGCCATTCCCCTGCTTGGAGCTGTGATGCTCTTGGAGTCCCCTATAGATCCTCAGAGTATCAGGTAAGTGCCCAGCAGTCTTGGGAAGGGTTCCCCTACCAGTGGGGGTGTACAGTAGATCAGTGTGGTCTGGAACTTGGTTATGAGTAGGAGAGCTCTACTTCTTTAGTATTTGGGTTTCATGTTGAATTAGCTATAACTCAATACCTGTGAAATCGTCCCTGCCATTGTGACAGAAACCAGCTATAGAAATCAGAATTAAAGAAGCTGAAGTGTTAGAAATAACTGGCCTTAGTTCATTTGAAGTAGTAGAGGCACACTGCAGTGATTTAAATCCGTTATGTAATTTTTGTTAATAATTAATTTTTAAGATCTGTAATTAGTATTCTGTTTTTGCTAAGTTATAATTCACCAGTGGAGGTCTGTGAGGAATCAGTCTATTGTAACTTGGAAACCCCTTAACCCCTTACTCATGTTTGTAGTCAGAGCAGGACAGAGTCAGGCTTTTATTGGTGTTTGCTGATGTTGAACTTGGGCTGGTTGTAGAATGGTTGTGTGGTTTGGCCTGGAAAAAATGGAAGGAGGTAGGTTGAGCTTTTTGTGAAGGAGCTCTCTCAACTCCCTTAGCCTCTAATTTCCTAATCATTTTGTATCTCCCACCTTTAGAAATCAAAGGAAATCTTAGCTCTTCCATTTGGTTGAGTAAGTTTGACAAATTCACATAGGAAATTCACACAGATTCTGCAGTAACAAAACTCCAAGTCATCATGCCAAAGCCTTTGGAGATGCTAGTGGGAGTGAAGCCATCTGTAAATTATTTTAGATGAGTTAGTACTTCTTGTAAAGCTTTCAAAAGGACTTCATACAAGAACTTTGTCTAACTATGGAGCAAAGATAATATATACAACTGAATAATGTGTTGGTGTTTTATATATAAAAATTAAGATTTTATAGTGGATTCAACTCACTAAGAATATGTTCAGCAGCTAAGGTAGGTGTCTACCAGATTTCTGAGATGAGGGAGGACACAGTTTGATCTTAGATGAACATGTGGGCAAGAGTTACCTTGTTTATTGGATTTAGAATTGCCAAACTTTAGTAACTAAAGGGCCTGGGGGATATGGATAGAGTACTTACCTAGCAAGTGCAAAGACCCTTGATTTGGTCCCCCACACTTGTAAAAACCAAAAACCCAAGTAATCACTGACTACAAATAAAGGTGCATAGTGCTATGGAAATGGGATTAGCTTGTATCTTACGATCCAGGAGGAATGCTGACCTAGTCAGCTTGAGGGGTTGGTTCTAATTATCTGTATGCCGGGGGTACTCTTCCACATTTCCTGTTTGAGCCTCGGGCCTGAGGACATCTGGTAGTCTTCTCAAAAGCCCTTCTTAACGTGTAGAAAACTGTCTCAATCTCCTCCCAGCAGAACTGACCCAGGTCTCCTTGAGTAAGGTAGGGAAGTAAACAGTGTGTATCGCTGGTAGTCAGAAGCCAGGTTAGATTCAGTCTTGTGAAGGGGAGACGTGCTGTGGGATGTTAATGTATGTCCTGTGGGAGCCCTTCTTGGGTTCCTTGTGGCGTTACTCAGCAGGTTTGCATAGAGGATGATTAGCACCATGGGCCTGAGTGCAGGTGTCTGAGATGGTCTGCACTTGGCTGTACTGGGGGATGGTCTGTATGTCAAGTTGCTCTGATTGGTCAATAAATAAAACCTGATTGGTCGTGGCTAGGCAGGAAGTATAGGCGGGACTAACAGAGGAGAAATAAAAGAACAGGAAGGCAGAAGGAGACGCTGCCAGCCACTGCCAGGACAAGCAGCATGTGAAGATGCTGGTAAGCCACGAGCCACGTAGCAAGGTATAGATTTGTAGAAATGCGTTACTTTAAGATATAAGAACAGTTAACAAGAAGCCTGCCATGGCCATACAGTTTGTAAGCAATATAAGTCTCTGTGTTTACTTGGTTGGGTCTGAGCGGCTGTGGGACTGGTGGGTGACAGAGATTTGTCCTGACTGTGGGCAAGGCAGGAAAACTCTAGCTACAGAGACGCACACAGCAGCTGAAGATGTGAGTTTGGAGTTGACTGAAATCCTTTGATCTCAGGGAGGGCCAGTTTGTGTGTGGAAATAATGGTGATGAAACTTAGCTGAAAAGGGGTGTGTGACCATGGCAAACAGAAAAACAGCTCAGTGAGGATTTGAAGTTGTACAGGGTGAGCACTGGTTGTACTGTAGGGGAGCCTAATGAGGCAAGAAGGGTTCAGATGCAGCTAAGAATATTTTTAAAATGCCTAGAAACGCTCATATCCTTCTGTGGAAAACAGTCCTCTTGTTCCTTTCTGAGTAGAAATGCAATTGCTTTCCCAGGCCCTGTGAGATGTAAATTGGAGTGGAGTCTAAGATGGCATGCCCCAGGACTGTGTCCTGACATGGACATATGTGTGAGACAGACTCAGCACACTTAAGAGTTGACAGAGCTAGCAAAGGGGTGTAGGAAGCTTGGTCTCAGAGGAAAGAGCAAAACATGATCCTGGCTGAAAAACTGCAATAACAACAACAACAACAACAACAAGATAAATAAGTGGACGTAAGCAGTACAGCCACAGAGTCAGCAAGGGTGAACTAGTGTCACTGGCTTAGGCGAGGCCTCAAGACATGATCTGATTTGGGCTTCCTGGTGGCTTTCCTCTGCTGCCAACTACTGCCATGGGGACCTTGCTTGCCTGCCCTTTGCCTCTTTGCACCCAAGTCTTCCTGTCCCTGTCCCCGTCCCGTCCCCCCCCCCCCCCCTTGAGACAAGGTCTCCCTTTGCAGCCCAGGTTGGCCTCACGCTTGTGGCAATCTTCCAGCTTCAGCCTCCTGAGTCCTGGGATAATAGGCATGAGCTACTATGCCTGGCTTTAAATTTTCTTGGTATTTCCCTACTGAGATTGTCCTCAGGTTATCTGTGGGCAGGGACAAGCACACAATTGCTTCTTGAGAACTTCCTGAGTGGAAGGACTTAAGCCAGTTGGGGAGGTTTTGAGCATCTGTGGTCTTGGCTTTATGCTCGTACATGGTTTGCTTTGCAAGCTCAGCTTGGTGGTTGGGCCTGTCAGGGTCAGAACTGAACTCTTGGCCAAAGCAGGCAGGCTACTTCCTGTCTGCTCCTTTGGCCCTGAAACTTTCTGGTTAAGCTGAAAGGATTTGCCTTTATGGCTGGTAGAAAGTCATGGTTGAGAGCCAGGGCAGAGGGAAGAAAGACAATTTAATCCGGGTGTGGTGCTGACTCAGAAGTGGCAACAGGGAGTAAAGTACACTATTGTGAACAATCGTTGTGTTGCAGAATAGAGAGCTTTTTATCCCTCACATTCTCAGCCACCCTCAGGCCCCTGTCTCCCCTCCACGGTGAGCAGGCCAGGAAACAGCCTCGCTGAATGGCAAGGTTGAGGGCAGGATGGGAAATACTCCTCTTCCTCCTCCTCAGCAGTGTGTGTTGGGAACTCCCTGTCTGTCAGGTTCTTGAGATACAGCAGAGGGAAGCAGGAAGGGATCTCTGGTCCACATAACATCCCTTCTAGTGGGGCCAGAGAGGCAAACACCCCAGAAAAGCAAATCCAAAAGTACATGAGAAGATGGTAAGTACAATGGAAAGATTAGAGCAGGTATGGGCCAGGCCCAGGGGGGTGGCCAGTTTTAAATTGGGTGCTAAGAATAGGCTTCACCAAGGAAAGAGGAGTTTATGAGAGTTAATGTACTCAAGGTCCTACAAAGGGGGCCTGGTATGGGGAACAGAAGAAACAACAAGGTAACAGGTCACAGGGCCAGACGGGGCAGCATAAGAAGTCACTCCGAGGGCTTTGGTTTGAGTGGGATGGGGTATTTGCAGGGATCAGCAGACAGATGCTGTGATGTGAAGTGGGCTGCTTGATTGAGAATAGACTGTAGGATGAGAGAGAAGAGGCAGAAGATACTGTCCAGGGCAGAGTGGCAGCAGAGGACCTGGGAGGACCGTCAATCATGTCTCTTTAAAAGTGGCCTCAGCACTAGCTGGGAGCCATGGCACTTTTGTCTGTGGATGGGAATGAGTTTGGAGGGAAGTTGCTGGAGTTACTCTGTGGGAGGGGAGGATGCTCTGGGGTTCAGTAGAATGTACCTGTGTGATGTCATGAGCCCTGGATGTTGTTCCATGGCTGGCTCCCTCCCTTCCCTTACATGAAGCAAGAAGCTAGTCAGCTGTGGAAGGTCAACAGAGCCCTCCCCAGTCAGGTAGACAGTAATAGCTATAGATAGATACTAGCTACAGGGCTGTCTGTATCAGAGGGTGTGAGAGAGTCTGTCTTGAGGCCCTGGATGGTGATGAGATCCTTGGGACGTTTGGGGTATGGGGACATACAATATTTGTATTTTCATAATTATTTCCTACTATAATCTTTTTTGATATCCTTGAATTTTCCCTCTTAATCTTTATTTTTCTGGTGTTCAAGGGTGTTTTGGGAATGTATTCTGTGTGTTAGAACAGGGAGATAGACATGCCATAGGTCCTCAGAAAATGTTTTCCTTCATGGATATTTTTATATACAAATCCTTGCAATTGTATTGTCTTACAGCTTCAAAGAACCCCCTCTTTTGTTTGGTGTTCTGCAACCAAATACCAAGTTGCGACAAGCAGAAAGGCTATTTGAAAACCAACTTAGTGGGCCAGAGTCCCTGGTAAATATCGGGGGTAAGTAAACGGATCTGTGGAGTGTGGATTTCCAGGAGGCTGTTGCCCAGGGTGGGTGGGTTCAGTGGGAGCAGCAGCAGTGGCATTAGGGAGCTGCGGGCTTGTGTTTCAGCTGTGAACATCTCAAGGAACAGCCCTCTCTTCTCTCTGTCTGGTTTGCATTCCATTTTTGTATGTTTTATTTGTTTGTTTTTCAAGACCTAGTGTCTCTGAGTATCCCTGGCTGTCCTGGATCTCATTCTGTAGACCAGGCTGGCACTCATAGATCTGTCTCCCTCTGCCTCCTGAGTGCTAGGACTAAAGGTGCATACCACTGTGCTGGGCTGCATGGGGCGATTTGGAGCTAATTTCCACAGAGTACTTGGATACTTGGTTGTGCAGAGGTGGAAGGCAGATGCCGACACTGACATTGAATTCATTTGTTTAGTTAGGTAGGTGTTACTTGATAGCACCCAGTTCTGTGCTCACTTTGTCTTTGTATTGCATAGGTTTTATTTTGAAGTGAAGAGGAGTAGTTCTCAGTATTTCCACGAGTCTATCCATCTCAGGATGGATTTCCTGAGAACAAGAATTGGGCCTGATAATGAATTTGACTCTAGCAACCAGACAGTAGGTTTTTCTTTTTCCTTTTCTTTTCTTTTCTTTTCTTTTTTTTTTGTCTGTTGGGGTGAGAATTAAGATTAGTATTGAAAGGACACAGTTAATGAGATGTGACTGGTGTGAAGATTTCTGAGTAGCAGCTTTGAAATGCTGCAGCCCTGTGTCTATTACATTACCTGGGCAGTGGCTATGGACATTGTGTGCTGTGCACCTAGGTTTAGTTTCTCAGCCTGCCAGGGCCATTGCTGTGCAAGTGTTTGATAAACTCTTGTCCTGCCCGTGCCTTGTCCATAGTGACCCAGAAGCTGCCCATTTCTGCAGTTATTGCTTTATTATATGGCTGGCAGAGTAAACATTTTTTTCAGTAAGAGTAAATACTTTATGGTAGAACTTCCGTTTCTCTTGAAAGGTCTTGGCATCTGTTAGTAAGTTCCATCAGTTCTGGCCAAACACTGTCATTTCAGCTAGAATTTGTGTTGCTTGGAGGTCTTTGCTGCCTTATGAGTGCACCTGTCCGCCTTCTCCATTCTCCATATTGAGGAGCTGAGTATACTGGGTGCCAGATCTGGTGTGGACCCAAGGGGACCTCTCTGCTTCTATTCCTGTGGATGTGAGCTACAAGTTGGAATCCAGACACCTGCTGCTGCTGCTGCAGCTTCATTTGGAGGGTATCCTGGGAGAGAGTGGCAGGTGCTGACTGCCTCGGGACAGGTGCTAGAGGAGAGCAACCACCAATTAGCATACTTTATTTCATGTTTTTAAGTGATCCTGTTCTTGCAGCACTTATGCCCAGCTGGCAGCTACTTGTGGTTACACAATTAAAAGGTTATGGACATGGGTACATTGCTCTAAGGACAACAATATTTGAACCCGAACAATTCTTTCCTGTCGGTAAGATATGCTGTAATATAGTTCCCTCGCCTACAGGAGGGTCCTACTTACCTCATTCTCTCTCTAGAGGGCAGACTTTGATGAGGCACTCTTTTCCCATCCCACCATACCATTCTTCTACCAATGTAAGCTCCTGTGTATGGTAAAGGTGGATCTGTCCATTCTACCTTTCGTATTGCATTTTTTTCCTCTTGGAGCATACCAGATCCTACCATTGATTCTATATGCTTGGTGTCCAGGGAACTTAACTTCAACAGTTGGTGCTATGTATATCCCTAAGGGTTTTTCCCCTTTCTTTGTATGCATCACCTTAATCTCCTTCCCCAAACTGTGAGACATGGTTAATGTTCCAGGTGTTGTTTCCTTATATGTACCCATTATTTCCAGCCAGTACCTTTCTCTGAGTCCCCCTCTCCACAGGTGGTGCTATCTACCTTTTCATTAGAACAATTATGAAAGCATGACCCGATAATTTTAACTGCCTCTGTTGAGTTAGAAAAGTTCCCTGGATTGGGAATTGCAGTTAGTAATTCCAGATAAGAAATTTGAGAAGCATAGCCCCCTGCTAAATCTTAGGGGAAAACATTCGAGGAGGATTTGAAATTCCAGGGAAAATTACAGCTGTCTCATATGTGACTGACAAAGTGAAACTAAAAACTGCCCAAAGAATCAACAACATAGTGAAAGAGAAAAGAGCCTTCAATCTAAGCGAATCTAGCAGTGTCCTGCACTACCCCAAGTCTACGGGTCCTTGCCAAGTGAGAAACCATTTCCAAGGGTCTTGCTTTGCAGAATCCCATTGGATAGGCATTCATACACTGATCTGAGGCTAGGCTGTAGGATGAATCTTAAAGAGTCTTATTAATAAGAACAAACCCAGAGCTAGGTATTGGAGTGAATGCTGAATGATCAGATAAACAGAACAAGCCACAGCCACCTCACCTTGCCAATTCCTCAGCTGATCCTGTTTCCTCAGACTGGAAGCCTCTGAGTCCTCATCCAAATGGATCTCAGCTGAACTGCTGCTAAAAGTTTAACCAGGTTCTAGTTCTTGGTCCTCACGCCTTATATACCTTTCTGCTTCTTGCCATCACTTCCTGGGATTAAAGATGTGTGTCACCATGCCTGGTGGTTTCCAGTGTGGCTTTGAACTCACAGAGCTCCAGACGGATCTCTGCCTCCTGAATACTAGGATTAAAGGCATGTATGCCACCGTTTTCTGGCCTCTATGTCTGTCTACTGGCTGTTCTGTTTTCTGACCCCCAGATAAGTTTATTGGGGTGCACAATATATCAACCACACTAGGCTGCATGGATCCCAACATTTATAAAACCTACTTTGTTTATTCTCTGTCAAAAATGCCCAAAATGGTTTCAGTTTTGTATATTTATTTGTTATTATTTTTAAAATAATTTCAAGCATATATATGTATCTATATACATATATGTGTACACACACACACACACACACACACACACACACACAAGCACATATATAATATTGGTCATTTTCACCCCTCTTACCCTCTTTCTCCTGTTTTCACTCCCTCTGAATGTCTTGTTCTTCCCAACAAGTTGTCTATTTTCACATCTTTCTGTTTGTGTTTTTATTATTTTTTTCAATGGCCCACTGAGCTTAACTAGGGTTGCTTGCAAAAAGAGTTGGGCAGGGGCTGTTTACTAGAGAGAGCATTGGCAGCATAACAGAGGCTGCTGTATCACTGAAGAAAACTACTCCCCTCCCTCAGCAGCCTCTAATTGCAGTATCTCCTCAGGGGATTCTCGTGAGTCCCTCCCTGGTCCATGATGAAATGTTGACAGGCCCCATCGTGTGCAGGTAACCTTAGCTTCTGAGTTCATGAATGTAACAGCCAGGCCACATGCAGAAGACAACATTTCACAGCATTCGTCCCCATCCTGTGTCTTTTACAGTCCTTCTGACCCCTCTTCCGGGGTGTTTCCTGAGTGTGGGTGCTATGGATGTCTTTTGAGGGCTGAGCACTCAGCAGTCACTTGTCCTCAGCAGTCTGACCAGTTAAGAGTCTGTATTAGCCATCACCCACTGCAAAGAAAGGCTCTGACCAAGGCTGAGGGCAGCACTAATCTGTGCGTATAAACGTGTATATGTAGAAGGCAGTTTGACACCTTTTCTATTGAGCAAATCAACAGTAGGTTCTGTCTAGGATTTGTGACTAGCTCCCCAGCCTTCTGCCTTTGACCAGAGCAAACTTTTAAGATCTGTTTTAGGCTTCAGCAATGGAACAGAAAGTAGAGAATGGGTGCTGGGTTCGGCACACAGGTCCAGCCTTCCCACTGTTGCCACCTCCTGCCATAGTTGGGTTATCATCTCCACTGTCTGTTCTAAGTAGGGTTCACCCTTGGCATTGTGTACTCTGGATTTGTAATGCCATCATAGAGGATATTCTCTCCGTCCTAAAATTCACCTGTGTTCTCTTCCCCTCTTTAACTCTCAGCTACTAGTGACTTAAATTTCCGCATTGGTCTCCTCTTCCAGAATGTTGTAGCATTAGAGTCATACAGTCTCTTCAGGGTGCCTCTTGCATCTGTGTGAGATACTGCTCTGTAGTTTCTCTTCATGTCTTTGTTAGGGCAATGCAGAAGTTGTAATTCATAGAATGAGTTAAGAGGTATTATTTCAGTGTCTGTCTCCTGAAGCAAATTTTAGAGATTTGGCTGTAATTTTTTAAGGTAGAATTCACCAGTGATCCAGCTGATTAGGGGCTGATTGCTTTCTGTCTTGCAGGATTATTAATTATTTATCAGTTTCTTTGACACACATAAGTCTGTTCATACTGCCTCTGTGCAGACTTTGTACAGCTCTGGACAGTTGTATCCTTTGAGGAAGCCCCCATAGTTTTGTTACTTTCAATTTTTGTTTTGTTTTATTTTTTCAAGACAGGGTTACTCGGTGTAGCCCTGGCTGTCCTGGAACTCACTCTGTAGATCAGGCTGGCCTTGAACTCACAGAGAATCACTTGCCACTGCCTCCTGAGTGCTGGGATTAAAGGCATGCGCCACCACTGCCTGGCTTGTTACTTTAAAATTTAAGGATTTAAAATTTTCCCGTACATCATTTCTCCATCATCTTCAGAGTTGTCGTTTCCTTTCTGGCTGTTAAAATATAACCCAACTGCTTCCCTTATAGAAGAGACAGTGGCCACAGCTCTTAGGCCAAGCCTTTAATGACCCTTCCCCTTTTGTTTTCGTAAACAGATGCGATGTTCACTGGCACATCGGATGGCAGAGTTGTGAAACTTGAAAACGGGGAAATAGAGACCATCGCCCGGTTTGGTTCAGGCCCTTGCAGTAAGTTGGTGATGCCTCATTCGGAAAGTTGTCCCTTTCCCCCGGATGTCACTTTCACTGTTGGAGAACTGCTGACCATCTGGCAGACAGGACACGCTGTGGTGTCACCTTGGTTTCTTATTGCTGGGTGGTCATCTGGCCTTGGAGTGCCCAGCCCGTGGTTGTCACTCTGATGTCTTTGCTTTCCAGTTGGGCATTGGTCATGTGACTGAGTAGTTCTGGTGCTGTGTCCCCTCATCATCCCATTCAGTCTCTGGTTGCCCTGTGGGAACTTAATCTCTGTGGGTGGTGCTGCTTTATATAAAGACAGGGGCTTTGTGACTGTTGGGGGCTTACGAGTGATTCCTTAGTAGCTCCTCAGGGATTTCAGTTGTGTTACTCAAGTCTGAGAACCCTTAAATCATTTAGACTTTGGAAGCATAAGCAGACAGTCACACTGTTTAAAACCTGGACCACAGGATTCTTATTTTTTAAAATTAATTAACTTACTGTAAATTTTTATTTTTTGTGGTATTTTGGGTGGATTCCAGGACTCCTGATTACCAGGCAAGTGTTCTACCACTTCAATACACAGACTAGTTACCATTTTTGATAACTGGGCACGTTTTATAAGAATGATGCATTTTCATTTCAAAATAAAAGCAGCATAAACATACAAAATCAAAATAAAGACTTAGGGTCTTCTGACTGTGCCAGCATTTGAATGAGTACCTTTCTAGGAAGCTTTGCATTCATGGACACCCATGCTCATACTCTGTATTAGCTTCTTCAGCCTGCCCTTTCCACTCTACACGCAACACCTGTACTCAGCACCTACATTGAGCACTGGACAGTGAACACCCCTTGTGGTGCAGTAGCACTTGCAGGAAGCACCTTAATGCATACATTCTGTAAGTATATGCTGTGGTAGCACCCACAGTAAGCACCCAGGTTGAGCTCCTTGCAGTGAGTCTCTGCAGAGGCAGGTCCATTTCTAACACTGTGGTTTTTTGCTCTGTACAGCATGGTGTCTGTTTAGGGAGTTATGGAAGAGATACTTGGATACTGAAGAGGGCACAGGTAGAATCTTGGAGCGGCCACTGATTCCTATTGTTTATCTTCCTAGAAACCCGAGATGATGAACCTACCTGTGGGAGACCGCTGGGCATCCGGGCAGGGCCCAATGGGACTCTTTTTGTGGTTGATGCATACAAGGGATTATTCGAAGTAAATCCTCAGAAACGTATGTGACAACTTGTTTCTTTGATATTTTCAGCTCTTTTAAACAGTATACAAATAAAGCATATTTAATAAGATTGTTAAATGTAGTCTACAGGCAACTACAATGTTTTCTTACTAAATAATAGCACAGGTATTGCCTGCAGATACTTGTGTTGGCCACCAGAGAACTCCCTTTCTGAGACTGCCTTGGTCCTAGCCCAGTTTTTCTCTGTCTCTGTGTTTTAGCCACTGGCTCTCAGAAGGGATGTGTTGTAAACATTTACTCCTCATCCTCCTGTCTGAGAATCTTTTTTTCCTCCTTAGACAGTTCCTTCTCCTTTCTCTCTTATGACTGCACGTGATATAACCAGAACTGGTATTATAATATGTGCTGTGTGCTCTCTCTATGGAGGATCTATGCATGGGGCTTGACCATGGGTATTGCAGACTGGCCTCTGCTTTCTGGTGGTTATGACTGGGGAGGTTACATAGCCTCTTTGTTCCTGTTTTTCATATAGTAGGAACGATTCATAGTGGACCTTGCCTATGGATTCTTGCACAGGGTTAAATAATAGTGTACATAGGAAGCTTGGCACTCAATTTATGTCCTTTATGTTATTTGAGTTTTGAGCTGGGGGTCTCATTGTATTCCCAAGCTGGCCTCCAAGTACTGAGTTCAAGCCCTCCTCCAACCTCTACCTCTCCTACCCAGGACTGCAGTGTGTCCCTCATTCCTGGCTAGTTTTAAAAACTCACTATTGTTGCTTAATGTAAAAGCAGATGAATGGAAGATTTGATTTTTCTTCTCTCCAGCTAAAAGATAGTAATAGATTTTTTTTTGCTCTTACTAGTTTTTTTTTTTTTTTTTAATTTGTTGATATCAATTAAAAAATGTGTTCTCCATCTTCGTAATTCTGCCTTTGGTAAAGTTTAGTCTAAAAAAAAAAGATTGTCACCTAATGGTTGATAACTGCTCTCACTGGGGGTTTGAAAAGCTCATTTTAGCTTTTTGTCTTGACATCAGCTGGCTTGATAAACATTGTGAAATTATTAAGAAACAAGTTCCTAAAATGAGAGCGAATCTTTCATGTTTTGTGACTTCAGGTGCAGTGAAACTGCTGCTGTCCTCAGAGACGCCCATTGAGGGCAAGAAAATGTCCTTTGTGAATGATCTCACTGTCACTCGCGACGGGAGGAAGATTTATTTCACGGATTCCAGCAGCAAGTGGCAGAGACGGGACTACCTGCTCCTGGTGATGGAGGGCACTGATGATGGGCGGCAAGTGCTCCTTTCAGGCCTTCCCCTCAATGAGTAGATTAGCCCCAGGGGACGGGCAGCAGACCTGTTTCTGCTGGAAGCCGCAGTAGGGTCTCAGTACAGGGTGTCAGTGTCTAGGAACACGACTCTGGAGTCATGTGATGGCTCAGTATGATCTCCCTTCCTCAGAGCAAATGAAGTCTGTCTATCCGAGGGGGTTCTAGACAGAATGGGTGAGGCCCCCCAGCAGGCCTAGGTTTCAGGTCATGCCTCTAAAGGCCGGTGTGCTGGCCTTCATTGTGCTGACCTAGTTCTCTAGTCAGTAAGGGGATGCTGGATCTGGTGTGGACAGGGAGGGCCCTTACTAGCCAGCTTGGGACCAGGCTCATACGGATCCCTGACATGGGTTCTATCCCCCCAGTGGGAGGCTGAGTCACTTTCCCTTGCCCCAAGCCCACAGGAGGTCTTGGGCTCTTCCCCTGTGTGACTGCTGTGTTGGGCCTTCCACAGCCTGCTGGAGTACGACACTGTGACGAAAGAAGTGAAGGTTTTGTTGGACCAGTTGCGGTTCCCCAATGGAGTTCAGCTGTCTCCTGAGGAAGACTTTGTTCTGGTGGCAGAGACATCCATGGCCAGGATACGAAGGTAGGTGTGTGTGTGTGTGTGTGTGTGTGTGTGTGTGTGTGTGTGTGTGTGTGTGTGTGGTGTGAACAGAGCTGTCAGTCAGGGCCTGTGGTGGGATAGAAACAAGGGGAATGGATGTCTTGAGTTCATGCCTTCTGTATAGCCGGCAGTCTGTTCCCCTGTAAGGTGGACTTTGGCTCTTCCTGCTTGTGTGGTCCTCAAGATGTGTATCAGCAGCTCTGCTTGCGTTCACGACAGACACATGAATAGTATTTTCTGTACAGATACTTGAACTAAAACCAGTTTTGTGCCTGGCTAAAAGTTTTACCTTAATTTTTGTCTACTTTGCATCGCCTGCTTGGGCATGTTTTTCAGAGTCTATGTGTCTGGCCTGATGAAAGGAGGGGCAGATATGTTTGTGGAGAACATGCCTGGATTTCCTGACAATATCCGGCCCAGCAGCTCCGGCGGGTACTGGGTTGCTGCTGCGACAATTCGTGCTAACCCCGGGTTTTCCATGTTGGATTTCTTATCTGAGAAGCCTTTTATTAAGAGACTGATTTTTAAGGTAATTATGAAAACCGATTCCAAAAAGCAAGATGGAGATGAGTCTAATGGTCTGTTTCCATTGGCCTGATTAGCGCTCAGACCTCAGTTCCAGTTAGAATATTGGTACCTGTCACACCTACTTTTAAGCACATGTGTGTTCATGCTTAGGCGTGTGCATGTGTGTGAAGGCTAGATGTCAACCATAGGGTCAGTCCTCTGGAACTGTCTACCTTCTTTTGTGAAACAGGGTCTCTCATCTGAGGTTCAGCAGGTGGGCAAGGCTGGCCAGCCTTTGAGCCTCAGGGATCTGCCTGTTTGCACATCCCCAGCACCGGGTGTGTGCTGCCACTTTTGGCTTTTTACCTGGGTGCCTGAGTGGTAAGCACTTGCTGGCGAAGGGACTCCCCTAGTACTGTAAACAGGTTTTGTTCTTTAGCCAAAAATACAGTTGAAACACTTGAGTCTCCCTCCTCTCTTTCTTTGTTTTCCTTGCTTCTGAGTATTTCTGTCACTTTACCTTCTTGACTTCAGAGGCCACCTTACCTGGTAGTCCTGCCGCTCTCTGTCTACGGTGGCTCTTTCGACCTGCTTCTGCCCTCCTTCACACCCTGTGAGTCTCATGACTCCTTGGTTTGGATCTTAGGAGCCCCTCTCCCCTCCCCAGGAGGAAAAGTTTCAGTTCTGAGGAAATGAACACATCCATATTGCATTTCCCCTGCTCTGGAATTGGCCTTTTCTTTGGGGGAGTACTTGGGCTTCTGGGTGCCAGTGCTCATTCTTTTGGTCAGCACTGTTCATTGGTTCCTCAGGAGCAAAGCTAGGAAGTGCAAGCATATGCTTACACCTGCATTTCTTGATCATACTAGTTCAAAATTTAAAGCTGTAGTGTATGCAGACTACCTGTAGCATAACTGAACTCATGGCTTTATTCTAGTTTTCTTAGCTCCCCTTGTCTTTGTACCTCCCTTGTCTCACTGTAGTGAGATGCCTGGGTCACCTTGTCTTGCATATATTTCCTTTGTTTTTGAGACAGGATTTTACTACATAACTGCCTAGATTTGACTAGAACTCGCTTTCTGCCAGCCTCTGCCCCTCCCGTGCTGGGGTTATAGGTGGTTGCCACCATGCATAGACATGTTCACTGTTTAATAAGTTCCTCCAAGTACAACCATGGTGTAGCCGTCGCTCCTATCTGAGAAAGAAGACTCAGGCCTGGTTCTAAACTCAACACAAGTTGCTCTTTTCCACTGTCTTTCTCCATTGCCAGAAATCGTGTCCCTCCATGGGATTTCTCTGCTTAAACTTTCTATGAGCCCCACAAGGCTACATCTGTTTGTAGCTGTGCTCACGGGTACCCAGCTCAGCACTCTGTACAGGGGCACACCCACAGGGACTGCAGACCAAGTTTCAAGGAAGACGGCAAAATGGGCTTGTTCAGAGGTGATACCATAGGATGGACTTGCTCTCTTAAACCTCCCAGCCCTTTTGTGACCGTGAAAGGCTTTTTAAACTCTCGTCATTTGCCTCTTACATTTCTTGAGTGTGAGACTTGTGGTTAAGCTGTACTGATTTTGACCCAGTGTTCTGGTGGACAGAGATGGTTTTCAGCTTGACTTCAGTGCAGTGATCTCTTGGCATGTGATCTTGCATTTTTCTGTGGTTAGCTAAGTCATCACTGTCCCTATGCAGGCTTGGCCTCCTTGGTCTGATCTGCATGGGAGTGGGGAACATGATTTTTGCCCCTGCACTATGGGACCTCCCTCTCCCCAGGATGCTGGGCTACTCTTAGATGATGAGAAGTTGTATGATCAGTTTGCTCCCAGTCAGAAGGTAAGCTCTCATCCATGACCAGGCCCCAGGTGGAGCTCCAGGAGACCAATTGACAAAAGAGAGCAGGGATTAAATGAGCAAGAGATATTGAGATCATGATTGGAAAAAGCACAGGGACAAATAGACAAACTAGTGGAAACACATAAACTATGAACTAATAGCTGAGGAGCCACCATGGAACTCGATCAGGCTCTCTGGATAAGTGAGACAGTCGATTAGCTTGAACTATTTAGGAGGACCCCAGGAAGTAGGACCGGGTCCTGACCTTAGTGCATGAGCTGGCTTTTTGGAACCTAAGGTCAATGCTGGGGCACTCTGCTCAGCCTAGGTGAAGGGAGGAGGGGACTGGACCTGCCTCAACTGAATCTACCAGGCTGAGCTGAGTCCCCAGGGGAGTCCTTGCCCTGGAGGAAATGGGAATGGGGAGTGGATTGGGGCGAGGGCAGAGATGGGGTTCGGGAGGAGGGAGGACAGGGGAATCCATGGCTGATATGTAAAATTAAATTAATTATGAAATAAAAAATAAGTGTAAGCCGGGCGGTGGTGGCGCACGCCTTTAATCCCAGCACTTGGGAGGCAGAGCCAGGCGGATCTCTGTGAGTTCGAGGCCAGCCTGGGCTACCAAGTGAGCTCCAGGAAAGGCGCAAAGCTACACAGAGAAACCCTGTCTCGAAAAACCAAAAAAAAAAAAAAAAAAAAAAAAAAAAAGTGTATTAGGCTCTAAAAAAAAAAAAAAAAAAGAAGGTAAGCTCTCATCTCTGATACTTCCTTTCCAGCTGTTCAGCCAGGAGACGGTGATGAAGTTTGTGCCACGGTATAGCCTGGTCCTAGAACTCAGTGACAGTGGTGCCTTCCGGAGAAGCCTGCATGATCCTGATGGACTGGTGGTCACCTATGTGAGTGAGGCACATGAACATGATGGACATCTGTACCTGGGTTCCTTCAGATCGCCCTTCATCTGCAAACTCAGCCTCCAGTCTATTTAGTCAGCCCAGCAGCTGCTCCCACTGTGCATGCCAGGAATCATCACACTCAGCTACCATAGGTCTGGAAGGATCCATGGACATAGCTTTGTCCTTCTGTTCCTGTTAGTCCTTGGAAGTGTGGGAGTAGCTGCTGCAACCTGGAGAAGGTGTGGGTCTCCAAGAGGTGCCTCCCACCTGGACTTGATGTCACTTTTAGAGGGAAACAGTTTATCTGCTGTGGGAAAGACAGTTCACAGAAAGCCATTTCTCTTTAACAAAATTTCATGCTAAGTACACAAAATCTCCAGGACTTGGAGAATTTCCTACACTTGTCCCAGGGCTCAGGGTTTGATTAGAATATGGGATTAGCTATGCAGGGACCTTTCTGTTGCAGTCGGCTCTTTCTGCCACGTTCAGTGTCTTCATTCTAAAGTGGGGTCAGGCTTGTTGGGGATGGCGTGGAAGTGCCAGTGCAGGTGTGTTGAGGTTGCTGGCTGGGATCGTGCAAGCTGAAACTTTGTTCTCAGGGTCATGTGAGATGTGTGGGAATACCTGGACTCTTCCTCCATAGTAAAGGGTGTCCTCCCAACCTCTACATGCTGTGGCTCAGCCTCTTTTCATGCCAGAGGGTTTTCAAGACTCCTGTTTCAGTGGCCAAGAGGATTTCATTGGGCTTCTTGCTGTGACTACCTCCTCCACTAGAATTGGGTGACCCAGTGAGTCTGTACCTGCAGTGTGCTTTAGAAATGCCCTTTTTATGGCTTGGTTCATTACCTTTCTACCTACAGATGTGAGTAGCGACCTGTTGATGTTTGTGCTAATGTAATAAGCTCAGAGTTGCTTATTTCTTGGCAAGTCTGTTTATACACTGGTCTTAATTTTGATGATAATAAATAATATAAAACCCACTTTTCTGTTGGTTACTCTTTTTGATGAAGTGGCCTGGGAGTTTCTTCTCTACTTTAATTATTTTATTTTTCTGCTTTAATTGCTTAACAGTGTCAGTGTGAAAACTTTTGGTAAGGGTATTTTAGGACCAAACAGCCATCCGGTTGGTTTGCTTAGAAGTGAAGCTAAGGGGACCTCTTAGGGCGCCCAGGGTCCTCTAGTAGTGTCTCCCAGTTTTGATTGATCCCAGGTAAGTTGATGTTGGCCTTTGCTCCTGTTTGTGTCCTCTGCTGTTGGTACCTGTTTCTTTTCTCCTTGGGTGTGAGAATGCTGAAAAGATTGTGTCTCTGGAAGTGTTTGAAATAATTTGACAGAAAAGTAATTTGAATAGTTAACAATATAAAAATTGAAAAACGTCAATAGCTGCGGTGAGAACCCCTGGCCGGCCCCTCCCTCCCCGACTGCTCAGGTGCAGCTGGAGAAGTGGCTGGAGTCTGAGGAGTCGTCTTTCCCAATCTTGTGTCACCTCCTTGGGACTGGTTTGTAGAAATGAAGCAACAGTAGATTTGTGGTGAGATGGGCTGCAGACCGGTGAGTGCAACCCGTGTTTCATCAGCTCAACAACTGTCAGTGCTGTTTCTGGAACTTACAGGGAAGGAAACCGCACAGTATGTAACACAGTGGTGTGTCCTGTCAGGGATGCGTGAATACCTGGGTAACACGAGTGAGTCTAGAAGAACTAGAGAGTTTGGCCTTCAGGGCTGAATTCTCCCTGGTGAAGTGATCCTTTTTGTGAACTTTTAGCAAAGGACTCTGGCTTTTGACTCAGCTGGTGCTTTCAGCTCCCAGGCGTCATTTCCTATGTTTATCTGGTTATTTCGTGCCAAAGACGGTTGTCTTAGGAGCTTCACATATATGGCATGCTTTTCCTGTAAACATAAAAGGAATCTTCTCTAATATGGGTTATTAATATGCCCATAAGATTAATCAGGTAATTAATAATTTGTCTCAATACTGTTTCAAAACTCTGTTAAGAGTCAGCTTTTTGCCGGCGGTGGTGGCGCATGCACTGGGGAGGCAGAGGCAGGCAGATCTCTGTGAGTTCGAGGCCAGCCTGGGCTACAGAGTGAGTTCCAGGACAGGCTTCAAAGCTACACTGAGAAACCCTGTCTCGAAAAACCAAAAAAAAAAAAAAAAAAAAGAGTCAGTTTTTGCCTGACATTGCAATGAAATGCCTTTTGAGATTTTTACGGTCAACATATACTTATAGAGTGGTTATGTGTAATTTTGGAAGTTTTTCACATATATTGTCTTTCCAATTTTTTTGAGATAGTCTTGCTACATTGTACAGGCCGGTCTTGGATTCATGGGCCATTCTTCAGTCTCAGCTCCTGAGTAGCTAAAGCTTATGTGCCATACCCAGCTTGCATGTGTGGAATTAGTGATGCAGGGATGGATGGCCTTGTATGGATGAGAACTGAGGCCCAAGGGTTAGTGACTGCTCAGTGTCACAGCCAGAACATGCCTGAGCTGGAGTCCTTGTTCTAGTAAATGAGGAATGTTCTGTAAGGCTGGGCAGGAGGCAAGTGGCCTTCCCAAGGCTGTGGAGGCAGTGGCTGCTGCAGTTTTCAGGTCATGGGCTTGGGCCAGGACCTTGGTGGTATAGCAGAGTCCCTCAAGATGCCTTAGAGCGTGTATGGTGGCCTGGGCAACAGTGGTGTGAGGAGTTCCCATGGGCAGGGGTGAGAGGGATGTGTTTTGGAGCAGTAATTGTAGGTCAGCTCACTTTGCCCCGTGCATGGGTCGCTAACTCAGCAGAAGCAGATATTTGAAGGTTCAGTCATGGAGCTGGCACAATGTATCTGGTGAGGAATGTGTGGCAAGGGTATGGCTGGAGAAAGCTCTAGAACATCAGAGTTGAGCTCTGTCAGGATTCTGGATGGCTAAGGGGAAGCAGGTAGACCATACCTTAATGTGCTGTCATTGATACTTAGGAAAACGAGGATAGTGGACCCTTCACCTACTGCTTTGTCATAGACATCAAACAGCTGCATCCTGAAGACGCTGGCTGTGCACCCTGTGACTCTGGTTATATGTGGAGTCAAGGACTTTCCTCAAGAATTTGCTTCAGTGGCTCCACAAATTGCCAAGTGAAGTCAGTGTCTTGTGGCATCACTGCTATCACTGTTCTGAGTTAAAATACCCTGGAGGTAGTCAGGACAAAAATAAGGTGGAATTTGAAGGACGCCAAGGCAGATCACTGTGCTGTCCTGTTGGGAGGGTTTCAGCAGTTACATTGCCATGCACATTTACTTGTTATCAAGTCTGTATTGCTTCCAGGTGCCCGCATCTTTCTGCTTTGTATTCATAGTTTGAGGAGAGCCCAGAGAGAAGAAGTCCACCCTTGTACTCCTTAGTACTCAGTCTGGGTTCCCTCAGAATGAGGGCTCTGAGACCCGGCTGCCTGCCCATTCTGGGTTTACCCTCTGCTCTGTCCCTGTGCATCTTCCTGCTCAAGCTCCATTGATGTCTTTCCCAAGTTACCAGTGCCCTGCAACTCTCGCTTGCCTCTTCCTTCTTCCAGGGCCCCACACAGCCTGTCCATCCCCACCCCAGCCCCTTCATCCAGGCTCCATATGTGCTCTGTCTCCAGTGGATGGCTTTGAGGGGTCCCATCATTTACCCTCCTCTGTGTTGAGCACTCCCAAACTATTAGCCTTCAAGGCAGCAGAGAACTTGGGTGGAGGCCCTGTTCCTTCAGAAATGCTTCCTCTCTATTCTCTGGGTGTGTTACCCTGTTGATGAGAAGGTCTGGGCCAGTTGCTTAGGTCTTCAGCACACTTGTGCTTATAGCTTATCACCTCATGAAGCCTCCTGAGGCTAAATTCACCAGGCTGCCCACATTCCTGGGTTTCTATAAAGGGGAACATACACAGTATTGCTTTGAGATGATCAGTTTTTTATTTATGATAAACCACTCCCATCAACAGTGGTCTGATGTTAATAGTAGACAAGAGATGGATACAGAGTCTGTTCAGTCAGTTATCAGGAAGCCTTCCACACTACTACTGTCTTGTTGACTGTATCTGCTTTGCTCTACCCATGCTCCAGTAATGCCATCAAAGGATTCTGTCTGTGCCCACATCCTGAATCTGGGTGTGCAGCACCAGAAGAATTAATTTTAGAAGACAATGTGAATACAGTTAATCTGGCCAGGAGGGCACTATATTCTCCCAGTCTCATCACCTGATGACCCACTGGCATTTCCATCCGCTCACTGGTAAGAAGGTCCTGAGGATCAAGATGTCCAGGCTGGGGTGGAAAGGAGGGAGTAGGGGGGCACAGCCCTGGTATTGCTGAAGAGGCAGAAGTCAGTGGCAGCGGAGAACAGGTACTTCAACGCTGTGGAGCCAGGGTATGACCCAGACTTCAGAGTAGCAGTTCAGAGTCTGAAACAATAAAAAAAAGGGCTCATCTGAGAACCCCAGCTGCCACAGAGACCCTGTCCACCCAGGGCAGCTCTTTGAGTACCCCTCGTGCATGCCAGGCATCTGGGAGCTGTGTGTGTGCATGTGCATGCATATACATGTATTCCCTGCTGGGGCAGTCTCTCCCTTACCCACCTTCAGTTTTTATTTTGAAAATCTTCAAACCTACTAAAAGTTGGAGTGATTCAAGAGTATATATTTCTCATCTATAGTTATGAATTGTTAAAATTTCCCACATTGCTTTTGCTTTCTCTGTAGAGAGATAATACATAGTAATACAGCACATGATATGTATATTATAATACGTACCATGTCCTATGTATGTAGGTATTGCATATGATTTCTGAAATATTTGAAAACTTTACCTGCTGTAATGTCCCTATCCCAAATTCAGATTATTACTTTGCAAAGAGGCCTCAGGAAGTGAAAGTCAGGTGGTATAGGTCATGTGAGGGGTGGGAGGATGCTGCCTTTCAACCCTGTGCCCCTTGAGAGCGTGCCTAACCCCTGCTGTCATGTGTTCTTGGTTGGGAGGGAGCATCTCCTTGGGAATGAGGTGTGGAGATGTGTTGCCAGCGAGGGACTGCAGTCCTGAAAGGGGAGCTGGGTGACTGGGGGTGGGCAGGGCCCAGCAGACAGACTTTTATCATACCCGCTTCAAGGCAGGGTTGGTTTGGAAGTCACAGTTGTCCAGATTGGGGTGCATGGTCTTCCTGCATGTAGTTCTGCCGATTTCCAGCTCCAGCATGTATTTCAGACCCTTCACCACCTGAAGAAACCAAAGACCCAAGAACTAGATTACTTGGCATAGGATGTATGAGGGTCACTGCCTCCCCAGCTGGTGAGGAGTGAGGGGAGGAGAGTCCCGTGGAGCTGGGCACAGGGGAGGCAAGCCTTGGGCTTGCCGGGCGCGCGCGGCTCTGGGTGAGCAGGCCCAGCTTCAGCCGAATCTCTTCCCTGCCTGCTCTCAGTGTCCTAGAGCCCCTGCTTAGAGAACTGCATTCTGGAGCAACAGGGTGGGGTTGCCATAGCGACAGGTAAAGACTTGCCCTCTCTCTCTTGGCTGTCACCTCAGCTACCCAACAGCTCCCATTGACCCGCAGTGGTGTTTAAATGGGTGGCAAGCCCGCTGACTTCCATACTGCTTGTTGGCATGCATAGTACCCGCTGGCTTCTCCACTCTGGTGGGAACGGATTTATTTTGAGTTTCAAAATAGCCCTCTCCACTTGGACACGGCCCATGACTTAGTCCTTTTTCTTGTTTGTGGTTTCTGTATAGTTGGAGGAAAGTTCCTCAACTTTTAGTCCCAGTCTTAACCAAGTATCATGTGAAATAGTCTCCAACATCATGAGGTACTGTAGTGGGTAGCTGTTCCAGCTTTGACCTGGAAGTACCACCCCCTTTGAGGCTTCTGTAACTGTCACGCCTACAAGACGGAGCTGAGAGAGGACCCCTGAAGACCCGAGATCCAGATGGGGGAGCTCTCTTGGTTCCTGGACCCTGGACGCTGGAGGTAGACCGAGCAGAGTTCTCCAGAGAACACTGCCGGACTGCGTCATACCTTTCCCAGACCCTGTTACCTATCCCTTCCTTGTAAGTTACCCCACAAAATAAACCTCCCTTTTAACTACGTGGAGTGGCCTTAATAATTTCACCAATAGAGTACAGAGGGAGAATGCTCATCTCCCTTATGGGGGACTTTGGGCAGACTCTGATTGTCTGAGGCTGGTCCTTGGATAGTTCTACACACCAGAGTGTTCCTAGTACATCCTTTCTGACACATTACACTCTTAAAGAGTTTATAGTTGTCAAAAGAAGACTAGAGGAGCCGCCCTGACCCTGTGGCCCAGAACAAACATGAATGCGGTGAAACCATCATCCTCAGCAGGCCTTTCTGTAGCCCTTTCCCTGCAGGCCCCAGCACATTCTCCTAAAGCCAGGCCCACATGTCTGCAGAGTGCTGCACGGGGCCTCTCCTCCTGTCATGTCAACACTTGTTTTTGGGACACAAGGATTAGCAAGGCTGGCTGTGCCCCCTAGGGTCCCCAGGGAAGGAAGTTCTGAGTGGATGTGATCGGTCACTAAAAAGGCTGGCTTGGGATGGTGACCCTTGAGAGCAGGCTGGAGGAAGAGTGCGTTTGTGGGTCTGCAAAGGGAGCGGGGCCAGTTCTAGGAGGAAAATGAATGGGTCCAGAGGGAAAATAGTCCAATGGCTTTGTGGGCTGTGGCTGTGGGTGAGGGATGAAGACAGGAGGTGACCAGACCCTGGGCCCTGGTGGGGCAGCTCCGACTAGTACTGCTGTGCCCTCCCTGCTGGGCTGTCAGCCTCAGCACACCACCGCAGGACCCGTATTCCTCCGCTCCCATTTCTTGTTGCCACTGAGGGACTCTTGCCCCGGCTGTCATGCCCAGCTCTGGGCGACACGGGTCTCAGCTTCAGCACATCTCTGCTCTGATGCCTGATGCTGTAGGTAATGTGGCCCAGCTTCCCGGGCAGGGCTGTCCCGAGGTGCCCGCTAGTGGTCCTCCGCACCTGTACCAGGGCTTTGTTGACCCGGGACTCCTTGAACAGGAAGATGTCATTCGTGCAGTTGTTGAACTTTTCCACGCTGTGCCTGGCCGCCTTAAGCACTCCTGGGTTATTGGTCTTTATTGGTTTGGGAAATCCTGGTCTCACACTGGAGTTTAAATCTTTGGAGCAAAAATCTGAAAGAAACCAAAGAACCAGAAAAAAACGCTGATGCCAGTGGAGTGGAATACTGGATCCGTGGGTCGGGCCTCATCCCCGGTGGCACCCAAGTTCTCTCAGCTGTGTGGGCCTAGCTCCCCCTCCACCGTCGCCTGTGTGCCTACCTCCTGTTTACTCCGACACCTGAATATTGTGCGTCCTTATTTGTTCTTTACTTGACGTTGAGGGCAGATGCCATGGACTGTCCAATAGTATAATTCCTGTCCCCTAGTCCCTGCTCACACGGCCTTTTTTTTTTTTTTTTTTTTTTTTTTTTTTTTTTTTTTTGGTTTTTCGAGACAGGGTTTCTCTGTGTAGCTTTGCGCCTTTCCTGGGACTCACTTGGTAGTCCAGGCTGGCCTCGAACTCACAGAGATCCACCTGGCTCTGCCTCCCAAGTGCTGGGATTAAAGGCGTGCGCCACCACCGCCCGGCTAATAATAACCACAATTTCTTTTTTTTTTTTTTTTTTTTTTTTTTTTTTTTTGGTTTTTCGAGACAGGGTTTCTCTGTGTAGCTTTGCGCCTTTCCTGGAACTCACTTGGTAGCCCAGGCTGGCCTCGAACTCACAGAGATCCGCCTGCCTCTGCCTCCCGAGTGCTGGGATTAAAGGCGTGCGCCACCACCGCCCGGCCACACACGGCCTTTTTTAGAACCCAGGTTTATTCTCAACATGGGGCCCCCGGCAGTAGAACTCCAGACAGGAATTGTGTTAATTTGCCCAGACTGGTTTTTGAGGCTGGCTGTACTCCCCACAGAATCCCTCCTGCACTCTCTCACCTCGTCAGAGTGGCCGTCCGTGTCTGCTCAGGCACACTTTAAACCCAGCCTGTGACTCCTGAGGTGCTGATATACACCTCCTCTCCCTCCCAGTGAATGTTATCCCTTGAGTTTTGGGTCCCGAGCCTGGTGTGCTGTGGGGGTGAGAGGGTGGTCAGCTGGTTTCCACCTAGACCTGTTTTCCTGTACCAAGGAGTTCATATTTGTGTGTAAAAATGAAGGGAACAATATGAGGGGCATCTGTCTTACAGCCAGGTAGAACTTGGAATCCTAGCTTTCCACTTGGGCCTCCCTGCTCCCGGAGGCATGGGGCTAAGTGATCCTTAAGAGCCACCTCACTGGAGACCCTGATTCAGTCTCTTGCCCAGCTCATTCATGGGCTCAGTTCCCAGGATCCCAGAGGCAGGGTAGCTGCAGCGAGGGGAACAGGGCTTGGCCAGGTGTTCGTATTTAGCTTCAGAGTCTGGACTTTTTTTTTTTACTAGGAAAATAAAAGAATCAGTGAACCAGTTGGTTCCCTACAGCAGAAAGTGGCTTGTGGTTCTTAATGTCTTGAATTTGGGTTTCTCTTTATTTTGAACTTTGTCGTCAGTGGTCAGGGATGAGTTGCATATGAAAATGAAAAAGGGCTGAGGAAACGGCTCACTGGGTAAAGGTGCTTGCTGCTGAGCCTGATGACCTGAGTTCGATCCCAGTGGAAGGCGAGAACCTGCTCTCAAGTTGTTCTCTGGCCTCAGGAGTCTTCCACATGTGCTCACACACCAAAATAAGTGAGTGAAAATGAAAATGCAATAAAATGAAAAGCTTGAGGCTAGTGGGGGGTGGGATAGAGGGCTTTAGATCAGCAAACTTATCTTTTTAAGACCTTGCTGAGGTATTAGTGTGCTGGTGACTGCCTGGAGCTAGACACCGAGAGGCAAGTGCTGGCTGTTGTGGCTGTGTTGTTATAGCAACCGTAGATCCCAAGTTCCCTCTGAGGACAAGATGCTCCCCCATCCCAGTGACTGAGTAGGTGGTCATTAAGGCCCAGTGGAAGTGGAGGGAGAAATGCCTTTTGCCTTGACCTGGGAGTTAGGAATGAATACTGTAGGTAGATGACACGTCAGAATCAGAAGGCAGGAGGCTTCCGTGGAGCTTTTGTGGGGAAGGTTTCAGCATCTAAGGCCAGGGAAGGAGTCGGCCTTTATATTAAACATGGTCTATAAAGCAGTCTGTCTGTCTGTTGGCCGCTAGAATCGTGATACCCAGAGTGGGGTGGTCAGGCCTGTTGGTAATCTCCAGTCACACCGGATGTGAGAGGTGGAGATAGGTCAGCAGGGAGGTCTTTCCTGGATGTCAGTGATCTGTCAGAGAACCTTAAGTGAAGCACTACAGAAGGCTGTTTCCATTGCTTCTTAGAACCTGAATGAGGGGAGCCAGCCAGCAGGGCGAGCATCATCTATAGTCCGCTATCTACAGCCCACTACAGGTCTTCTTATGTGGGCCAAGGGGAGGGTGGTAAAGTAGAAAAGTCATGGTCTATTGGACACCTGTCTTTGGGGCATCCCATTGTGTGATCAAGCAGGGTCTCCTGGCAAAAGGCTCCCAAGCTAGAGACACAAGATTCAGTTACAGCTTATCATTGCTTCCAGGCTTCCTCGGCACGGGCCACTAAAGCCCTTTATCCTAAGAAAATAACATGCTGCTAGTGTTCTTGTTCAATAGGGCTTTGGGACTGGGTCTGGTCTGTAGATTGCTCATAGCTGGATCCTACCCAGTGACCTCTGGACTGTCAGCATGCTCTCCAGCCCTTTATGATGTTCCCACAGAAGCCAGAGGAAGTCTGAGGACTGGGATGGTGGTGGAGTAAATGCCAGGCTCTGCTCAGCTGCAGGTGAGTCACCCATACTCTGTACCTCTTAAGCTCCCTCATTCATATCAGCAAACCCCCTCACGTCTATGTCTTTGCCATGAGTTCTGTGGGTCATGCTTATGCTTTGAGGCCCTGAGTTGTGAGGATGGGGTGGGCTTCTTTGAGGCAGTATTGTCTCCTCATGCATGGATGCTGATACTTGATAGGATTAATTCTGTCTTTACCAACTGGGACACACCCATGGTTAGAATTTTGGTTGTCCTTATTGGCTGTGCTGGCTTGTGCAAGCTGCTTAACCTTTTTGAGCCTCCATGTCCCATCTGTAATGGGGATGATGCTGACGCTGACCTCTCGGGGTAAGAAGAAAGGAGGAAGTTGGCATGAAGCAGTAGTGTAAGTATTAATCAGTACCATATCAGGTACAATATGGCCATGGTAAGGATCTCTGAGGACAAATGTATTCATTGAAAATCCTAGAACACAGGCTGGGCCAGTGGTCTGCTCAGGCCCAGACCCAGCCCGCACCAGCTTCCAGAGCCTTCTTGGGGAATCTGTCATACCCAGGCCTAGTTATGCTATGGGGAGCCCTTGCTATGGGGAGCAGGTGGCTGCATTGGCACATGTGGGTTTCTTGCTTTAGCAGACAAGTCTCCCGCAAGTCCGACTGGAGAGGGGCAGGGGATGAGGGAGAGGGTGGCCAGCAGCAGGGAACCTTGGAAGAGGTGACACATTGAGAAAGAAGGCTCCCCATTCTCACCAACAGCAACTGAATGTGGCAATTTCCTAAATTCTGAAGACTGGGGATCCTTCCCTGGGCCCCGCATGTGGGTATGGGCAGCTTAACTCCTGGGCACAGAGTGAAGCCATGTGCTCAGATCAGACATGGTCAGTCTCCCTGTTGCCCGTGCCTTGGGCTCACAGAAGGCTCTAGACTCCCACAG